>NC_137874.1:37985335-38345335 GCF_963924005.1 Protomyctophum bolini | reverse complement strand
TGCACCGTGTCTGTGTGTTGTTCACAGCTCCGCTGCCACCTGCCACACACACAGACACACACACAGACACACACACACACACACACACACACACACACAGCCACACACACACACACACACACACACACACACACACACACAGCCACACACACACACACACACACACACACGTCAGGTGTGAAAGAATGTTCGACCTATACACTTTACTTATGAATGCCCAAACACAATTACCCCCCCCCACCGCCCCTCAACCCGCAGCAAATATCTGGAATAGTTTTCCATGAGCGCCATCATGTATTAAACGTCAGCAGCATGACGAGTGGCTAGCGTTCACGTCTGGCGTTCTGCGGCGTGCTAGCGTTCACGTCTGGTGTTCTTATCGGGTTGACAGTTCAACATGTGGCCGTTTGGAAGCGTGTTTAAAAGCTTCCCTTATACAGCTGGGGAAAGAAATGTTTCGGTGTGCGCTCACACACACACCCCTCCGCCCCCATGAATAGTCTATACTCATGCACTCACTCACGCCACGTGCATTCATCATTGTACGTGCACACATACACACAGCTGATGGTGTAAGCGTGTGACACTCCACCTACAGGGGTCTAGCACATAGGGGATAGAATCCAGTGTTCTCAAGAAATATTTTTTTTATGGAATATTTGACATTGTGTAAAATATACCCGCGTTTAGTGATGGACTGGTGTGACAACATGTATGTTTAGTAGACGGGTTACAGTGATACTGTAAACCTGGTACAACATCCTGGTGGTCGCATGGATTCACATCCAGCTATAACTAATAATAATTTTAGTGAGGAAATCTAAACCGCACACACAAAACTGAAAACCTCACACACAAAATGCTGAATCTTGACCTGCCATACTGTACATGTAATGTTGGCCTTGAATTGCTTCATAGACACCTCAGCTGTTTCTCCATTTCTCCCAATTCTATTTTACGTGAGAAGTGTGTGCAACAAACTGAACAACATTGTGTGCAGCGTTTGCACAACAAGGTGATAGTGTGTAATTGACGTCAGAGTGTATAAAGAAGGAAAGTCAAAGTCACTCACTCGCCACAAGCCTCCTCCATGACCTGAACTAATGTTTAGAGATTTGAATATTTGTGTGTTGTATGCTTTGATATTTTACGTGAGAAGTGTTTGCAACAAACCGAACATTGTGTGTAGTGTTTGGACAACAAGGTGATGTGTAATTGACATCAGAGTGTAAAGAAGTAAAGTCAGGGTCTGGTGCAGATAAGGGAGTGTGAAGTAGTACCAAATTGTGTCAAGCAATTATGAAGTGAAGGTCGTGAAAGTTGTGCCAAAATATGTTTGCTTTTTGTGTGTTAACAAACAATGGGTGAAAAACTGTAATTGACGCAACTGGGACGGTTACCATGCAGGCTAATTTTGAATGTTATGTTTATGCATTGAATTTGAATACTGTACATAATAGAACAACAATGGAAACAAAATCCCTGGGAACATTTTGTGTTATCCTTTTCAGCCCTATAATCTCTTATTGTACCTAATTTGGGCCACAGCCACAGAGCCTATATTATATTATATTATATTTGGGCCACAGAGCCTATATATCTGGTGGTATTTCTGGTCAGTCGATCCGGTTGTCGGGACGCGTGGATTACAGACGTATACTGTACGTGTGTATACAGAGATTCAGTGCAATTTACTGTAAGATTAAGACCATGCGGGATCAACTGGAATTTGTCGCTGAAAAAACACTGAGAATACACAGTGACAGAAACACCTGAGCACTGTGACTGATCCAACACGAGAGAGAGAGAGAGAGAGAGAGAGAGAGAGAGAGAGAAAGGGGGGGGGGGTAAACAGAGTCAGAGGACAAGATAAAGCGGGGGGTGGGGGGGGGGGGTGACCTTGGCAAGCAGCAGTGAAGATTCTCAGAGATCATAAAAGAGACATTAAAACAAACAGCGTGGTTCCATTTATTTACGTAGTGATGCTGAACAGTAAACTGATCATAAGTCAGCCGCGGGGCGAGCGTTGGATCTGCGGCCAGGCGCTTCGCAGCGAGGGATTATGGGTCATTAAAGAGAGGAACCGGATCAAAACAATGTGTTGGGATGAAAAATGCACACGAACAGCCAGAGCAGATATAGAACCCCGAAGCATAACACCCTGTATGCGCAGTCACACACATATAACACCCTGTACCGAGCTCTCTGAACGCACGTACGCATGCGCAGTCACACACATTCAGTCACACACATATAACACCCTGTACAGAGCTCTCTGAACGCACGTACGCATGCGCAGTCACACACATTCAGTCACACACATATAACACCCTGTACCGAGCTCACTGAACGCACGTACGCATGCGCAGTCACACACATTCAGTCACACACGTGTAACACCCTGTACCGAGCTCGCTGAACGCACGTACGCGGACACAGCTCTCGCTTTGGGTGTACATACGTAGATTGGATGGCCCTCAACAAGGTCCCCCTCACCCCATACTCCCGCAGCACCTCCCACAGAACCTCCCGAGAGACCCGGCGGTCATATGCCTTCTCCAAACCCACAAAACATATGCATACAGTACTCCCAGGCCTTCTCCAGGATCCCTGCAAGAGTATATAGATCTGGTCAGTTGTTCCACGGCCAGGACGGAATCCACAGTGCTCCTCCTGAATCTGAGGTTCGACTATCGCGGCCAGAGCCTCCTTTCCAGCACCATGGAGTAGTCTTTCCCAGGGAGGCTGAGTAATGTGATGCCTCTGTAATTGGCACACACACCCTCTGATCCCTCTTTTTAAACAGTGGGACCACCACCCTGGTCTGCCACTCCCTCTGATCCCTCTTTTTAAACAGTGGGACCACCACCCTGGTCTGCCACTCCCTCTGATCCCTCTTTTTAAACAGTGGGACCACCACCCTGGTCTGCCACTCCCTCTGATCCCTCTTTTTAAACAGTGGGACCACCACCCTGGTCTGCCACTCCCTCTGATCCCTCTTTTTAAACAGTGGGACTACCACCCCGGTCTGCCACTCCCTCGGGCACTGCCCCAGACTTCCACGCAATGTTGAAAAGGCGTATCAACCAAGACATGCAGCCCTCAACGCCCAGAGCCTTCAGTATTTCTGGACGCATCCCATCAACACCCGGAGCTTTGCCACTGTAGAGCTGCTTAACTACCTCAGTGACTTCCTTCCGGGAGATTCTCCATGATTCTGAATCCATTTCAAGCATTGGTTTTGCACAAAAAAACACTCCTTGGGCTAAAAACGGCCATATTGCGAAATATTGCAATATCGACATATTGGCACACCCCCATTAGACCACACAGCTGGACAGCTCTCAGGGGGACAGACAGACAGACAGACAGACAGACAGACAGACAGACAGCTCTCAGGGGGACAGACAGACAGACAGCTCTCAGGGGTCACAGAAGGGGACAATCCCACATTCCTGTTCTCAGCTTCTCTCTGTCCCGCTCCGTAAATTGTTTGAGTACGGCAGCATAAACACCTTAAATCATGTGCTCCGCACAGACCTGCGCACGCACACACGGCACACACGCACGGCACGCACGCGTGCATGCACACACGCACGAGTCAGAATTGCTCTGTAATCTACCTTTGGTACAGAGGTCTGACAATAAGCCCTGGGTCTTAGACGGGAGACCCTAGACTATACCCTATACTACCCTACCCTAGACCCATATAACATGGAATCTGACAGGCTCATCAGAGATAGATATACACATCACCTATACTTCTGTGGTTCTCACACTGTGATGCTAATGATATGGGGGAGATGATGTAAGGTCTCTGGAAGACCATATTAATACCTCTAAAAATAAGAAGAAGAAGAAACATAAGAAATAAAAATAGAACAAATATTTCAGATGAAATGTAATGCCTCCTCAACTCCATATGATTCCATGTGTTTGTCAGACTGTTGTACAGTCTGATACTGTACAACAGTATCAGACTGTGGTTGTACTGGTCAGTACAACAGTATCAGACTGTGGTTGTACTGGTCAGTACAACAGTATCAGACTGTGGTTGTACTGGTCAGTACAACAGTATCAGACTGTGGTTGTACTGGTCAGTACAACAGTATCAGACTGTGGTTGTACTGGTCAGTACAACAGTATCAGACTGTGGTTGTACTGGTCAGTACAACAGTATCAGACTGTGGTTGTACTGGTCAGTACAACAGTATCAGACTGTGTTGTACTGGTCAGTACAACAGTATCAGACTGTGGTTGTACTGGTCAGTACAACAGTATCAGACTGTGGTTGTACTGGTCAGTACAACAGTATCAGACTGTGGTTGTACTGGTCAGTACAACAGTATCAGACTGTGGTTGTACTGGTGGTCAGTACAACAGTATCAGACTGTGGTTGTACTGGTCAGTACAACAGTATCAGACTGTGGTTGTACTGGTCAGTACAACAGTATCAGACTGTGGTTGTACTGGTCAGTACAACAGTATCAGACTGTGGTTGTACTGGTCAGTACAACAGTATCAGACTGTGGTTGTACTGGTCAGTACAACAGTATCAGACTGTGGTTGTACTGGTCAGTACAACAGTATCAGACTGTGGTTGTACTGGTGGTCAGTACAACAGTATCAGACTGTGGTTGTACTGGTGGTCAGTACAACAGTATCAGACTGTGGTTGTACTGGTCAGTACAACAGTATCAGACTGTGGTTGTACTGGTGGTCAGTACAACAGTATCAGACTGTGGTTGTACTGGTCAGTACAACAGTATCAGACTGTCAGAACTGTGGTTGTACTGGTCAGTACAACAGTATCAGACTGTGGTTGTACTGGTCAGTACAACAGTATCAGACTGTGGTTGTACTGGTCAGTACAACAGTATCAGACTGTGGTTGTACTGGTCAGTACAACAGTATCAGACTGTGGTTGTACTGGTCAGTACAACAGTATCAGACTGTGGTTGTACTGGTGGTCAGTACAACAGTATCAGACTGTGGTTGTACTGGTGGTCAGTACAACAGTATCAGACTGTGGTTGTACTGGTCAGTACAACAGTATCAGACTGTGGTTTGTACTGGTCAGTACAACAGTATCAGACTGTGGTTGTACTGGTGGTCAGTACAACAGTATCAGACTGTGGTTGTACTGTGGTCAGTACAACAGTATCAGACTGTGGTTGTACTGGTCAGTACAACAGTATCAGACTGTGGTTGTACTGGTCAGTACAACAGTATCAGACTGTGGTTGTACTGGTCAGTACAACAGTATCAGACTGTGGACTGTACTGGTATGGTCAGTACAACAGTATCAGACTGTGGTTGTACTGGTCAGTACAACAGTATCAGACTGTGGTTGTACTGGTCAGTACAACAGTATCAGACTGTGGTTGTACTGGTCAGTACAACAGTATCAGACTGTGGTTGTACTGGTCAGTACAACAGTATCAGACTGTGGTTGTACTGGTCAGTACAACAGTATCAGACTGTGGTTGTACTGGTCAGTACAACAGTATCAGACTGTGGTTGTACTGGTCAGTACAACAGTATCAGACTGTGGTTGTACTGGTCAGTACAACAGTATCAGACTGTGGTTGTACTGGTCAGTACAACAGTATCAGACTGTGGTTGTACTGGTGGTCAGTACAACAGTATCAGACTGTGGTTGTACTGGTCAGTACAACAGTATCAGACTGTGGTTGTACTGGTGGTCAGTACAACAGTATCAGACTGTGGTTGTACTGGGGTCAGTACAACAGTATCAGACTGTGGTTGTACTGGTCAGTACAACAGTATCAGACTGTGGTTGTACTGGTCAGTACAACAGTATCAGACTGTGGTTGTACTGGTCAGTACAACAGTATCAGACTGTGGTTGTACTGGTCAGTACAACAGTATCAGACTGTGGTTGTACTGGTCAGTACAACAGTATCAGACTGTGGTTGTACTGGTCAGTACAACAGTATCAGACTGTGGTTGTACTGGTCAGTACAACAGTATCAGACTGTGGTTGTACTGGTCAGTACAACAGTATCAGACTGTGGTTGTACTGGTCAGTACAACAGTATCAGACTGTGGTTGTACTGGTCAGTACAACAGTATCAGACTGTGGTTGTACTGGTCAGTACAACAGTATCAGACTGTGGTTGTACTGGTCAGTACAACAGTATCAGACTGTGGTTGTACTGGTCAGTACAACAGTATCAGACTGTGGTTGTACTGGTCAGTACAACAGTATCAGACTGTGGTTGTACTGGTCAGTACAACAGTATCAGACTGTGGTTGTACTGGTGGTCAGTACAACAGTATCAGACTGTGGTTGTACTGGTGGTCAGTACAACAGTATCAGACTGTGGTTGTACTGGTGGTCAGTACAACAGTATCAGACTGTGGTTGTACTGGTCAGTACAACAGTATCAGACTGTGGTTGTACTGGTCAGTACAACAGTATCAGACTGTGGTTGTACTGGTCAGTACAACAGTATCAGACTGTGGTTGTACTGGTGGTCAGTACAACAGTATCAGACTGTGGTTGTACTGGTCAGTACAACAGTATCAGACTGTGGTTGTACTGGTCAGTACAACAGTATCAGACTGTGGTTGTACTGGTGGTCAGTACAACAGTATCAGACTGTGGTTGTACTGGTCAGTACAACAGTATCAGACTGTGGTTGTACTGGTCAGTACAACAGTATCAGACTGTGGTTGTACTGGTGTCAGTACAACAGTATCAGACTGTGGTTGTACTGGTCAGTACAACCAGTATCAGACTGTGGTTGTACTGGTCAGTACAACAGTATCAGACTGTGGTTGTACTGGTCAGTACAACAGTATCAGACTGTGGTTGTACTGGTCAGTACAACAGTATCAGACTGTGGTTGTACTGGTCAGTACAACAGTATCAGACTGTGGTTGTACTGGTCAGTACAACAGTATCAGACTGTGGTTGTACTGGTCAGTACAACAGTATCAGACTGTGGTTGTACTGGTCAGTACAACAGTATCAGACTGTGGTTGTACTGGTCAGTACAACAGTATCAGACTGTGGTTGTACTGGTCAGTACAACAGTATCAGACTGTGGTTGTACTGGTGGTCAGTACAACAGTATCAGACTGTGGTTGTACTGGTCAGTACAACAGTATCAGACTGTGGTTGTACTGGTCAGTACAACAGTATCAGACTGTGTTGTACTGGTCAGTACAACAGTATCAGACTGTGGTTGTACTGGTCAGTACAACAGTATCAGACTGTGGTTGTACTGGTCAGTACAACAGTATCAGACTGTGGTTGTACTGGTGGTCAGTACAACAGTATCAGACTGTGGTTGTACTGGTCAGTACAACAGTATCAGACTGTGGTTGTACTGGTCAGTACAACAGTATCAGACTGTGGTTGTACTGGTCAGTACAACAGTATCAGACTGTGGTTGTACTGGTGGTCAGTACAACAGTATCAGACTGTGGTTGTACTGGTCAGTACAACAGTATCAGACTGTGGTTGTACTGGTGGTCAGTACAACAGTATCAGACTGTGGTTGTACTGGTGGTCAGTACAACAGTATCAGACTGTGGTTGTACTGGTGGTCAGTACAACAGTATCAGACTGTGGTGTACTGGTGGTCAGTACAACAGTATCAGACTGTGGTTGTACTGGTGGTCAGTACAACAGTATCAGACTGTGGTTGTACTGGTCAGTACAACAGTATCAGACTGTGCTTGTACTGGTCAGCTCCCAGGTTGTTTTAATACGTGTGTCTGTGCGTTTCTATTGCAGGGTGTTGCTGAAAATGAGCACTGCGCTCAGATACTATACCCATGGGTAAATAAATAATAATAATAATAATAATAATAATAATAATAATAATAATAATAATAATAATAAAACTAAAACAACTAACCCTAACCCCGGGCGACGGGACCCTAAACCCTACTCAGAGAAGCACCACTGGCCTAATGAGCAGCATGTTTCCTGGAAGCCGTCCAGAGCGTCTCGTATTCAGCGATGTGTTCGCTCAATTAAAACCTTATCGCGGCACAAACACAAACACAACATTAATGCAGCGGCATGGCCGCGAGGTCACACAAACAGCACACATCCAACGACATCGTCCTCTGAAGAATTTAAACCATTCTGACCTCACACCAGATTCTACTAAATGTCTTCTAAATCATGGCAGGTTTCTGTATCAGTCGTTCTCAAACTATTTCATGTCAAGGAAACCCCAACAATTATATGTAATTGGCCGCCGACCCCCATCTGAAAATGTGTTGTTCCAGGGAGGACCCCCCCCCCCCCCCCACCCAGAAGCAAAGATTTGAGTTAAAAACGTTCGCTGTGAAAGAATATATATTCAAAGATGTGCGCCACATTTAAAACAAATAATCTAAAATAGCAGATCTATGAGCTTGTAGATCTGCTTTTTTGCAATAGCTAAGGTATAACATAATGCTAAAAATACAAAAAGGGGTTCCTGCCCTGAATGGATTAAACTCTAACATTCCTCCAGTGGCTTTGACTTGATCTATAGTAAATTTAATTTCTTTACCTTTTTCTGAAACCTTGTAAAACATTTCACAAGGTTGGGGGTTTTTTTTATACCATTTTTACTAAACATTTCACGGTTTCGAGTGAGTCTTTCACCAAAGTAGCGTTAACTAAACGTAACATTTTAATGTGCGTTGATACTTTATGATAATGAGATACTAGTCGTAATTACCCCTCATTAAATGTTTTTGTTTTTAGAGAAGGACAGAGGAGGGGCACGCATGTTGTGCACGCGCACGCACATACACACACACACACACACACACACGCACACACACACGCACGGCGGTTATACACCCCTGCTAAGCGGTGGAGGGCCCTATACCAGTATCTCTCAGCTCCCAGGAAGCCGGCCGGGTCTGACTGGAGCCATAGTTCTGCTCCATCCATCATCCTTATCAGGGGGAGTCTGGCAGCACTGGAGTCCCAGGCTCCATGAAGGGCCCTGAGGAGAGGAGAGGAGAGGGAGAAGAGAAGAGAGAGGAGAGGGGAGGAGAGGGGAGGGGAGGGGAGGAGAGGGAGAAGAGAGAGGAGAGGAGAGGAGAGGAGAGGAGAGGAGAGGAGAGGAGAGGAGAGGAGAGGAGAGGAGAGGAGAGGAGAAGAGAAAAGAGAGAAGAGAGAAGAGAGGAGGAGAGGAGAGGAGAGGAGAGGAGAGGAGAGGAGAGGAGAGGAGAGGAGAGGAGAGGAGAGGAGAGGAGAGGAGAGGAGAGGAGAGGAGAGGAGAGGAGAGGAGAGGAGAGGAGAGGAGAGGGAGAGGAGAGGATCAGTGATGTGAATCTCAGTATACAGATGCAGGGGTATATCTGTGTGTGTGTGTGTGTGTGTGTGTGTGTGTGTGTGTGTGTGTGTGTGTGTGTGTGGAGGGGGGGTGCAGCCAGGGGGGGGGGTGATAAGCCCTGATACAAAAAAATAACAACAGTCACCGTCCAGCAACATCAAAGCCCCCCATTAAGATTTGGGGGGCTTGTGTGTGTGTGCGTGTATATATGCGTGTGTGTGTGTGTGTGTGTGTGTGTGTGTGTGTGTGTGTGTGTGTGTGTGTGTGTGTGTGTATATATGCGTGTGTGTGTGTGTGTGTGTGTGTGTGTGTGTGTGTGTGTGTGTGTGTGTGTGTGCGTGTGGTGGGATCCAGCGTGCAGGGCTGTTCATCAAAGGCCGTAGCAGGACGTCTGGCCTTGCGACAGGGACGTTTAGGGAGCTTTTTACTGCTCTTTACGGCTTTTGTTTCAAATAAACAAGGCAGCGCTCTGGAGGGCTTTGGGGAGAAACACTACCGCAGTCTGTACAGAGAGAGAGAGAGAGAGAGAGACTATAGCAGCCTGTACAGAGAGAGAGAGAGAGAGAGAGAGAGAGAGAGAGGGGTGTGTGGAATGCAGGAGAAAGCCCTATACACAGTGGTATAGAAAGTATCCAAGTACATTTGCGTTCGAGTACCGTAGAGGCATTTGTATTTTACTTGAGTATTTCCGATTTCCAATATACTTTTACTCCGCTACGTACATGGACAACTTCAGCCCTTGTATACATTCCCGGCCATTTGAAAACAGCAGATCTACAAGCTCACAATGTGTCGCGATGCGACACATTGTGAGCTTGCAGATCTGCTGTACAGAATATACATCTGCACAATGAGTGTATATATACGTTCATGTTCGGACGGTGTAAAGTACACTTTGATACCAATACTTTTAGCACTTTTACTCAAGCACATTTTGAATTCCTGCAGACTTTTACTCGTTAACAGACTATACTTCTATATACGTTGCAGTATTGATACTTTTACTTAGAGTAAAACGTGCGAGTACTTTTCCCCCATGCACCACATGGCTGTCTGGGTCCTGATAACGTGTTTACAGTTGGAGGGAAACACTGTCTGGGAGAATCCTCGCATCTCCAAATGTCAGCCGTTTTTCTATGCGAGAAATAAATGGCATAGACCAGTGGTTCCCAAAGTGGGGTCCGGGGACCACCAGGGGTCATTGAGAGAGGTCCAGGGGGTCCCCAGCTAAATGATAGTTTGGAAACAAATGGACCCTTATGGGTCTGTAACTCTGAGAGTGTACAAATGGTTCCATTTGTACACTCTCAGAGTTAAATTAACTTAGATTATCATTTTACAATATACATTGGGGTCTCAATTTTTTTTACATACGAGGTTTCAATCCGAGGAGAGATGACATGCTGAACATCCTTCTGTTTACAACTGTGTGGGAAAACAAAACACAGACAGGCGAGATCCAGGAAATAGCCCTCAGCTGTTAAATGTGTAGAGGACTTAAAAACATGCTTCTGCTTCTAGAGAGAGATGTCTACAGTACAGAATGATGCTTCTAGAGAGAGAGATGTCTACAGTACAGAATGATGCTTCTAGAGAGAGAGATGTCTACAGTACAGAATGATGCTTCTAGAGAGATGTCTACAGTACAGAATGATGCTTCTAGATAGAGAGATGTCTACAGTACAGAATGATGCTTCTAGAGAGAGAGATGTCTACAGTACAGAATGATGCTTCTAGAGAGAGAGATGTCTACAGTACAGATTGATGCTTCTAGAGAGAGATGTCTACAGTACAGAATGATGCTTCTAGAGAGATGTCTACAGTACAGAATGATGCTTCTAGAGAGAGATGTCTACAGTACAGAATGATGCTTCTAGAGAGATGTCTACAGTACAGAATGATGCTTCTAGAGAGATGTCTACAGTACAGAATGATGCTTCTATAGAGAGATGTCTACAGTACAGAATGATGCTTCTAGAGAGATGTCTACAGTACAGAATGATGCTTCTAGAGAGATGTCTACAGTACAGAATGATGCTTCTAGAGAGAGATGTCTACAGTACAGAATGATGCTTCTAGAGAGATGTCTACAGTACAGAATGATGCTTCTAGAGAGATGTCTACAGTACAGAATGATGCTTCTATAGAGAGATGTCTACAGTACAGAATGATGCTTCTAGAGAGATGTCTACAGTACAGAATGATGCTTCTAGAGAGAGATGTCTACAGTACAGAATGATGCTTCTAGAGAGAGATGTCTACAGTACAGAATGATGCTTCTAGAGAGAGATGTCTACAGTACAGAATGATGCTTCTAGAGAGATGTCTACAGTACAGAATGATGCTTCTAGAGAGATGTCTACAGTACAGAATGATGCTTCTAGAGAGATGTCTACAGTACAGAATGATGCTTCTAGAGAGATGTCTACAGTACAGAATGATGCTTCTAGAGAGATGTCTACAGTACAGAATGATGCTTCTAGAGAGATGTCTACAGTACAGAATGATGCTTCTAGATAGAGAGATGTCTACAGTACAGAATGATGCTTCTAGAGAGAGAGATGTCTACAGTACAGAATGATGCTTCTAGAGAGATGTCTACAGTACAGAATGATGCTTCTAGAGAGAGAGATGTCTACAGTACAGAATGATGCTTCTAGAGAGATGTCTACAGTACATAATGATGCTTCTAGATAGAGAGATGTCTACAGTACAGAATGATGCTTCTAGAGAGAGATGTCTACAGTACAGAATGATGCTTCTAGAGAGAGATGTCTACAGTACAGAATGATGCTTCTAGAGAGAGATGTCTACAGTACAGAATGATGCTTCTAGAGAGAGATGTCTACAGTACAGAATGATGCTTCTAGAGAGATGTCTACAGTACAGAATGATGCTTCTAGAGAGATGTCTACAGTACAGAATGATGCTTCTAGAGAGATGTCTACAGTACAGAATGATGCTTCTAGAGAGAGAGATGTCTACAGTACAGAATGATGCTTCTAGAGAGAGATGTCTACAGTACAGAATGATGCTTCTAGAGAGAGATGTCTACAGTACAGAATGATGCTTCTAGAGAGATGTCTACAGTACAGAATGATGCTTCTAGAGAGAGGTGGCTGGGCAGTTCCTCCCATAGCCTGGGTGGCTGGGCAGTATGGGCTCCCATAGCCTGGGTGGCTGGGCAGTTCCTCCCATAGCAGCCACAGGTTCCTATATTCACCCACTTCTGTTTTCATTCTCATGATATATGCACTACACACACACACACACACACACACACACACACACACACACACACACACACACACACCGTTTTTCCTGACGCCACAGAGCGACAATAAACCATTCATCTTGATAATCTAAAAGAAGGGGGGGGGGGGGGGTGGGACAAGAGGCCATCCATCTCTGTGTAGATGAATGGGCTCCACTCAGGCCACTGTAAACTGGTAAACGGGTAAACGTAATAAAAGAGGCCGTCTAATGGCTGTATAGTTGTATTAAACCATTCTGGGCGGGAACCCCTTTTGGTGTTTTAAAGCATTATGTTTTTTATACTTTAGCTATTGAGAAATAGCAGATCTACAAGCTGGCACTCGGTGCTACGAGCTACGAGCTTGTATAGGTCTGCTATTTTTTTGAAAAGTCGTGAAAATCTTTATATATATTCTTTCAGAGCGAACGTTTTTTAACTCAAATCTTTGCTTCTGGGAGGGGGGGGGGGGTCCCTGGAACAACATATTTTCAGATGGGGGGTCGGCGGACAATTACATATATTTTTGGGGGTCCTTGACGTGAAAATGTTTGAGAACCACCGACATACAGAAACATGAGGTTTTTTTCTCAGAAAAAGCCATTTGTAGAATGGTCCTGATGCGGTCTAAATGGGTTAAGGGTCCCGGTTATAGAAGCCATGAGGCATATTGTCAGAGAGGGCCATGTGAGCAGAGCGGGAGCGGAGCGGGGGCATCATTACGCCATCGCCGCACGGACATGGATCTGCTTTAGTGATAACATTAAAGCCAAAGCTTCCTTTGTGCGCTGGAGGTCTGGCCAACGCTACAGTAATTCCCTTTGGCATGAGCCAGAGCGGCAGGCTCACTTTGAAGAGCCGCCCGGGCCCTGTTATAAAGGACAGCTGAGGTTATAGCATGTGCATGTATTGTAGGGGGTTTGGGAGCTGTGGTGATAGATAGATAAGTACTGTACGTTTAGGCAGATTCAACAAATTACCTTCTAAAATAAATGAGAAATCTTTGCTATATCAGTGCAGGTTCTCGAACCTTTTCGGGTCATGGACCCACCAAACGTATTATGTGTATTTGACCGTGGTACCCCCATCTCAAAATATTTTGTACCACCAGAAGCAGAGACTTGAGTTGAACATTTAAAACATTTAAAAATCCCACCCCTGTGAAGGGAGGGGCGCTAATATATTAAAGTGTGACTGATGTTGATTAGGTGATGTAAAACAAACGGTGCCAACACAAACATTAAACGCCTTTAACAATAAAGAGACAATAATTATGACGTAAGGAGGGACAATATGACGTAGATTTTCCATTCATTGTCAATGGCGATTTTAAAACAAACACTGAACTAAAAACAAACATTAAACATGTATATAATATTAAAAGATTTGGAGAAAAGATCAGGAGAAACCCTGACTTATACGCGACACTGGAGGGGGAGAACAATCAGCAAAAAGAGCAGATCTACAAGCTCCCCGCTGCGTCACAACAACGCAGAACATTTTCCAGTCCCCTTAATTAGCACCGGAGAGAGACATATATCATAACATATTGTATAAAACTGTGTTTTATACTGTATATTGTTGTTGTGCATAAGCCGGGAAGGTCTTTGAGAACGCGTCTCATGTGACTTGGTGGTGATGACGTTTTCAAAAGCTATAGCTGAGCCCTCATGCTCAGCTTATTGTTTCATCAGTGTCTCGGAGGCCGCTGAGAGATGCCAGACTATAGCTTGGAAGTGAAATGTAGAGAGAAGACATTGGAGCAGCTTCATGACAGTTGTCTGAAAAACCCTGTTTCTATGGAAGTTGTTCTCACATTTTCACGTCAAGGACCTCCAGAATCATATGAAATTGGCCGCAGACCCCAATCTCAAAATATGGTCTTCCAGGGACAACCCCCAGAAGCAAAGATTTTAGTTAAAAACGAAAGACTATACATTCAAAGATTTGCGCCACATTTTCACGATTTGTTCAAAAATAGCAGATCTACAAGCTCTGATCTACAAGCTATGAGCTTGTAGATCTGCTATTTTTCAATAGCTAAAGCATTTATACACCAAAAGAAAATGGGGAGGGATGTGCTGTGGATTCTTTTAGCTATAGTGGGGGCGCCATGTTGCACGCATGCACGTGCCTGCAATCCCGAGTGATCACCGATTGAAATAATGTCGTTGATATGTACAGTAGGCCTATTTATTAACCCACCGTATAGAGAATATGCACGTGACATCCTCATCATCATACGCTATACGGGAACGCCATACTGACTGGGGGAAAAAACTACTTCCTGGCTTTGACAGCCCAAAACAGATAAGTCCTATCTGATTGCATCAAACAACGTTAAATGACGTTAAACTCACTTTGCCACTCACTGTATGCATGTGCACATACCCTACCCCCTATAGTCTATAGTGTATATCAAATTGCATTATAATGAATGAATGAATGAATGAATGAACGAACGAATGAATGATTTTCGTGTCATTATTCCCATATGGGATTATATGACAAATTTAACAAAGTACATTGAAAACAATTGACATTACAGTCCTTCCTGTTCACATTCCCTAATGCATTATTAAATACATGAATACATATTTGTACAGTACTTGAACAAAAATGAAAACAAATAAAGCAAGGCCATTTTACATGTAAAAGGCCCTCCTCCTCATTGCCCAGGCCTGTTCAAGGAATGAGGCAAATGAAAAGGTGTACTTTTGAAATAGGCGTTGTTTCAGTTTCTCAAAGTCCTCCAACCATATAAAATTCATGATTTGGATGATCCATCTTATTAAAAAGTCTCTCCCTAATAGAGTTGTAGAATAGGACGATAAAAAACAAAATGCATTTCATTTTCAATTTCCTTTAGATCACAAAGACTACATAATCTATCTTCCTCAACCGTGCCTACATACTGTATCTACATATCTACCAGCCACAGTTATCCAACTCTTTACAGATTGCTTCAGACACCCTTGGTGCTTCTGTATCCACATGCTCACTATTCACTGTTCTCATGCACATTTCCAGCCTCTGCAGGTGGAAGAAGTGTATGCTTTTTTGTCACCAGTGTAAAGGTTTTAATACCACAATGTACTAGAAATACTCTGTTATAAGAAAAGGGCCTTCATTCAAAATGTTGCATGACCAAAAGTATACAAAAGTATTGGCTTCAAAATGTTTCTCAACGACACGTAAAAGTACAGAATCCTTTTCAAATTTTGAGAAGCTTTTAAAAGGCAAAGCGCATCACAATCGCTACACGTTCTCCAACCGTGTAGATGTACAGTAGTCGTTTCCCGAACGGCCAAAGCACGAAATATCGAGATTCATTGGTTTCCCGTATATATTTTTTTGAGCGGTGTCTAACCTCACAATTAAGTAGCAATGTGTGTCTGTCCCTGTGTCTGTCCCTGTGTCTGTCACTGTGTCTGTCCCTGTGTCTGTCACTGTGTCTGTCACTGTGTGTATGTCCGAGCACGGAAAGCTGCAACACGGTATAACTCTGTCATTTCTCGACCGTTTCGGACGCGGGAAGGCTCGCCGGAAGAGGGCCGGCCCCCTGGGGGCACGTTCCTGGGGGATGTGGTTGTTCCAGGGACCCCCCCGGGGAACGCCCCGGGGACTACCCACACCACACAGTAACTCTGTCATTTCTCAACGGTTTCGTCCGCAGGGGCAGCTCCCCAGAACCGGGCCGCTCACCTGCAGGGTGCGTGCGTTCAAATAGTAGGGGGTGGTGCTGGGGCGGTGTGGCATCGGGGGGGGGAGGCCGTGATGCACTGATGCAGCCTATAGTAGAGCCACAGCCATGCATGCGTTCCTCCCAGCGGGGGCCTCTCTCTCTCTCTCTCTCTCTCTCTCTTCTCTGACAGATACAGGGGATGTAATTGGAAGCGTCTGGCGTTGCGTGTCAGCCTTCAGCCTTAGTGCTTCTGTCTACACGTACGGAGACATTCCGACCCGTGCACACACTTAGCCCATTCTGACCTGAGATCAGATTCTAAAAATGTCTTCTACATCCTGACAGTTTTCTGAAAAAGCTATGTTTCTATGTCAGTCGTTCTTTGATTTTTCAAAAATAGCAGACCTACAAGCTCATAGCGCGCCACTCGGTGGCGCACTACGAGCTTGTAGATCTGCTATTTTTCAATAGCTAAACACCAAAAGGGGTTCCCGCCCAGAATGGGTTAGGGGGTTGAGTCACCGTATATCAGCGCCCCGACGTCACCACGAAGCTCTATGGACTGATGGACTGGCTGGTTGGGGCGGTGGGGGGGGGGGGACCGTGGGAGAGACGGGACAGGGTGAAACGTCCACCGACTCCCCCCCCCCCCCAAAAAGGACTCATCCATGATTGGTTGTAAAAACCCTTTAACCCATTCTGACCTGAGATCAGATTCTAAAAATGTCTTCTACATCCCGACGCTATGTTTCTCATAGTCAGTCGTTCTTCGATTTTTCAAAAATAGCAGACCTACAAGCTCGTAGCGCGCCACTCTGTGTCTCGGTGGCGCGCTATGAGCTTGTAGATCTGTTATTTTTCAATAGCTATAAAAGCATAACGTAATGCTAACACCAAAAAGGGTTCCCGCCCCAAAATGGGTTAAAAAAAACCCCACAAAGATCTCACGGCATTCGCATGCAGGGGGAGTCCGACCCGAGACCATGAAGGTCCGACCAAATTGGGAGTGATGCTTTACATATTGTGGTATCAAATTTATATGGTCTCATTTGTCAGGGAAGACGGACTGAATGGGCCAAAATGGCTGCCCGCCATGTTACAGTAACGGGCTGAAAATGAATACAATATGAGACGGCGATAATAATAATTCACTCAGCCGGGTTGGAAGGCCGCGTACAGTATATATAATAAATGCTCGTTTCTATACCTGTGTGTCGTTTCTGTTGGGTGGAAACCTCTTATATTCATATTTTAATGTTTTTTTTGTCATGGTTTATGCCCTATACTTCAGTGGTTTTCAAGCCTTTTCATATCGAGGCCCATTATTTGTTGGGCCTTTGAGCCACGGACCACCATGTCATGGATTTAGCCTCTCAGACCCAAACCTTAGAAGATTTTGTAGTCGTTGGATAAGATTTTCTTGTCCACAATTCCATGCAGTATTGGTACAATTAGGAGAGATACAGTAACAGGCAAACGTTGATCAAAATAACAATTATTCTACATTCTCTAATCTGTCCACTACACTATTATGTTCTGTTGATTTGTTACTTTTTAAAGGTATTTTTTCCAAGTAAAAATCTAGCAAAAACCTTAAGTCAACAAGGCAGTTTTTTCCTTTTGTATTATTTTTATTATATATTTTTGGAGGATCATGTCTCTTTGCTTTGTCTTTTCTTTCGTGTAGACTTCTAGTAAATTAAGTAACGCAGATGCTTAGCAATAATTTAACTCCTGAGAGCGTAAAGTGACATTTTACTCTGTTCTATAGCTGGGGGCCACCTGGAACCTCCTCAAGGACCACTGGTTGAAAACACACTAGCCCATCACACTACAGTCTCACTCTTGATGCTTTGATCCTGAAAAGTTACAGTTTTTAATGTCATGAGGTTTCCAGCCGACAAAGACGTTATTTAATGCAATATCTTAATTGAAAAAAAAGTGAGGGGCGCTCTTATCATCATCAGCCACATATGACGTAAATGGGAATCTAATGTTTGTGTTAAGATGAAAATCTACACTAATAGGTGAATATAGCCCCTCAAAAACACCATTTCATCAGGATGAAGGGCTCTGCATGTCAGCAGCAGTGGCTCTGCCAAAAAACACAGCAACAACAATAAACACATCTTAGTGCAAGTAGCAGAGTTTAATAGACCGTCTACACACAACATAGGAGAGTGTTTGGCCTCAAAAGAGAATTCCAAACCATAGCGCTGGCACCATGCAGGGCTCACCTAATTGGGTGCAGGGGGCGGGCGTAAATAAGCAAAGTAGACTGATTTCTTCTGTTTTGTTTTGAGGGGCGCTAGCCCCTCCTATGCCCAGCTGTGAGGGTTTGATTGATTGGCTGAGCAAAGTACATAATATGAGGATAAAAGTGAGGGCAGAAAAGTGAAGACACCAAAAAGTGATTGGCATTTGTGATGATTTGATTGGCTGAGCACGGAATGTAATGTTTCACACCTGTGTGCAGTGAGGGGCGCTCTTATACATCATCATACTGTACAAGATCTCATGAACAACTGAATTCACGTGATTGGTTCGCCAATTTGCTCGTCTACATATTATTACATAAATTCTCCCTTCATTGTCAACGCTATTTAATGTTTGTTGTTCTCACAAATTGACGTCGTATTTGGCGGACATTTGCCCTAATGTCTCCTTTCATGGTCAATGTCAAATATGAGACGTGTGGGGACAAAAGCTGACAATTTTACTTGAGTAACTATAGTACAAAAGTATTGCCATCAAAATATACTTATATGTATTATTTTTATCCCACTATTTTGTAACGCATTTTTTAACCCAGTGTCAATTATCTAATATAATCCTGGGCACTACAGTTCCTCTTCCAACCTGCCGGGGGGGACACACATTCTGCACAATGAGTACTTTTACTCGTAGTACCTTTATAATACAATTTGATGCTTTTTTTTAATGCTTTTGTACAAATTTACTCAAGTATTTCTACATTGCAGTATTACTGATACTTTTACTTAAGTAAAAAAAAATGAGTACGTATTCCACAACTGTGTGACACACGAGCGGTTCTCGGCCGTAAATCCGAAAAACCTGGACGAGAGAGAGAGAGAGAGAGAGAGAGGGCGAGATAGAGAGAGAGAGAGAGAGCCTTCCAGATGTGGGCCGGTGAGGCTGAGGAGAGAGACAGATTTATGACCCTTCCTTTAATGAGCTAACATCCTTTTCACTCATAAGACTTTTTAAGAACATTTTTTTTTCTCCCACATGCAAGAAAGGCATTCCTTTCTCTGGGCGAGCGAGGGGGCGAGCGAGGCCGCGGTGGGCGGATGGATGAGAGACTGAGAGAGGGAGAGAGAGAGAGAGAGAGAGAGAGAGATAATCACTCTCTCTCTTCTTCTCTTCTCTGACTCGATGTCAAAATCAACTTCCTATGTTGGCGCAGCAACAAAGCGTGGATTGGAGGAGGGTTTCTGAAGCTGGAGATTTGATTTGGGTTGTATTAAGGACCCCATATACGTATAGCTGGTTGGCGTGGTGCCTGCATGGGGGTCCAACATTAGAACACATTGAAATACTATTATAAAAACTAAAATATGAAAACCAGAACTCAATTATATTATATTGTGTGATACCGACTACCTTTGTATTATTATCACACGAAATAGAACGGGCGATAAATTATAGAATTATCAGAAATATCACGAGAAGGAAAAATTTAACAAACGGCACAGGCAGCAAAACAATGAGAAAAGCATTCTCATTCTCAAACTAAACTGTTTTCAGCAAGTCATGTTAAAAGTGGTTAATATTGATGCAGTAATTTGTGAAGAAAATGCTATATTAAAATCTCCATCATTCCAGAAATCACCATACAAAAGAATTACACCACAAACAGTGTCATAATGAACAAGAATAAATTATATTCTTGGCCTAGCGGTCCAGGTGCATGCCACAGTAGGACAAAGAAAACTTATATGTGATGTATTTTATTTTTATGTTATTGCTTATTTCTGTTTTTGTTTTCATCAAATACTTGGTGTAACTTCTGTGTGGGAAGTGAACGTGATATTGTTTATTTATGTTGTTGGTGTCTTATAATCCCGTAAGGGATGGGTCTTAACGACAAGAGAAATGTTTAATTCATTTATTCATTCATTCATATAGGT
The DNA here is from genome assembly GCF_963924005.1 of Protomyctophum bolini. Classification (NCBI taxonomy): domain Eukaryota; kingdom Metazoa; phylum Chordata; class Actinopteri; order Myctophiformes; family Myctophidae; genus Protomyctophum; species Protomyctophum bolini. The sequence continues at coordinate 38,324,929 of NC_137874.1, read as the reverse complement.
CGTCTCTGGCCTGACAGCGCGTCACGCATTCGAGTCCCGTTCATGACGACCTTTGTTTGCATGTCTCTCCCCTTCTCTCTCTCTCTTTCCTGTCCGTCTTCACTGTAACTATATCAATAAAAGGCACACAAGCCAAAAACAAATCTTTAAAAAAAAAAAGAATAAATTATATGGACATATACTTTAGGCCTATATCAGGTGGAGACCTACTGTATCTACATTCTCCAATACATAGCCTACAATACAATACCTCCTTAAGCCCAATTACAACTTGTCGTATCATGACAGTGTCGCACAAATGTAGTAAAGAATTGCTCACAATGGATGACAATACGATGTGTCAACACGGACGTCGGACGTCAAGGCAAGGCAATTCTATTTATATAGCACCTTTCATACACAAGGCAATTCAAAGTGCTTTACTGAATAAAAACAAATATGCCTACAGAGTGCAACAGTGCACTTAAAAAATGAACAAATACAATAGACACAATTGAATACTGTAAGATAAAGGAGCATATACATTAGAACAAATACTCCCACCCTTGATTAAAAGCTATAGGCAAGACCTGGCTGCCATTAAACATCACTAGGTTATGCAATGTTAAATAAACTAGTTTTTAAATTAGAATTAAAAACAGCTATGGTTGGGGATTTCCTAATGTAACCTGGAATATTATTCCATGTTTGTGTTTTGTGGTGCAAAATAGTGAAATGCTGCTTCCCCATGTTTTGTTCCAACTATGGGGTGAACAATTAGTAGGCCAGCCCCAGATGACCTGAGGGTTCTATAGATGGTTCATATGGCTTCAGCATGTCTGAGATGTAGCTGGGCCCAGAGAGGCAGATTTATAGACGAGTAACAACATTTTAATATCCGACTATTACTCAGTGGGTCGTGAGCTTGCTGATATGCTATTTTGTCTAGTTTATAAAATGTTTGCCAATAGGGATGCCAGGTTGAAATTGGTTGAAGCACTTTCCTCTTCCACCACGGATTTGAACCCGGATTTGTTGCTGACATTTATTTATTTTTACCATTGAGCTAATAGAGCCCATGTCTGCTTGCTCATGCAGGGGATAAACTGAATCTTGACCATCAGGTCTTTAAATGTTTTGATGAATTGAACAATGTGGGCCCTGTTGTAAACAAGTGTAATGCTTAATTGGGTCGTCCACTCACAGTTAACAGTCTTTGTATTGAGTTTGTGCTTGAAATGTACTGTAATTCTACAAACTGTTAATAAATATTTCAATCAATCAATCAATCCACAGAAGACTAATTTCAGGTGCGGGTTTCAAATGTTCAGACCAGTCAGGAGAGAGAGTGCCTGATCTATCAGCTTCCATGTTGAAGTCAGAAATGAAGAGCTTAGTATATCCATCTGGTCAAAACCACGGAGAGCTCCCCTAGATTAGGAGATACGAGCCTTTCTTTCTGAGCCGTAAACAGGGAAGTGAACGGCAGCGCGCATAAGCCAACAGCAAGGAGTATATGGTGCAAAAGGAGAGGCCACCAACCCCCACACATTTTTTTATAATAATCTGAATATTTTTCTCTCGTTTGATATCAATGTAAAAGCGCCCATCCAATCCATGGGTTGGATCAGCTATAGGACGGATCCACACGTCCTACGGTCTAAATGGGTTAAAAGGAACCTGCAGGGTGATTAGGTCTCACAGAAACAACACATCCTATAAAAGCGTGAAGTGTCCTGGCCTCGGTTTCTCTCTGGGTGGCCATTTATTATGAGCTGCTGACGCATAGCCACCAAACAGGATCTGAACACACACTGAAGGCAACAGAGGGATTAGTGTGGCTGCACACCCGACCACCACCACCACACCACACCCAGACACATCTGTCGCTGAATGGGACCCACTGACCCTGCATGGGCAACTGGACTAAAAATGTCTTCTACGTCCCGACAGTTTTCTGAAAAAGCTATGTTTCTATGTCAGTCATTCTTTGATTTTTCAAAACTAGCAGACCTACAAGCTCGTAGCGCGTCACTCGGTGGTGCGCTATGAGCTTGTAGATCTGCTATTTTCCAATAGCTAAAGCATAACGTAATGCTAAGACCAAAAGGGGTTCCCTCCCAAAATGGGTTAATACGACCTGCATAATATCGGAAATACTGATATGTTATTGATTTCAGCTGTTACAATTCCAAACATGCAAACATGACTAATCTATATTAGAGGCTTAATGACCAGTATTCAAATGTTAAGTCTTTTTTTGTGTGTTCAGAAAGTTAATGTAAGTATAACTAAATACAATTGAAATTATATAAAAATGTTGCTTTCCAGGATTCCAATTCAAAAATAGCAAAACACAGCAGCTCAACAAAGCTCAAAATGCGTCGCAGTGGCTATTTTTGCCACTTTTGTGTGATATAGCAGGACGAATATGAAGATAAGAGGTTTCTGCAAGTCAGTATATGCAAATATAGTGGCCCTCTGGAGTGAGTGTGTAAATATAGTGGCCCTCTGAAGTGAGTGTGTAAATATAGTGGCCCTCTGGAGTGAGTGTGTAAATATAGTGGCCCTCTGGAGTGAGTGTGTACTGTAAATATAGTGGCCCTCTGGAGTGAGTGTGTAAATATAGTGGCCCTCTGGAGTGACTGAGTGTGTAAATATAGTGGCCCTCTGGAGTGAGTGTGTAAATATAGTGGCCATCTGGAGTGAGTGTGTAAATATAGTGGCCCTCTGGAGTGAGTGTGTAAATATAGTGGCCCTCTGGAGTGAGTGTGTAAATATAGTGGCCCTCTGGAGTGAGTGTGTAAATATAGTGGCCCTCTGGAGTGAGTGTGTAAATATAGTGGCCCTCTGGAGTGAGTGTGTAAATATAGTGGCCCTCTGGAGTGTGTAAATATAGTGGCCCTCTGGAGTGAGTGTGTAAATATAGTGGCCCTCTGGAGTGAGTGTGTAAATATAGTGGCCCTCTGGAGTGAGTGTGTAAATATAGTGGCCCTCTGGAGTGAGTGTGTAAATATAGTGGCCCTCTGGAGTGAGTGTGTAAATATAGTGGCCCTCTGGAGTGTGTAAATATAGTGGCCCTCTGGAGTGAGTGTGTAAATATAGTGGCCCTCTGGAGTGTGTAAATATAGTGGCCCTCTGGAGTGAGTGTGTAAATATAGTGGCCCTCTGGAGTGAGTGTGTAAATATAGTGGCCCTCTGGAGTGTGTAAATATAGTGGCCCTCTGGAGTGAGTGTGGAACTATAGTGTCCCTCTCCATCATCAACGTTGCACTAACCCCTCCCCCTCGTTATGTCAGAAGTACCAGGTGTCATCAATATGTCCGTACGGACACATGTGTCCAGGGCAAAGATTTTGTTTTACAAATTAGCAAATTGCAGATTTGCACATTTTTAGATTTTCTTTTTTACACGCCATTAACACACACACCATTTTAAGCATTATGTTATACTTTAGCTATTGAAAAATAGGCAGATCTACATATCAGATCTACAAGCATACCGAGTGCCACGCTACGAGCTTGTAGATCTGCTATTTTTTTTTTTAAACGTTAAAATGTGGCGCGAATCATTGAATATATATTCTTTCACAGCAAACGTTTTCAACTCATATTTGCTTCTGGGGGTCCCTGGAAAAAAACATACTTTCAGATGGGGGTCGGTGGCCAACTACATATTCTTTGGGGGTCCTTGAAATGAAAATGTTTGAGAACGACTGGAACATGGATTTTTCAGAAAACTGTCAGAATTTAGAAGGCATTTGTAGAATCGTCCTCGGGTAAAAATGGGTTAATACAATCTGCGCTGAAAGGAGAAACTCTCTTGAATAGCTACCCCACTATGCAAAAAAACGAAGACTCCAGGTATAGACTTGACACCCATAGTAATGCACAGGCGTCTTGACTCGCAGGTACCTATCATTTAATTGGCTACTATACTTAATAAATACACTTGTCAGAAGAAAAAACACACACACACACACACACACACACACACACTTCTTTGTACCGTACTACCGTGACCTGTATGGCAACAAAGATAATTCAGATTCTGATACCTAAACGTACACAAAATGTCTTTTCCAAAGTAGCATATCTACGAGCTCGAAAAGAGAGGCCACTTTTTTAATAGATAGAAGTACAAAAGCGCTGGTATGGATAATGGAGTAGGAGTGGACGTTTATAAAGTAAAGTATTGGTATGGAGTAGGAGTGGACGTTTATAAAGTAAAGTAATGGAATAGGAGTGGACAAACAAAGTATTGTACGTATGTATAGGTGGAGTACTTGAGTAATAGTACTTAGTTACTTTCCAACTTTCCACCACTCAAGAAAATAGAGCAGGTAAACATTGAGCCCCCCCCCGTCCCCCCCCAGAGTCATTAAGGGGGAGTGGGGGGGGGGTTCAAATTGAATTTCCTCTTGACGTGATGTAATCCGCCAACGGCGAGGTCAAGGGTCACGTGTTATTATCTCGATTTGGGGTTCATTAATCGGGAGCCCCCTAACCCCGCCCCCGTCGGGCGGGGGGGCGGAGGGGAGGGGAGGGGGGGGGGGGGGGGGGGGGGGGGGGCGATGACAGGGCTTTCCACCTTGTCCCAGCTGCCCAGACCTGCTGGCTGATTTAAGGGGATGGGGAGGGGAGGGGGCTCCTGGCCGCGCGGTATGTAAACCATTTGCGTCAGGAATGTATAAGCAAAGCCATAAAAATAGGATTAGGTTGCCGAGGCTCACTTGCTCAGTCAGACACACACACACACGCACACACACACACACGCACACACACACACACACACGAAGACGGATCACACCGGACCCTGTATCTGAATGCTGTGCTGTAGAGTGGGTATAGGCCAGGGTCAAGACAAAGTTTTATAACCATTTATTTGCCATATTTCATGTTTTGCCTTTTTTTCCCCTTCTTTTTAAAGGGATAGTTCACCCAAGATATATATCGATTACTCAGTCAGCCTATGGAGGCTTGAATTTATATGGATATATTCTCAGTTTCTGTCGAACCACTGGTCATCTTTGTGTCTCCATTGGGAACCACTGCTGGTCATCTTTGTGTCTCCATTGGGAACCACTGCGGGTCATCAAATTATTGGCTTTATAGGAACTAGACCTGTATGTGCCCGTTGGCCACGGGCCTACTTGGAAACGATGCAACTTGGGACCTAATAATATCTGTTGTCATAGCACCCATTTTAGCTATCTGTCTGTATCTGTCTGTGTCCCACAAAGAGATGTCTGTATCTGTCTGTCTGTGTCCCACGAAGAGATGTCTGTATCTGTCTGTCTGCCTGTGTCTGAAGAGTGCAAACCGACTGTGAAAAGTCCAAAAGTGGACTGGTTGCCGTGGCAATCAATTGGCTGAGGCAGAGGCTGGAAACAGGTGAGGGGAGGACTTGGGCTCAGCTCCCACTGTACCTTCGTCAGGTAGCCTCTGTAGACATTTTTAAAGCTCAGCTCAAGACCCACTTCTACAACATTGCTTTTAATTGATCTTTAATTTTTTTTGTTATTCATGTCCTCACTGTATTGCATTACTGCTTGTTTTTTAATGTCCTTTTCTTTTATTCTCCATTGTTCTGTAAAGCACTTTGAGCTGCATTTCGAGCTGCATTTCATGTCATACAAATAAAGTTTTATTATTATTATTATTATTAGGTCCACTGCATGGCAGAGCCTGACCAGAGCCTTTTGTGGCGGTTCTGGACAACGGTGCGTGCCACCGACCGAAGGGCACTGCACTCCCTGTGGGGGTGTGGAACGTGTGGGGAAAATTTGTCGGTGGGGCAAACGGTTCCTTGAGTTATGTGCATTACAACCGTGCAGAAACACACAGTCACACACACAGTCACACACACACACACACACCCACACACACACACACACACACACACACACACACACACACACACACAGCACTTTTCTAGTTAGATGCGACGAAAACAAACAATATCCATGAATTAAAGTCTCCATGGGGGGGGGGGGGGGGTAATTGATTGAAAACAAAAAAGTCATTTTGGGATGAATCTCCCTTTAATGTCCTAGTTTTATTCATTTTTAATGTTTTGTAGCTACTGTACGATATACTTTCTCACGTGACAGTTGACAGTAGCAAACACACACACACACACACACACACACACACACACACACACACACACACACACACACACACACACACACACACACACACACACACACACACACACACACACACACACACACACACACACACACACACACACACTGTAGCACTGTATCTACGGTCTGTGTTGCAGGTTCAAGGGTCGTCTCCGCGGTGACAGGCAGGGCGATTTGAAGGGTGACGTGTTTAAAAGAGCAGAGCAGAGTTATGGAGTTCCTCCCTGCAAACAAACCATCTGTAATGTAGTCTCTACCACACCGCAGGGGGCTACTGGACGCACGCACACACACACACACACACACACACACACATATGCGCACCAACGTGCACGCATGTGCGCGCACACACTGACGCGCGCATGACACACACTTTAAATTATGGGTTCACATAAATATCTTTGACACATTGCATCATCACAGAAAGAAAGCCTCCTATAGTCCAGCCTGTGAGATGACTAACAAATCTTAAACGCCATGCAGTAGCCTTCTTCTTAGAACTGCAGAGAAAACATATTTTAACCCATTTTTGATCTGACGTCGAAAATTTAAAAAAAAAAGTCTTCTAAACCCTGACAATCTTCTGATAGACCCCAGTGGTGCTCAACCTTTATCATGTCAAGGACGCTCAAAAATACATGTACGTAATATCCCCCCCTTCTGAAAATATGTTGTTTCCAGGGAGCCCCCGGAAGCAAAGATTTGAGTTGAAAACGTTCGCTCTGAAAGAATATATATTCAAAGACTTGTCAAAGACGAGTTCATATGAGCTTGTAGATCTGCTATTTTTCAATATATAGCTAAAGTATAACATAATGCTTAAAACACCAAAAGGGGTAACTTCCCGCCCCAAAATGGGTTTTAACCACAAAAATGGGTCACCTGGAAGTAACAGTTGGTTCCAGGTGACACATTTTGAACGTAGTAATGTTCAGCAACTACTACTATAATAAATATTATCATGGGGTAAAAAAATAGAATCGTGTGAGAATCGTGACCTCAATACTTGTGGAGGAGAATCGAGATTCACAGAATCGTGCAGCACTAGTCCCGATATTTTGGAAACCGTATATTAGAGAATAACCTACTGCTAAATAAGTACTAAAGATATAAGAAGTGTTAAGGTAGGTACCCTCACAAAAATATGCAGTAATCCTGGTCTCTAAACTGCCTCCCCCTGGCCAGCCGGGGCGCCTGATGGAGGGGAAAGGAACTGGTTGGAATAACGTGCTCCTTTCACGCGCTACGTCCAACCAGGGAAACTCCCCCCTGTCAGGTGTAAAGGAGCAACTTGGACACTCAAGCATGAAGGAAGCATGAGTTAAGTCCGTTGCTCTCCCCAGGTTGGCGGAGGGTGTGTAGAGCCCAGGATCACAGTAGATGATTGACACAGGGCCCCTGTGTCAATCATCTACTGTGATCCCGAGGTTCGGGACCCACCCCTACACAGGGGTGAAAAATGTGTTACAAAATCGTGGGATAAAAAATATATTTACAAAGAAGTGTTAAGGTTCCTGCACACAGAGTGCGTTTTTCTGATTTTTAGCGGCGTTTCTCCGTCGGTTTTCCAGTGTGCAACCACCTTTATTGTTTTTTCTTTTTAGTTTATTTCTGTTTGCAACACGAGTTTAATTCCAGAATGGTATAATTCACTATCCTCCTTTTAACATCAGACTCCGTGACGCCCTTGAAATGACAGCCTACAAACAGATTATTTTAATAATTTGCTTTAAAAGGACGCATGGTTTGTGTCTGGGACTGACAGCATGACAACCCACTGACCGAAACCCTCAGATTGTGTTAGGAATGAAAGGGCATTGGAAATCAATTATTGTTATTTATTTATTTTCCCCCCTTTCTGATCCTTCTTCCTTTCCTTTTTCTAATAGATAGAGCCTTTTTTGAATGGGCCTCTCCATTAAAGTCAATATCCATTACAAGAGATATTGCACAGTATCATAAAACTTCCTGTTAAGAGGTTTTAATGCAGGAGCGTTCTAAATTCATATTCATATATTCTAAATGTATATTTAACCAGACAGTGGCCTTGTGGTTAGAGTGTCCGCCCTGCAACTGGGAGGTCAGGGTTCGATCCCCGGCCGGGTCATACCAAAGACTCTAAAAATGGGACCCAATGGCCTCCCTGCTTGACACTCAGCATCAAAGGGTTGGATTGGGGGGTCAAATCAACTAATCAAATGATTCCTGAGCGCAGCACGGCTGCAGCTCAACCGCTCCAAGAGATGGGGACAAATGTGGAGAACAAATTTCACTGCGGTAACGTGTGTGACAAATCGTACGACTTTGATTTGAGTACAAAAGTATTGGCATCAAAATGTACTGATAAGTAAGAGTACTCATTATGCAGAATGTCCCATTTCAAGTTATCAAATGTATACACTTGTAGATTGGCAATTTTCAAATGGCCGAAATGTAATATATAGGGCTGAAGTGGTTAGTGTGTGTTCCGTAGTAATAATAATCAAAATCTACACAGTAACTAAAGCTGTCAAATATTATGTAGTGCGATAAAAGTACAATATTTGGGATCCGAAATGTAGTGGAGTAGAAGTAAAAGTATTGGTAATTGAAAATACTCAAGTAAAGTACACAATTAATGCCTCAAAATTGTGCTTAACCGATTTTGCGCGGGAACCCCTTTTGGTGGTGGAGCATGTTGTTATGATTTAGCTATTGATAAATAGCAGATCTACAAGCTCATAGCGCGCCACCGAGTGGCGCGCTACGAGCTTGTAGGTCTGCTATTTTGAAAAGTCGAAGAACAACTGACAATTAGAAACATAGCTTTTTCAGAAAACTGTCATTTAAAAAAAATCTGATCTCAGGTCAGAATGGGTTAATTACAGTACCTAAGTGACTGTACTGTACTGTAGTACTGTAGGTACTTTCCCCCACTGTACAAAGGGGGACAAACCACAGCTCAGTTCTGGCGGTGCCATGCATGGCGGTGTCACACACCCAAAAGGCCAAAAACATATACTGTACAATACACACTTATGCACTAAACAGAAATAGTGCTATACATTCTAAAATATCACTACAACGTGTTTTTTTGGCTCGTAATCATAGAGGCACGAATGTTGGTGCTATAGCAGTGCATGGTTCCCAAACCTTTTAAAGTCCAGAGGACTCCAGACCCTAAAGATAGATCAGATGTTTGTCCGGGACCAAAACTAGTGAAAATATATAGATAAATCTATACGACTTACAAGCGCATGTAGATCGGCTAGTTTCACTACTTCTTAATTGTTATTATTCTTTATTGTTATTCTTGGATCTCTTATATTTGTTTGTTTGTTTTAAAATGTATCAAATTGAATGTTTTTTATTGAGAGAAATAAAAAAATTGCTGAGAGCTTTACACATTTTGTATTATTTTCAATACAGCAGATATAGAAAAATGTAATAAATAAAACGCCGCGTTGGACTGTTGGCTCTCTGAAAGAAAACTCAGTAAATAAGTAAAGTAAATAAAGTTTTAAACGCCATCTAACCTAGTCAACATAAAATAAAACTAAATCCTAATCCTTACCAGCCTATACTCTAAAAACGAATCTACCCCCAAATTAAGTTCTACAAAACACCAAAGCATCCGTTCACCGATACTAGTTTGACAGCAAACGTCAAGCTCGGCCAATATGAATGCAATCACCACAACCATTACATAATGTATACGCATACCGTCAGAAACACTTAAGGTACAAGTAAGGTTAGTGAATGTGGACTCAAACATGAGGGAATGGCAAACCACACCAACACAAAACGTGCCAGGCGCAGTGACAGCATCTACATACCAACAAAATGCTGCCATGACCAGTGACAGCATCTACATACCAACAACATGCTGCCATGACCAGTGACAGCATGTACATACCAACAACATGCTGCCATGACCAGTGACAGCATGTACATACCAACAACATGCTGCCATGACCAGTGACAGCATGTACATACCAACAACATGCTGCCATGACCAGTGACATCATGTACATACCAACAACATGCTGCCATGACCAGTGACAGCATGTACATACCAGCAACATGCTGCCATGACCAGTGACAGCATGTACATACCAACAACACGCTGCCATGACCAGTGACAGCATGTACATACCAACAACATGCTGCCATGACCAGTGACAGCATCTACATACCAACAACATGCTGCCATGACCAGTGACATCATGTACATACCAACAACATGCTGCCATGACCAGTGACAGCATGTACATACCAACAACATGCTGCCATGACCAGTGACAGCATGTACATACCAACAACATGCTGCCATGACCAGTGACACCATATGTACATACCAACAACATGCTGCCATGACCAGTGACAGCATGTACATACCAACAACATGCTGCCATGACCAGTGACAGCATCTACATACCAACAACATGCTGCCATGACCAGTGACAGCATGTACATACCAACAACATGCTGCCATGACCAGTGACAGCATGTACATACCAACAACATGCTGCCATGACCAGTGACACCATATGTACATACCAACAACATGCTGCCATGACCAGTGACAGCATGTACATACCAACAACATGCTGCCATGACCAGTGGCAGCATGTACATACCAACAACATGCTGCCATGACCAGTGACAGCATGTACATACCAACAACATGCTGCCATGACCAGTGACAGCATGTACATACCAACAACATGCTGCCATGACCAGTGACATCATGTACATACCAACAACATGCTGCCATGACCAGTGACAGCATGTACATACCAACAAAATGCTGCCATGACCAGTGACAGCATGTACATACCAACAACATGCTGCCATGACCAGTGCTCAACTAAAACTATGACAAGAAGTTTGTCGACTAATCTGTAGATTTAGTCGACTAAAACTCTTATCATATTCAGTCGACTGGAACAATACTAAAACAAAATAAACATTTCAGGTGACTAAAATGAATAAAAACGAGACTAAAATGTTAGTGGAGAAGAGATCCAGTCGAACTAATTAAGATGCTTGGTTGTTGATGCTTGATATTTTCCTTCCAATACGCAACAGAGGGCCTTGTTTTCTTTTCCCCGATTGCTTTTTTATGTTTTGTTTTTTGGGGGATTATTATATGTAGCAGGGTTTGACCGTATCATACATTTAACTATGAAAAAAGTGAAAAGAAAAAAAAGGGGACAAAAAAGCTGAAAGGAACAAATGAGTGTCAACATGTTGTGGTTGTTCTTCTTTCAACTAGGCCGACTGTGTCTTTGTGACACAACAATTCCACTAAGACATCATTGGAAGTGAAATAACTTTTATATTCCATTCAATTAGTAAAGCAAAAAACGTACATTCAGTTGGAAACGGTGGAACGTTGGTGAAAACCACTGCCCTAATGATGATGCCTGCCTTTTATGGACAATAACAGACGTAGATGATTGATATATATTTATATCACAGATGTTGTTTTATATTGTGTTTGTATGTGTTCTTAGGATGTCTCCTGTGTGTATCTATATAGTCTACAACATGGTGGTGGTAGAAATCTGTGAGATTAGACTGCGATGCGTTTTTTTATCTGCGTTTGCCACTGAGCGTACGCTGATGTAATGTATAGATATTACCAATATCTTCCTGCTAGTGTTGATGTTCGTCGTCGACTACCTTTTTTCACTGATGACAAAAGATAGCCTATTGACAAAGTCGTCAGTACATAAAAACTAGATCCAGAACGGAGAGTCATATTATGCTTGGTTTTGTGCATACTGCATGTGTCACTCTACAAAAATAGCCAAAATTGCTGTTAACCCATTCTGGGCGGGAACGCTTTTTGGTGTTTTAAACATTACGTTATACTTTAGCTAATGAAAAATAGCAGATCTACAAGCTATACGAGCTTGCTATTTTTGAAAAATCGTGAAAATGTGCCTCAAATCTTTGAATATATTATTCTTTCAGAGCGAACGTTTTTAACTCAAATCTTTGCTTCTGGGGAGGTCCCTGGAACAACATATTTTCAGATGGGGGTCCGCGGCCAAATACAGATAATTGACATGAACGGGGTTGAGCACCACTGACATAGAAACAGAAAACTGATTTATAAGACATTTGTAGAAGCTGGTGTCAATGGGTCAAACTCAAAATCAACACTGCTTTCCTGCCACCCTCTGTTCGTACAAAAGTCACTGTGTCACAGTTGAATTGACTTCCACCGGGCGTGTGCTCTTTCAATTAATGACAAACATTAAAAACTAGATGTTCCAAGATGAGAAATGAAGTGATGAGCAAGTGCTATTTTTGATAGTTTTCTGAAAAACCTATGTTTCTATGTCAGTGGTGCTCAAACTATTTCATTTCAAGGACCAATATGTAGGACCGGTATGTAATTGGCTGCCGACCCCTATCTGAAAATATGTAGTTCCAGGGACCTTCCAGAAGCAAAGATTTGAGTTAAAAATGTTCGCTCTCACATTTTTTAAGTAAAATTGAATTCAAAATTGACTTGAGTAATGGTATAAATTATTTGTATCAGAATGTACTGACATTACCAAAAATAGAAAGTAGCCATTATGCAGAATGTCCAATTTCACAAGTTTTCAAATTAATACAAATGACTGTATATAAATAATTTGAAGATACGGTAGCTGATCTACAAGCTCACAATGTGTTGCATCGCGACGCATTGTGGCCTTGTAGATCGGCTATTTTCAAATGGATAAAATGTAGCCTGTATAGAGCGTTGCAGTCCCGCCCCCTACCAGGGCCCAGGAAATGATTCTCCGTTCATTTTCCTCATAGACATTTCAAAAAGTATTTATTTAGAGACGTTTACACCGCAGACAAAGCCAACTCTTGTCGTGACAAATCATGACAACAAACACAATCTTTTGGGTCGAACAAATAATTAGAAAGAAGGGCAGGTTACAATACTTTTTTTGTTGTTTTTCTTCTTTGTAATTATTTGTTTGGTCCAAAATATTGTGTTTGTTGTCATGAGTTGTCACGACTCGAGTTGGCTTTGTATGCCGCTTATAAGGTCTTTAAATAAATTTACCATTTGAAATGTCTATGGGAAAAATGCATTGGAAATAATTTCCTGGGCCTGGCGTCGTCATGAAAGTGGGCGGAACTGCGATGCTCTATAGGGTTGAAGTGCAGGTCACTGAATGTTTTCTAATATTAATCAAGTATAGTAACTAAAAAATTAAAATATTTGTAGTGGAGTAAAAGTAGCCATATTATAGCCTCTGAGATGTGGTGGAGTTAGAGTATTATAGTAAAAGTACAGAAAATTGGAAATACTCCAGTCAAGTCAAAGTACATCAGAATTGTACTTAAGAAGTATACGGCACTTGAGTAAATGCACTATAGTTCCTTTTTTACACCACTGATAAAGTGCATGACATAATAGTGGAGTCTGGAGGATATGGGAGTGTATCGACGGCCTTCATTCTCCCATGCAGGCTGCAGATGGAAGGAATGGGCTGACCCTGGGCCAGCTGTCTCCACTGGGAGAAGCCGGCCCGCGGGCCGCTTTGATCAGCGGAATATCAAAAGACAGCTTAACCCATTTAGGCCTGACGTCGACATTAAAAAGAAATGTCTTTTTTAAGATGTTTCTACATATTTCATGTCAAGGACCGCAAAAATTATATTATGTAATATGCAGCCGACCCCCCATTTGAAAATATGTTGTTCCAGGGACCCTCCAGAAGCAAAGATTTGAGTTAGAAACTGAAACACTGAAAGAATATATATTCAAAGATTAAGGCACATTTTCACGATTAAAAAGAAATAGCAGACCTACAAGCTCGTAGCGCGCCACTCGGTGGCGCGCTACGAGCTTGTAGATCTGCTATTTTTCAATAGCTAACATAATGTTTAGAAAACCAAAAGGGGTTCGCGCCCAAAATGGGTTAAATAATTATACGGAAAGAGCAGAGGAATACATACGGACGGACGGACGGTAACAAAATACATAAATAAATAAATAAATAAATAACAATAAAAAAGGAGAAAGACACATGAGGGTCACAGACGGCGTCTCGCGTGTCAGAGGTGGACGGAGAAAATTGGGTGCAATCGTCTAATCCGAAATGGAAAACCGCCCAACCCCCCTCCCTCCCCCCTTCTTGTGCAACGTGCCTGACTTCCCGGCATAAGCGTCCATGATTGAGTCTCTATTATCTCGTTAAAGCCAGGACAGCGCCTGGGTCATTTTAGTTTGAGCTGTACCGTTTACACACAGGACCCTTAAAACAATAAAAAATTAACTCTTTAGAACTCTTTACAACAGTGGTGTTTATATACATGTACAAGTTAGTGCTGCATGCACGATTCTTGCTCAAATTTGAATCTACGATTTATTTTATAGTCTGTAGTTGCTTGAAAATAAGAAGGAGAGGTCGCACAGCTCATAGTCAACCTTTCAGCAACAAAATGCCTTCTTCAGGGTAGATAGAAGATAGTTTGTCTCCCGTGGTCAGCACGTCCCCACTATTGGTGTACACTCTTACCTTGTTGTTTGCTTTAGTCTGTATAGTTGCTGAACATTACTACGGTACATCCAAAATGTGGCGCCTGCAGCCAACTACTGTATCCAGACCACATCAATAAGTGCTTGACTTAATCCTCTCTTAAAGTATCTCTCTTGTGGCAAAAACAATAAGAGGATATTAAAATGAATAGTGACCAAATTAATATAATTTTAGGGGATCTTCGGCACGAAAACCGTTTGAGAACGACTGATTTGGAAGTTATTCAGTAGAACCCACCTCAGGTCGTAATGAGTTATTTACATGCTAACGACCGCTGAGCGTGATTCGGCCGGGGCCTTTTTTTTTTAAGGCAGCGCAGAATGCTTCTCATGCAAATGAGCTAAACGTATAAACAAAGTTACGGCGCGTCACGACGGATCAGTCAGCGGCCGCCCGGACAGTCCACAGACACACACACCGCCCGCGCCACCACAAGCACACAGTCCACAGACACACACACACACCACCCGCGCCACCACGAGCACACAGTCCCAGCAGTACTCAGACACACACACCACGATAGACAAGCACACAGTCCCAGCAAAGACAAAAAACACACTCACACACACACACACACAAAAAACAAAAACAAAAGGTTCCGCTAAGCATGCGTTGCCATGCATGTGTGCTTATTATGAGCAATAATTATTAATAGCTTATTTTGGGCTTCTGTAAACTATATAGCTTGTAAATATTGATACTGTACATATCATTGGTTGCGTGCACACGCACGTGTGTGCGAGTGCATCTTTTGGGCTTGTTTTCACAGACCCGTCGGGGCTTGTTTCTTTCGCAAAATCTGGCAACACTGGAAGGGGGGAAAAGGAGGGCTGAAAAAGAAAAAAATAAATGTCTGCTAAGACCCGGAGGATGATTTCTTACTCTCCGAGGTTTGCCAAGCCAACTGAAAATCCAGCTACATGATGTCTGATTGGATTAAACTAGATGTTCTCAGCAGGGTATAAATCACAACGCTGCTATCGCTGCTGCTGCTAGCTAGCTAGCTATAGGAAGAAACTACAAGTAGAAATATCATAAAAACGGCCTGGCATGCTGGTGAGCTGCACTGCTGTGATGTTTAGTGTTTCTCCTCTTGTGGGGTCAGAGCAACAAGGGCTGCATGGCGTGCGCATTTAAAGATTACGACACTCGCAGGGGGGAGACCCTCATGTGTGTGTGTGTGTGTGTGTGTGTGTGTGTGAGTGCGTGCGTGTGGTATACCGTAATTCTCCGTGTGCGATTGTCCGATGACGATTTAGAAACACGTGCTCGCATCGGAAACAGGAGATCTACGTATAAGTCACAATCGTCACAATCATTTGAACCATGATGTTATACATTGGCTATTTTTGTTTTGTTTCTTTCACTCAAATCTTTGCTTTTGGAGGTCCCTGGCAGTGGCACAACATATTTTTGCGCTTGTATGTCTTTAAAAAAAATGTGATAAAGCTAAATATAAAATATAAATCATTGAAAAAAAAAGAGAGAGATGATGCTTTTTGGATCAGCTAATAATGGTATGGCGGAGTGTAGACCAGTGTGCTGCTTTTATAATGCATGGCAGAGGTCTGGTGTTAGACGGACCGAACATTAACCCATTCTGACCTGAGATCAGATTCATACGAGGTTTCCACTGGACACACACTGGTCTGATTAACCCCATTCTGACCTGAGATCAGATTCTAAAAATGTCAGTCGTTCTTCGATTTTTCAAAAATAGCAGACCTACAAGCTCGTATCGCGCCACTCGGTGGCGCGATATGAGCTTGTAGATCTGCTATTTTTCAATAGCTAAAGCATAACATGATGCTAACACCAAAATGGGTGCCCGGTCAGAATGGGTTAAAAAAAAAGGCCTCAGGGGGAGAGTGGTGATGGAGGGAGAGGTGGGGGAGGTGGGGGTGGGGGGGTGGGGCGGTCGTATTTGGAGGGGTGTCTGTTTTTCTTCAGGAGCGAGGCCGCAGACCGAAGTCGACATGGAAAAGCCGGGGAATGGGAACGCTGTTGTGGAGCGAATGCAACATGGGGGCCGAGCGAGGTTCACTATAACCCAACGGAGAGGGGGAGAGAGAGAGAATGTATGCTCTCTTCTCTATTCTATATTCTTCAATCCTATTCTCTTCAATTCTCCTCTCCTCTCTTCTCTTCTTTTCTCTTCAATCCTATTCTCTTCTCTATTCTTCAAACCTCTTCTCTTCAATTCTCCTCTCCTCTCTTCTCTTCTCTATTCTTCTCTTCAATCCTATTCTCTTCAATTCTCCTCTCCTCTCTTCTCTTCTCTTCTCTTCAATCCTATTCTCTTCTCTATTCTTCAAACCTCTTCTCTTCTCTTCTCTTCTATCCTATTCTCTATTCTTCTCGTCTCTTCGTGTTTTTTTTTAATCTTTGTGCAATGTTTATCCCCCCCACCCCCCCCCCCCCCTCCTGCTGTTCTATTGCGTTCTCTCCGTTCGATTCCGTTCCGTTCTGTCCCATTGTGTCGTTGTTCGTTCCTCGTGGTATTCAATATTCAGTCAGGTATCTGAACCCAAACTGGTACCTTTTTCTTTCCCAGAAAACGTCCCGTCTCGGAATCCAAGACATCTTTGGACAAGTTCACGTTCTTTGAGTTCATTATATACGTTATAGCACCATGTGGGGGGAACTGACTGTGTAACAGTAACACTAATCCATCACCACCAGCATCACCTTTTGCTTAAAAACAAAAAAAACGAAATAGTTGATTTATTTTCCCACAATAAACAAGTGCTAAAATAAATATAAAAAAAAAGGAAAAAAAAGCCACTTCTATACATAATAGCCTTTTGCTCGTCGGAACATGTCCTATAACCCATTTTAGGCGGGAACCCCTTTTGGCGTTAGCATTACGTTATGCTTTAATGCTTTAGCTATTTAAAAATAGCAGATCTAAAAGCTCATAGCGTGCCACCGAGTGGCGCGCTACGAGCTTGTAGATCTGCTATTTTTGAAAAATCGAAGAACGACTGACTGACATAGAAACATAGCTTTTTCAGAAAACTGTCATTTTCAAACAGTTTATTTTTAGAATCTGATCTCAGGTCAGACCAGAATGTGATAATTCAGTGTTTTGGAGGGTGTGTCTGGTTATACGGAGGGTCTCAGGTGGTCCCGCTGGCACCAGAGGGGCTTAGCCCCGCTTGACCCCTGAGGGCTCTGGCCTCGCCGTTCCCACAGAGAGGACGAGACCGACCTGGTCCATGAACCACCAAAGCATGCTGGGAAAAAGATTTATGTCCCGGCCGGCCCGGGCTGCAGAATTACGCCCCGCGCCCCTCCCCTCCCCTCCCCTCCGCCAGCGGTCAGCCCTGAAAACGCTCTGCAGAAGATAGGATCTAGGAATGTGTTTATAGAGACACTGAGGAGAATATTATTAACCCATTCTGACCTGAGATCAGATTCATACGAGGTTTCCACTAGGACACACACTGGTCTGATGAACCCATTCTGACCTGAGATCAGATTCTAAAAAATGTCAGTCGTTCTTCGATTTTTCATAAAAATAGCAGACCTACAAGCTCGTAGCGCGCCACTCGGTGGCGCGCTATGAGCTTGTAGATCTGCTATTTTTCAATAGCTAAAGCATAACATGATGCGAACACCAAAATGGGTTCCCGTTCAGAATGGGTTAACCCATTTTGACCTGGGAACGATTCTGCAAATGTCTTCTATATACATCCTGACAGTTTTCTTGAAAAAAAGCTATGTTTCTATATGTCGGTCGTTCTTCGATTTTTCAAAAAAATAGCAGACCTACAAGCTCATAGCGCGCCACTCGGTGGCGCGCTATGAGCTTGTAGATCTGCTATTTTTCAATAGCTAAAGCATAACATAATTGCTATAAGACCAAAAGGGGTTAACCTGAAGCACTGCTTCTCCAACTCGTTCACGTCAAGGACCCAATGGTGGAAACAGTACTCATATCACTACCTTTTTTTTAACCCATTCTGACCTGAGATCAGATTCATACGAGGGTTTCCACTGGACACACACTGGTCTGATGAACCCATTATGACCTGAGATCAGATTTAAAAAAATGTCAGTCGTCCTTCGATTTTTCAAAAATAGCAGACCTACAAGCTCATAGCGCGCCACTCGGTGGCGCGCTATGAGCTTGTAGATCTGCTATTTTTCAATAGCTAAAGCATAACATGATGCTAACACCAAAATGGGTGCCAGGTCAGAATGGGTTAAGTCAAATACCACAATACTGCAATGTAGAAATACTCTGTTACAAGTAAGAGACTGGAATTCATACTTTTTTTATATACTTGAGTTAAAGTACAAAACTATTGGCATCAAAACATATATATATACTTAAAAAGTATCAAGTAAAATTGTGCCTGCAAATGCCCCAATTTCACAAGTTTTAAAATCAAAACAAAAATAAATCTTTTGAAAATAGCAGATTGCAGATATATACACTAGATCGGCTGCTATTTTTGAAAAATCGTATATGTTGTATAGAGTAAATAAACCAACCAGTAATGTTGTATAGAGTGAATAAACCAACCAGTAATGTTGTATAGAGTGAATAAAACCAACCAGTAATGTTGTATAAAGTAAATAAACCAACCAGTAATGTTGTATAGAGTGAATAAACCAACCAGTAATGTTGTATAGAGTGAATAAAACCAACCAGTAATGTTGTATAAAGTGAATAAACCAACCAGTAATGTTGTATAGAGTGAATAAAACCAACCAGTAATGTTGTATAAAGTAAATAAACCAACCAGTAATGTTGTATAGAGTGAATAAACCAACCAGTAATGTTGTATAGAGTGAATAAAACCAACCAGTAATGTTGTATAGAGTGAATAAACCAACCAGTAATGTTGTATAGAGTGAATAAACCAACCAGTAATGTTTATATAGAGTGAATAAACCAACCAGTAATGTTGTATAGAGTGAATAAACCAACCAGTAATGTTGTATAGAGTGAATAAACCAACCAGTAATGTTGTATAGAGTGAATAAACCAACCAGTAATGTTGTATAGAGTGAATAAAACCAACCAGTAATGTTGTATAGAGTAAATAAACCAACCAGTAATGTTGTATAGAGTGAATAAACCAACCAGTAATGTTGTATAGAGTGAATAAAACCAACCAGTAATGTTGTATAGAGTGAATAAACCAACCAGTAATGTTGTATAGAGTGAATAAACCAACCAGTAATGTTGTATAGAGTGAATAAACCAACCAGTAATGTTGTATAGAGTGAATAAACCAACCAGTAATGTTGTATAGAGTGAATAAACCAACCAGTAATGTTGTATAGAGTGAATAAACCAACCAGTAATGTTGTATAGAGTGAATAAACCAACCAGTAATGTTGTATATAGAGTAAATAAACCAACCAGTAATGTTGTATAGAGTGAATAAACCAACCAGTAATGTTGTATAGAGTGAATTAAACCAACCAGTAACGTTGTATAGAGTGAATAAACCAACCAGTAATGTTTGTATAGAGTGAATAAAACCAACCAGTAATGTTGTATAGAGTGAATAAACCAACCAGTAATGTTGTATAGAGTGAATAAACCAACCAGTAATGTTGTATAGAGTGAATAAACCAACCAGTAATGTTGCATAGAGTGAATAAACCAACCAGTAATGTTGTATATAGTGAATAAACCAACCAGTAATGTTGTGAGTGAATAAACCAACCAGTAATGTTGTATAGAGTGAATAAAACCAACCAGTAATGTTGTATAGAGTGAATAAACCAACCAGTAATGTTGTATAGAGTGAATAAAACCAACCAGTAATGTTGTATAGAGTGAATAAAACCAACCAGTAATGTTGTATAGAGTGAATAAACCAACCAGTAATGTTTATATAGAGTGAATAAGCGTGTAGGATTTTCAGGACACGGGGGCGGTTGATTCCCACCGTCAAAACGACAATGAAAACACACTGACATGTCTCTATATTTATATATATATATATATACACACATGCGGTCCAGGATTTATTTTTACATAATTTGAATGGGAGTAGAGGAGCTACTTTAACCAATTAAGACCGGGAACGCATCTGTGTAGCTGTTAACCACTTAACCACCATTATTTAAAACTTTAGCTCTGCTCTTGAAAAACAGCAGATCTACAAGCTCATAGCGCGGCACTCTACAAGCTTGTGGATCTGCTTTTATTTGGTAAAATCGTGAAAACGTGTATAGAAATCTTTTGAATACATATTCTTTCCCCAGCAAACGTTTGTAATTCAATTCTTCACTTCTGGGCTGGGGGGGGGTTTCCATATTTCCCATATTTCGAGATGGGAGTCCACGGCCAAATAATAATATATATATATAACTCCTTGACATGAAAACGTTTGAGAACCACTGACAGAAACATATAGGTTTTTTTCAGAAACGATTTAGAAGAGTTTTGTTTTTCTTTAAAATTTCGGTCGTAATGCGTTAAACGCCGTCTCTCTGACATGGTGCACGGCCAGAGAGAAAGAGAGAGAGAGAGAGAGAGAGAGAGAGAGAGAGAGAGAGAGGGCGAGAGAGAGAGAGAGAGAGAGAGTGCAGGGACAGGAGCACCACTTCCCTTTAGGATGCGAGTCCACTCCACTTCCTCTTTAGACGCCACATCAAATTAGCAGCGGGCCAGACGGTCCCTATAGCAGCATGCATGTCACACATGACCATGACATCATCGCATGGCCCTGTTGCATTCATACAGAAACACACTCCTGACTCCCCTCAGCGTGTTACACTCTCCACAGCCCCCCAAAACACACTCCTGTCCTCCTCGCAGCGTGTTACACTCTCCACAGCCCCCCAAAAACACACTCCTGACTCCTCGCAGCGTGTTACACTCTCCACAGCCCCCAGAAACACACTCCTGTCCCCCTGCAGCGTGTTACACTCTCCACAGCCCCCCAAAACACACTCCTGTCCTCCTCGCAGCGTGTTACACTCTCCACAGCCCCCCAAAACACACTCCTGACTCCTCGCAGCGTGTTACACTCTCCACAGCCCCCAAAACACACTCCTGTCCTCCTCGCAGCGTGTTACACTCTCCACAGCCCCCAAAAACACACTCCTGTCCTCCTCGCAGCGTGTTACACTCTCCACAGCCCCCCAAAAACACACTCCTGACTCCTCGCAGCGTGTTACACTCTCCACAGCCCCCAGAAACACACTCCTGTCCCCCTGCAGCGTGTTACACTCTCCACAGCCCCCCAAAACACACTCCTGTCCTCCTCGCAGCGTGTTACACTCTCCACAGCCCCCCAAAACACACTCCTGACTCCTCGCAGCGTGTTACACTCTCCACAGCCCCCAAAACACACTCCTGTCCTCCTCGCAGCGTGTTACACTCTCCACAGCCCCCAAAAACACACTCCTGTCCTCCTCGCAGCGTGCTACACTCTCCACAGCCCCCAAAAACACACTCCTGTCCTCCTCGCAGCGTGTTACACTCTCCACAGCCCCCCAAAAACACACTCCTGTCCTCCTCGCAGCGTGTTACACTCTCCACAGCCCCCAAAAACACACTCCTGTCCTCCTCGCAGCGTGTTACACTCTCCACAGCCCCCCAAAACACACTCCTGACTCCTCGCAGCGTGTTACACTCTCCACAGCTCCCCAAAACACACTCCTGTCCTCCTCACAGCGTGTTACACTCTCCACAGCTCCCAATAACACACTTGAACCGATCTGCGAAATTTACTGCGGGCACTGCACGCACGCACACACACAAGCACGCACAGTGAATACACTTACACATATAGCCTATATACTTTATATATAAACTTAAACTGTCAATAACTGTTGGCATGCAAGTTGTTTTTATTTTGTTTTTGTAAATCAAAGTTGCGTACTTAGAAAAGCACCTATATAAATCGAATGTATTCATTTTATTTTATACTTTATCAAGCCCACAGTTTTGGCCGTTCTGTGCTGTCGTTTTCCATAAAATGACATTTTAAATAAATAATAATAATAAAAAGGGTCAGGTAGGTAGAGGGGTCATGGGAAACGGTCAAGAACTGAACCTCACAGTGATTCATCAAATGGCCTCTGACCTTTAGATCTCCCAATTATATGACCTGTATGAATTATATGATCCACGCTATCTATGCACTGCTGACGAACGACGTTGAAGATTGAAATCACGTTTCCATTTGAGTCTGGACCCTGCTAATGCATGGTTGGTTGTGTGGAGTCATGGACCCTGTTAATGCATGGTTGGCTGTGTGAGGAGTCATGGACCCTGCTAATGCATGGTTGGCTGCAGGAGTAGGTACAGCGTTGACAGACAAGCCATTCAGCCAATCAGCGTAACAAAAAAAGTGACGTCATCTCCAGGCTCCAACTTTATGGCTTGGCCCCCCCATCTTATCGCTGCTTGCAGCTATATTATTGTCTAGATGGCATCATGACATTCCATGTCTGAACGACTGTAACTGAATGTTATAATGTCGCAACGCAAACCTGATGATAGACATCCAATCGGGGCTCACGTTGCTGTGATAAGCATCCAATCGGGGCTCACGTTGCTGTGATATGCGTCCAATCGGGGCTCACGTTGCTGTGATACGCATCCAATCGGGAATAACTATCGGATCGGGAAAAATCGGTATCGGCAGATACTCAAAATCAAATGATCGGAATCGGATCGGGAGCAACAACAAAACAAAACGTGATCGGGACACCCCTAGTTTACTTTCTATGTCAATATGGTGTGAGAGCTGGTCAGTGCATTCCTGACCAGGTATATTATCTAGGTCTCCAGATGTCAATATGGTGTGAGAGCCGGTCAGTGCATTCCTGACAGCATCATGTCAGCATCACGTCACACCATGAGCCCCGTCTATTTTGGGCTGCTTACAGATAGGACACGTCTGGACACAGATGACACCACCAGCGCTCTGCCCGTGGCTCCCTTGGCCTGGACTGCCAAGGTTACTAGGTTACTATAGGTTACTTATCAAGCCGATCTTATCCACCTACTGCATGTAGTCACTAGTCTGGGAGTATGATGAATTCCTGTTCTGTTCTTTAACTATATAGAAGTGTCTATTTGTATGTCTCTAAATGTTTTGATGAATTGAACAATGTGGACCCTGTTGTAAACAAGTGTAATGCTTAACTGGGTCGTCCACTCACAGTTAACAGTCTTTGTGTTGAGTTTGTGCTTGAAATGTACTGTAATTCTGCAAACTGTTAATAAATATTTCAATCAATCAATCAAAGCCTATACTGGCTGTGATTGGCATTGATAAAAGGAAAACGACGGTTATGTTTAGGCTAGGGTCTGAGGATCGAGGCTTGTTGATTTCCACTCGAACGTTTTATCGATGCCAATCGCAGCCAGTCGGCTCCCACACTACATGCAGTATACTGTAGGTCGATAAGGTCGGCTTGATAAGTAACCGTTACCTACTGGGAATTATCGCTTGATTTCCGCTGGAATACAACAACTTACAGTCACACTACACTGAGGATGATATGATAGCGCTTCTGAAACTAATCTATGGAGCCACCAAAGTTGCAGCATCTCTAAGAGACAACCCACAGTCACTGAAAAAAAAAGAAAAACCTCTGGAATACTCCCAAGTATATATAGTCTCAGAGTCAAATCTCAAAACAGCCAAACGATGAGACCGCTAATCTGCTTCATATGGTGAGCTGCATAAACTTTGACTTTGACTGGCTTTCATCAAGTCTCATGGAATACTTTAATTCTTTAACCCATTCTGTCCGGGAACCCATTTTGGTGTTAGCACTATGTTATGCTTTAGCTTTTGAAAAATAGCAGATCTACAAGCTCATAGCGCGCCACCGAGTGGCGCGCTACGAGCTTGTAGGTCTGCTATTTTTTGAAAAATCAAAGAACGACTGACATTTTTAGAATCTGATCTCAGGTCAGAATGGGTTAATCAGACCTAGTGTGTGTCCAGTGGAAACCTCGTATGAATCTGATCTCAGGTCAGAATGGGTTAAAGCAGTGGGTTTTCAACCAGTGGTCCTTGAGGGGCTTCCAGGTGGTCCCCAGCTAAATGATGCAGAGTTTGTATACCGAAATGGACCCTTATAGATCTTTAACCCTTGAGAGAGCGTGAGTGAAAGGAAACCGAATGGCTCTCAAGAGTTAAACTATCGTTAAACATCTGCATTACTTAATTGACAAGAAGTCTACACACAATTAGAGAATGTAGAAATATTGTTATTTTTGTCAATGTAGGGTACCAATATCAATAGAGCATGGAATTGTGGACAAAATCATAACCAACGACAACAAAATATTCTAAGACTTGGGTCTGAGAGGGTCTAAATGTCATCAAATGATGGTCCGTGGCTCAAATGATGGGACGTTAACATGATCCCGATATGATTGTCAGGATCCTGTCGGGATTTATTTATCGATAACGAACGGTGACGAGTACATTATCCCGCTTATTACGCACCGGCTTAATGAAATTGTGTTCCATTCTCTACCTCCTTATCAGGTTCACCTGTGTGCCTGCCCTATACTGCCTAGTCTCACAGCCAATAACGTAACATTCTTCACAGTATAAATACACCAGTTATCACATCTCTTACCTGTTTGATACTGCTTCGTGCTCCGCCAGAGTCGAAGTGTCCTTGAGC
This sequence comes from Protomyctophum bolini, assembly GCF_963924005.1. Lineage (NCBI taxonomy): Eukaryota > Metazoa > Chordata > Actinopteri > Myctophiformes > Myctophidae > Protomyctophum > Protomyctophum bolini. The sequence goes on along the minus strand of NC_137874.1, from coordinate 38,299,630 downwards.
AAGAACCCCTAATCGCTCCCGATGAGCAGGTTGGTGCCTTGCATGGTTTCCTCCACCATTGGTGAAGGCCAGGGGTCTGCAACCTTTATTATAACAAAAGAGACATTTTTGGCCCAAAAAAGTATTACAATTCTATCTGGAGCCGCAAAATATGTTTGCTTTTATAACGCAAACTTTAATTTAATTATTTGTGATGTTTCTGGTCTTTCAATGTTACATTTTATTAGTATACCAGTAAGCCAGCAGCATTGGGTGGTGAAAACAAACAAAGATGTCTTAGCATGAATACATTCTTTATTTATTTTCCTTCATTAAATGTGTTTCTTATTTTTATCTGGTGTATCTGGCAACATTGTTTTGCAATATCAAAATGAAAGAATAACGTTATGCCTACTACAATAATAAATTATGATTTTATTCCTTCTTTGCCGAAGCAACTGGGAGAGACGGGAGAGGGCCTAAGAGCCACATGCGGCTCTAGATCAGCAGGTTGCCTACCCCTGGTGTAGGCCTATGAATGTGTGTGTGAATGGGTTCATGTAATGCACAATCTATGTAAAGTAAGCTATGTATATAAATGCACCATTTTTATAGAACACTTATGCCATAATCACAACTCTCTCTCTCTACTACAATACTACAATATCCAAAACCACAGACAATATGCAGTCTAATGTCATGATATGGACATAATATTGATACTAGGGATGTCCCGATCACGTTTCTTTTGCTCTCGATGATCGATCCCATTCCAATCATTGGAAAATTACGTGATCGCATCGGGAGTCGGGACAACCCTAGTCATTATTTAAAAAAAGGCTAAATTAGCCTGGGTGACCATTTTCAGGTTTATTAACTTACGTCATGTTGTAGTCAGGTTTGTAGTCTTCAGGCCGTAAACCACAAACCGGAATCGGAACGACCGGAAATAATTCCCGGCGATCAACGTTGCAGCGGTCCCTGCCGAAAGATGGTCAATTCAGACTTGTACTGATGGTAGTAAATGTATTAATTAATGTAACATAAGCCAACGTAAGAACTGACAAGAAAATAAAAAACACCAACAAAATACTCTAGTATTTTTTTATGCAAGAACAGTAGCCTACCATAACATTACTGTAGCTCACATAAGCTCCTAATGTAAATAGCACATTCAAAACAGCACTGAAAGTCCTTTAAACATTTTTATAATGGGATGAATCTAGAGTTGCAATACCCTCCATTGACTCCCCACTCATCCAATTTGGTTTGCGATCTGCTTGTCTTTAACAATGTTAAACTCACCAACATTGCAGCTGTAGTCCAAGCTTGAATTATCCTCTTTCAATCTGCCCAGCTTGTTTTTCATAAAAATCCACCGTAGACATGATATGAGCTACTTTCTGTCAAGACATCCTCTGCAGGTGATTCTTTTTCTAAGTGTTGCAGTTTGGAAGCACTCGTTTTTGTTAACGGGTCACGACTCACGCTGCTGCCTCCTGAAACAGGTGGTATGCAGGGCCGTTCAGTGACATATGACGAGTGCTTCCAATCTCCAGCACTCTCTCCAGGAATCACCTGCAGAATTTCTTGACAGAAAGTAGCTCATAACATGAAAAACAAGCTCGGCAGATTGACAGAGATAATTCTACAGCTTGGACTACAGCTGCAATGTTGGTGAGTTTAACGTTGTTTAAGACAAGCAGATCACAAACCAAATTGGATGAGTGGGGAGTCAATGGAGGGTATTGCAACTGACTAGATTCATCCCATTATAAAAAAATATGGAGTTGCAAATTGCGGCTAATTCAAAACAGCACTGAAAGTCCTTTAAACATAGCTTTGACCAACAGAATTACTGTAATTAATGTAGGCCTATACAAATAATTAAGGGCAAGGCACATGACTTCAACATAATCTTATTCTAATGAACTCGTTTTACTTTTTATAGCAGCTGTTTTTAACCAAAATAAGGTAATGAAATACCATCTTTTAACCCTTTTAAAATGTAAATAATGACATGCAATTAATGGTTTTTTTTAATGAAATACAGTCATATCAATTATTTTGCATGTACAATTATAACTTTTCATTTTCACCACACTTTACAGAAAGAGTAGCAAACCAAACTCTAGTTTAGTTTGCATTAGGTGCCTTACCTTAATTACCATATACCATAACTGAACAGGATGTAAACAAATCAACATCTTTAGCAATAGTCCTTTTATCTCCAAAAAACGTGTAGCAATAACAGTCCATGGGTAGGCTACTAACCTTATTTCTCTTCCGGGGGTGGCTAAAACTATAATTGATCATCTTCGCAGCATGGAGCAAAACAAAACATGCGCCTTCTCTGTTATTATGCAAATAATGCAATACTTCCTGCTCTGCGTCGCGCAGGTAGTCCATCCAAAACTCCTTTCAAAATAAAAGTATTTGGTTATATCGACTTAAAACAGGTATGTTTCACAATAAAGACCACAATAACAATAGTCTGTTGGGTTCTTTACGAAGGGCATCATTTTAGGGCCTATATATAAGTCTATGTCTTGGGATGTTCTCTTTTTACCTCCTCTATGATGATTTCCTGTTTTAAATATATAGAATAGTAAATTTGTACGTCTCAAAATGTTATGATGAATTGAACAATTCTGTTGTCATCCACAGTTAACAGTTTTGTATTGGGTTGTGCTTGAAATGTACTGTAATTCTCCAATCTGTTAATAAATTCAATAATTCATCAATCAATCAATCAATCATATCCGTCTTTTATTCCAACCCGTAGCGACTGGCGAGACTAAAAACAATAGGGAAACAAAACAAAGCGATGCTTAAAAATAATCACACCTGTGTGAACTGAGTGGTGCAACTCCCCTGTCCCCCTGCCTCTCTCTCTCTCTAATGCACGATGTACAACCGCTGAGCGACCCTTATATACGATTTGCTCAAAGGAAAAGCAAACCACCACGTCAAAACATCAAAATCATAAAAGGCATTACCATTTTTGAAGCACATAATTTTAACTCGATTCCGAATATTGTTAATTAATATTCCAGTGATGCAGGTAACAGTATATGCGTATACTCAAATGGTAAATATGTAAAAATATCAAATGTTTAAGATTGTGAAAGTTCCATATTTATAACATAATGCACCTCAGTACAACACAGCAGTGGTTCTCAAACTGTGGACCCCCAGGTGGTTCCCATAATGATTTTACATGTATCTGAACATTTCTAAAGGGACACTTTAAGTACTTCTAAGACCTTCTTAATACCTCTAGTAATCAACAAACTACAGGCTGCTACAGAAATGGTCAAACATTGGCCAAATTGTCGAATATGACCCAAGAAAGAGAATTCCATAAAAAAGAAGAACATTAATCCATTAATTAGAGAGGTAGGGGGGGGGGGGGGGGGGGGAGTAGGTAAGACAGCAGATCTACAAGCTCACGACACGTCACAGTACACCGCGACATGTTTGTGAGCTTGTAGATCTGCTATTTTCACTATTGGGTCCCATACATAGGGAGACGTCACATTTCTCTTTTGGGTGGCGGGCTAAAAAGGTTGGGAACCAAGGAACTGCTCTGCATGGGTTCATGTGGTTTTTAAGAGCTTCCTCCCAGGTAGGGCTCAACATCTGTGGTTCATTCATTGATCTTAATGAGCAGGAGGGTGCAGAGAGAGAGAGAGAGAGAGAGAGAGAGAGAGAGAGAGAGAGAGAGAGAGAGAGAGAGAGAGAGAGCGCGTTTTGTATGAATGGACAATCCCGGTCTTTAACAGGCTGTTTAACTCATCAGGACTACATGAGGCAATTAGGTCACAAAACACACTGACCTCAACACCCTGCTGGACATAACACTGCATGCAGTGTCACAGAACAAGCCCACGCACCGACGCACGCACGCACACACACACACACACACACACACACACACACACACACACACACGCACACACACACACACACACACACACACACGCACACACACACACACAAACCTTAAGGGTTGTCATAAAAAAAAAATCAGGTATTGATTTTTGTGTATGTATACCACTCTACCACTATGGCTCTCAAAGTGGGGTCAGCATTCAAATAACCACATACAATTATGTTTATCTAATTGAAAAGTGTGCTGTTAATTGAATTCGAATAAAATGACTATTGGCACATGATTGATATTGTAGTGATTGATTGATTGTTGATTTACTTTCATTTTACATAAATAATGACAATGAATGACATGACGTTCACAAACAATAATCACATGAATAATAATAACCAACTAAAAACACCCAAGCTTCATACATGGCAGAATACATCATTATATTTATACAACAGGAAATAAAGGCCTTTAAAAGGAGAGCGGACATGGACCTACTTGAAGAGCTGAGATTGTCTTCTACTCCAGGCTTTAGAAACCTGCATGAACTGTGCCGTCTTAGGGCAGATTCACACTGAGTCTGTTTGATTCAAACTGTTCCGGTATATCATTGCCTGGTCCCCGCTGGCCATGATTCACATTGGCCTTGATTCTTCCACACCCGAGTACACTTATGCTTTCACATTGCAGCGATCCGTATCCGAGTACCCTTCATTCAACTGTATTCAATGCTTTCACATTGCAGAGATCCGTATCCGAGTACACTTCATTCAACTGTATTCAATGCTTTCACATTGCAGAGATCCGTATCCAAGTACACTTCATTCAACTGTATATTCAATGCTTTCACATCGCAGCGATCGGCATCGGAGTACACTTCATTCAACTGTATTCAATGCTTTCACATTGCAGCGATCCGTATCCGAGTACACTTCATTCAACTGTATTCAATGCTTTCACATTGCAGCGATCCGTATCCGAGTACACTTCATTCAACTGTATTCAATGCTTTCACATTGCAGCGATCCGTATCCGAGTACACTTCAAGCGGTCCCGAGACTACCTCCACGCGGTCCCGGGAATGGTTGGGTGTTTCCGATCCGCTCAGGGGAATGGTACGCAGCATTCACACACTACCACAACCATACTGTGAATCTGCCCTTAAGTGCTTCATCATTAAATAAGCACTCCCAGAATATAGCTCAAGTTTTTGTTGTTGCATTTAATACATGCATCCAATAACGGAACCCTCAAATCATCATAAAGTGTACAATAAAACATAAAATGGAATTCATTTTCAGCATCATTCAGGTCACATACATTACATAATCCTATTCTCTTCTGGCACCGCTCAGAATCCAACTATAGCTAACTGAATAGCCAGAGGCAGGATATACCAGTTCTTAGCTGAGCACACAATGACTGCTGGTTTCTGGTTAAGAAGGATTTGATATACAGTTCAGTACCAAAACACTGCCTCATATGATCTGGACATATGATCTACGTTTTGGCTTAGAATTTAGACCACATGTTGTTGTTTGACCTTTGACTTTGTAAATACAAAATATTTTGTGTTTCGACATATTCTCGTAATGTTACCACAAAGCATATTCGGAAAGATATGAACCAAATCGGCCTATACTGTAGTTGAGAATAGAACAGAAGAAAAAGAAGAAGTCCTTTATCCAGGGGCAATCATGTGCCTTATCCCATTTGAAGACCATTGTGTAGTGGTTTCTGTTTATGACTATGAAATGGGTCTGAATCTGAATGATTGTGATTGAAAGGTTTTTAATACAAACAGTTCCAATGGCATCTAACTAAATGTGCACATACATGTGGTTGCAAGTATACTGCATATGCTTATCGGTGTTGCGAGGATGAGGGGGTACTTGGAAAAATGTCTATAATATAAAGAATGAACGCCTACCTGTAAAATACTTTAATAATATACCGGTACTCATTTACATTGCAATACAAAAGTAATCAACTTCAAACATCAAGTGTATTTGTAACACCACAAATGTGCGTGTGCGTGTGTGTAAAGGAGTGGTATTGTCCATACAAGCTACCCTACAAATAACACAAAATGACACACTGCTAGTGTGCAGTGTGTGTGTGTGTGTGTGTGTGTGTGTGTGTGTGTTGGGGCTGCATGCGTCTGGCTGATGGAAAGCAGTCGGGCTCTGCTGCATGCTGCACCGCCGCTGTGAAATCATTAGTGCCAAGAGCTGTTGGTGGTCCCTGTGTGTGTGTGTGTGTGTGTGTGTGTGTGTGTGTGTGTGTGTGTGTGTGTGTGTGTGCGTGTGTGCGTGTGTGTGCGTGCGTGCGTGCGTGAGTGCGTGCGTGTGTATACAGGGGATAAATGTTTAGCAGAGGGCAGTAGGGTTCACACACTATCAGATGGTTGTGTGTGAACCGTGGAACCTACATAATGCTACCTATACCAGCCTCTGTACCTCTGGTACCTCTGCATCCTCGTATTGTTGCTGATTATTCCTTCTTTATTGAGGGGCGTGTGCGTGTGCGTGTGCGTGTGCGTGCACGTGCGTATGTGTAAATAACATTATCAACAGCTCATAAGTCCTGAGCAGCGTTCCTCTCTTTGACCAGTTACTGTGAATTACATTTCCTACGAGCTTGTAGTTCTGCTATTTTAGAAAAATCGAAGAACCACTGACATAGAAACATAGCTTTTTCAGAAAACTGTCAGGATGTAGAAGACCTTTTTAGAATCTGATCTCAGGTCAGAATGGGTTAATATTATTATTATTATGCGATGTCTGTGGAACCATAACTTTATGCTGTGCTCGCAGGACATGGCCAAAGCATTTCCGGGGGTCCCCATGCAGCCAAAAAGAACGTTGAGAACCCGGCCCTGCCATATACACTACAGACTACAGTATAGCTTCCTTCGTCTTCAAGGCCTTAAATGGGCTGAGTCCCGTTCATAAAGCCACGGGACACACAGTCAAATCCCCCAGCATTCATTCATCCATAATAATAATAATAATATGTATAACTCTGAGTTAACTGAACGGTGAGGATTTGTCTGTATAGCCGCGGCATGCATGGGGACATTGGAGGACAACTACCAGAGGGGACTGACTGTGTTGTACAAAACAGACGTAGCATGTTTAGCCCATTCTGTACGGGAACCCGTTTTGGTGTTAGCATCATGTTATGCTTTAGCTATTGAAAAATAGCAGATCTACAAGCTCATAGCGCGCCACCGAGTGGCGCGCTACGAGCTTGTAGGTCTGCTATTTTTGAAAAATCGAAGAGCGACTGACATTTTTAGAATCTGATCTCAGGTCAGAATGGGTTCATCAGACCAGTGTGTGTCGAGTGGAAAACCTCGTATGAATCTGATCTCAGGTCAGAATGGGTTAGGAAAACTGTCGTCTCCGTTAAGCCTAATTCATGCTTATCCGCGGCGTGTCGTACGTGAGCTTGTTGTAGGTCGGCTATTTTTTCCACGAGCGACACCGTCCGTCGTGTGACAAAGTATATTATGGACCATGGCTTTAGATATGGCATTCTGCTTCTGGAACAGTATTCCATGCTGAATTAAGAGACACATATATAGGCTATACCTATAACTTTTATTTCAACTTCTGGAAGCAGAAGTGTTGATTTAATGTTCAGTGCCCCTCTTTAAAAGAAGTAATTAACATAATAATAGATGGAGATATTCAGAGAAAGACAGAAAGCGTGTGTCCACGCTGTTGTGTGTGTGTGAGAGTGTGTGTGCGTGCGCACGTGTGTGTGTGTCCGTGCGTGCGTACTGCGTATGTGTGCGACTGTGCGTGCGTGCGTGTGACCCACACACGCACACAGGACACAGCTGCAGCTGTGTGCCACATCCCGATTGGAATCCAAATTGTTTAAATGAATACGTCTACACACACGACAAGTCACATGGGATCCGATTTTTACGAAATGTGACTTGAGCCACGTATACGTACATTCAGAGGTGGTTTCATTAATCTGATTACAATCAGATTTCAGGAGATCCGTCTCAGTCTAAACGCAGTACCCTGATCTTGTGTCTTGTGTTTAGACTTATTTGAACAAATCGAATTCCGATCTGGATTCTGTCTGGACACAGATCTGATTGTCCATTTTGTACACTGATAACATTGATTTTACAATATAAATTGGGGTCCCTGGCATTGAATGGGGGTCCCGTAGAGGCGTAGACTAATGTGCATGTCAAACTGGGGGATCCTTGAAATTAAACGGTTTATAAGAATCACTGCTAGAGCCGTAAAAATCCTCTCTTATGGGGGGATCTTTTCAAATGGGGGTCCGCGGGCTAATTACTAATTAGTGTCAATTTGGGGGTCTTTGACATGAAAAGGTTTGGGAACCACTGCACTATAGTCTATATAAGGGGCCTAAAAGTACTCATTCAGACGGAGATAACATTATCAACAGCTCATAAGTACTCATAAAGTACTCATAAAGTACTCATTCAGACGGAGATAACATTATCAACAGCTCATAAGTCATGAGCAGCATTCCTCTCTTTGACCAGTTACTGTGAATTACATTTCCTTCTGTATTAACCCATTCTGACCTGAGATCAGATTCATACGAGGTTTCCACTGGACACACACTGGTCTGATGAACCCATTCTGACCTGAGATCAGATTCTAAAAATGTCAGTCGTTCTTCGAATTTTTCAAAAATAGCAGACCTACAAGCTCGTATCGCGCCACTCGGTGGCGCGATATGAGCTTGTAGATCTGCTATTTTTCAATAGATAAAGCATAACACGATGCTGACACCAAAACGGGTTCCCGTTCAGAATGGGTTAATCACATGAAACCTTCAGTGAAAATAGCACATCTACAATTTTTCTGCGTCCTTTGTTGTTTCCTCTATACATTTAGTTTTTAAGAAAAACTAAACTAAAGAAAAGAAAAGAAGAAATTCCATTAAAACAAATGTTTAAGAAGTATAATGAAAATAGCCGACCTATACAAGCTGTGCCGCTTGTAGATCTGCTATTTTTCACTCTAATTTCTCTTTTGGGTCTTGAGACAAAATGTTTGGGAATAGAGTTAAGTGGTAACGATTTCAATGACTTTGAGCATTTCTAAAGACCTATATGGGCTGTATTTTGCGTGTCTTAAGTACCAGGTCTTATTCCCTAACTTGAGTAAACTAAAGACCTGGAGGCGTGATCAATGCTCTTTGGCCACTCAGAATAGCCATGGCATTGATCACGCCTCCAGGTCTTTAGTTTACTCAAGTTAGGGAATAAGACCTGGTACTTAAGACACGCAAAATACAGCCCATAAGGTCCAATGTGTTACATCCCATAAATAGACACATATAGTCAGTACGACTCTCATGTCGTGCAGGAAACAATCTGAAGAAATGTGTTTATGCTTTATTTACATTGTAACAATACGAATCTTGTATACGGGCGTCCTCTGACACAGGATATTCTCAGAAGGGAGCCTGCATGTGTGGCGCCAGATTAATTTGGGGGTCCGTGACATGAAAATGTTTGAGAACAACTGATTCATAAGATTGTTGGAACGGGGGCAGCGGTTCCCGGTTCGATTCTGGCCTGTCCCAAAGTTAGTGTTGACTGTTGAAGTGTCCCTGCATTTACCATGTAGGTATAGAAACTATGTAGTTGCGCAATAGGCTCACGCACGCTGGAAAGAACTTGCATGGCTGGGCCCCTTCCCTATACTTCCTTCACAGGTGTTACTGATGATACTAATGAGGTTCCATAGAACGTCGCGGTCCCGCCACCTTTCCGAACGACGAGTGGCCCCGGGAAGAGAATTTCCCATTCATTTTTCCCATAGACGTTTCAAAAGGTATATTCATTTAAAGAAGCCGAACAAATAATTAGAAATAGGAAAAACTAAAAAGTTGTAAATGTTGTATACCATGCACTTTTTTCGTCTTTCAAATGATTTGTTAGGCCCAATTTTTTTGGTTTATTGTCAATGATTTGTCCGAGGCTAAACATGTCTTTAAATAAATACTTTCTGAAACGTCTATGGGAAAAATGAATGGGAAGTCCTCTTCTCGTCGGGAGTGGGAGCGCTCTATTCTGGTTCAGGGTTATGGGGATCCTAAGTTTGAGAAGTTCCACTGTACACTAAATGGAACAGAGCCTTAATTAGTACCGTTGGTACCATTGTACCCATGAAGATGTATGCGTATAACTGGGACTATGATGCCGTTTCAGACACCAAGATTATTATTTATTGTATACCAATAGTCTACCTATACCCTCTGGGGCAGGAGTTGGATGACCACTGAACACGAAGCTATATGTTGGATGGCGGTAAAACCACTGAAAAAGCAAGTTGACATTCTTGCATGCCGGTGGGTATAGCAGACAGACAGACAGACAGACAGACAGACAGACAGACAGACAGACAGACAGACAGACAGACAGACAGACAGACAGACAGACAGACAGACATCGTGCTATACAGTATTTTCCGTGCCGAGTGTGTTAAGACTTTGAATCAGACGTTATTTGTTTTAAAACGCAGCGCAGAGGATAAGCAAAGTGAAGGAGGTGGAAGCCGTGCCATTGAAACATCCACACCATGACACTAACAATTATGAGGAGAATCCATAACGCGGCCAAGATGGCTCCTGCATGACCTAGTTTGGCTGTTTCTCATCACGTCCCTCTGAGAGAGACAGAGAGAGAGAGAGAGACAGAGAGAGAGAGAGGGGGGGGGGGGGGGGGGGGGAGAGAGAGAGAGGGGGGGGAGGGAGGGAGGGAGGGGGGGAGGGAGGGAGAGGAGAGGAGGGGGGGGGTGTATAGAGTCTACTGGCCGATGATGCAGAATCTTTCATCACTATATGATGCTGCATCTGCTGAAAAACAAGTGTTTCCAATGAGAGAGAGAAAGAGGGAGAGAGAGAGAGAGAGAGAGAGAGAGGGGGGGGGGGAGAGAAGAGACAGACAGACAGACAGACAGACAGACAGACAGACAGACAGACAGACAGACAGACAGACAGACAGACAGACAGACAGACAGACAGAAACCGAGGGAGGGGGGATGGACAGAGAAGGAAGGAGATAGATTGTGCGTGTGTGTGTGTGTGTGCGTGTGTGTGTGTGTGTGTGTGTGTGTGTGTGTGTGTGTGTGTGTGTGTTCCTGCATGCGTGCATGTGTAGTATTATATTTCATCTCTGTGTAGTGACTGTCTTAATGAAGGTTGTCAGGTTTTCTTTGTGGAGACTCCATGCTGCGTATGTTCTGTGTCAGCCTGGCATGTGCAGCGCACACTCACACAAACACACCGTCATCACAAGTTCACGACATTAACAGCCTAATGTTTCTTGTTTGTTTGTTTGTTTGTGTTTTTTTGCTTATGAAGCAAATGCGGGAGGGAATCAAAAGGATTTAATCCAGTATTTTATTTTGCATTGTTATTTTTTGGCTTAAAATTAAAAGGTGGAATGTTTTAATTATAGGAAAGTACTTCAAGGATATTATGCCTCTGATGAGGCAACACATGTTGGCCTACAAAAGTTATGAATCGTAGGCCTATAACTTTTATTTTTATCGGACCGGGGTCAATTTTATCCGTTTTCCGCAGCTGTGGGATGCATGGGGTTGGTGACAAATCTTCTGGATCTGCAAAATGCAGCGAAATAACGCACCAGTGTGCAATGCCATCCACCTTATGTAGATATTGGAACCCCATGGCATTTGATCTTTACATCTATACGTACAATCACCAGTGTTAGCTATAAGGGTCATTTTACACAGAGAATTTTACGTTTTTTAATTTAATCAACGCATTGGGAGCTTGTAGAGCTGCTATTTTCAAATGGCCGAAATGTGGTTGAAGTGGTTACTATATATGTTTTGTAATAATAATAAAGATCTAAAAAGTAACTAATAACTAACATTTTCAAATAAATATAGTGGAGTAAAAGTGTAAAAGTACAATAGAGCATGCTTAAAGTGAATGGCACATTGAGTGGCAAAGCAACATGCAAAGTGAGTTTAACATTGTTTAACGTTGTTTAATGCAATCAAATGGGACTTTTCTGTTTGGATGTATGGGCTGTCAAGGCCTGTAACGGTGGATGACGTTACTATACCTAATGCATATGCTAACATAGCCCCATATGTGCCCTCTCCCTACGTAGGGAGAGGGCACATATGGGGCTAATGCTAACACAATTCTACATAATGTAAATAAGGACACAAATTGTAACACATGCATTTATTGAAGCTAAGGGTTATGCAGGGGGGACACTGAGTGGTCGGTCTGTTCACCTATAAAATTAACAGATATAAGGCACATTAGTTTAGGAATAAATAGGACAGCCTACTTTCTAATTGACCGGTATAATGAGAAGACTTGTGAAGAAGGAATGTAAATATCTGATGTCTAAACTTACCTCTGTTTACTCTCATCCTCCTTTCAGGGTGGTGTTCGGGCAAATGAGTTCCCTCTGGTTATAGGCACCCCTCTTATAGTTCCGGGAGGATGACACCAAGTGGGAAATGGATATAGAAGGGGAGATTGGGATGGACTATAATGAATGTAATCATGTATGTTGTGTATATATTTATATAAACAACAAGAGCTTCTTCTTCTTTCACTTTTTCTTCAATTTATCTGGCACCCTGTGCCTATACCGCCCCTAGAGGCACCTGGCTGCAGGAGAGTATATTTTGCCTGATGAAGACCTATGGTAAGAGGTGGAGACTTTGAGGCGGTTGTGCTATTTAATAGAGTAAGTCCTTGGAGCTTGTAAACAAGTGCTATTCCTTTGAGACATTTGGTATAGTCATCTCTGAAGACACAGGATCTGATGCCATTTTTTACCTGGTGGTCAAGATTAAATGTATCCCCTGAGCAAGCAAGTCGGATCTATTAGTTCAACACTTCCGCAGGAAACAGGGTTCAAATCCAGGGTATAGAAGAGCCACTTGATACTGTGTGGAAACCCTGGTATTGTATTTCATTGTTATCTCTGAGAACGCCAGAACAAATCCCACAACAACTGTAAAGTTGGGTCCAGCCCCAAGTACAGTCATGTACGTTAAATGCTATGAAACGTACATAAATAAGAGTGATTCTTTCTATAACAACTGCATGGTATTATTATTAACCCATTAAGACATAAAGAATGTCTTCAAAATCTTATTATTTTTTCTGAAAGACTTTTCTATATCAATGGTGCTCAAATATTTTGATGAAGACCTAGTAGACGGTATAAATACAGTGGGTGACCCTCAATACACACAAGTGTGATTGTTAATGTCAAAGGGCCTAGTGGCTATTGGTCCCTTATTGTCCGCGTTGGCCGGATTTTTCTTCTTTTTCTTCCAATTCTGGCTTAACTGTGCAATCGGTATTCGCGAAACTTGGCAATATGGTAGAGGGCAATACGGTGAAGACGCGAAGCCCACAACCATTGACCAAAGGGTGGCGCTTTAGCACTCAAATGAAAATGCAAACTCTGATATACACATGCCGGGTCCTCATGCAACTTTCGTGTTCTGACTTTTGACCTCTGACCTTTAGATCTTCCAACATTTTGAATTATGAAAAACAGTATTGAATCTACTCCTATATAGCCAATATCTAAAAACCCAGTAAGATAAGTTTGTAGGTGAAAACATTAAGCTTTTATGAGCCAACATTGCCGTTTTATGAAAATTCTTCTTTTGCCCCTAATATATACATGCAGAGTCACATGTTTATGAAACTTGACAGTATATAGGGTCATGCCGAATAGCACAGAAACCAGTTTTACTCCAATTGGCCAAAGGGGGGCGCTATAGCAATCGTTTGTAAATGAAAACTTTGAACAGCAATAACTCATGCTTCGTTTGGCCAAATTCCATGGCCCTTGTTTACATGTGCCTTGACTCATTTGTCACTTTGACCAATATAGGCTCCGCCCTCAGATTTTCTGCCATTTTTAAAATTGTCTAGGGTTCAAATTTCTTATTTTGTATACGTTTTTGAAAGAGGAAGGGTCCGATCTTTCTATAGGTTCACACAGGGGCTATAACTGTGTTGCTAACAAGTTATAACAACATATATGCGTTGCTATAACAACGCATTCAAACCTGGACTGGATCCAGTCAGGGAACATCATATACATTGTGGGTTTACAGCGAGCGAGCAGTTTCTGCAGGAACTGCTTTTCTATATTTATTGTCGTTTTACATTAATGTGTAAAACAACAATGTTTTACATTGTTTTGTAAATGCTATATTTCGATACAGCAATGCATGAATTGATATTGAAAGGAACATGTTGGCTATACCGGTATTTGTAGGCCTACATCTGCATTTAGGCTATTGACGTGAGATATACAGTATATATATAGGCCTTACTTTCTCCAGCACCGGGTCACATGCATGGTGAAATAATGTGCGCGGCAGCCATGCATGCAGTCTCTCTCTCTCTCTATCTCTCTCTCTCTCTCTCTCTCTCTCTCTCTCTCTCTCTCTCTCTCTCTCTCTCTCTCTCTCTCTCTCTCTCTCATGTAAACAGTGAACCTGCCGAGCCCGAGGAGGGCTTTTATGGAATACATTCTCCACTCACACGCTGACACCTCCTGATTTATGACTATATTTAGATAAGACGCGGCAGTAAATGGTTTCTAAATGGCGTCAAGGTCGTGTAATGTAATGGGATAATGTTTTTTCTGCTGGGGGTGCTGCGCGTTACACGCTACAGATAAGGTGGAGATGTGTCGGTGTGTTTAAGGGTAACGCTACTTGACTGACTTACTGCATGGCTGCAGGTTGGATTCGGAGGAATTATACATTCTATAGCATAGCTATACAAATACAATATAGGCCTAGGCCTACCAAAGGTGATCTGTTCTGCTCTCATGTTGCAGAGAGCTATAGGCCTATATATAACCAGGCTTTTTAATGGGAGAGAGAGGGGGAGAGAGAGAGAGAGAGAGAGAGAGAGAGATAATACACGCACGCGCCAGGCCCTGCATGACACGAGCGTAGGCTACTGATAAGGCCTGCAGGTTTGTTTCATTGTTTGTTTGTTTGTTTGTTTGTTTGTTTGTTTAGCCTACTTTCTCCCCATGCAAGAAATATAGCCTATGCCAATTAGGCTATATAAACTATCTGCAATAAACTCCCAGCTTCATCATTCTCTCGGTTCTTTATAAGTTGAATGCGGTTGTTGTTTTTATTAAGGTTTCCGATTAATTTATTTCCTGTGCTGCATATAGGCAATTAAAGGCAAATACTAATCTCTGATCAACTGATCCGTTTCATTTGTATAACTCATTTTCGTAACAACATTTTGTATAGACTATATGTATTATTTATAATGTGTTTCTTTATCTTGTTTGGACAAAATGGACACACTATAAATTGAAATGATTTGTTGCTTAAATCTGTATAGGCCTTATATACTTCATGCTCTTGAATGCAGGCTTTGGTGCCTCCTTTTAAATCGGCATAAGAACAACCATAAAATACAAATACACAAATAGCACCCGTCGCAGGGACATCACGGCGACTTGACTTGCGGTATGTGTGTATTTGTATTATATCGGTGGTCCACGCGCGGAGCCATAAAGATGATCAATAAAGATGATAGATAATGCTTATCGATGCTGTTATCTCGCGTAGAGAGACGGTTGGGCTGATGGTCTGCTGGGCCAGGCAGCATCAAAAGACTTCAACCACATCTAAAGCGCTTCATTCATTCATTCATTCATGGCTGCAGTGCTATAATACACATGCATCTAATTGACACTGGACTGGAGGGAGCATATATATATATGTTTGAAAAGATCGCAACAGCTCAAATTATTCATGTTGAATGAATATAATGTTTCCTAGAATTGTATCAGAAAACGAAGAAACTTAAGTAAGCATTATTCCCGTTACAAATGGAATATATTAGGCTAATTTCACCTGGCTCTCAGCTTATTTATTATATATAAACAACACATAGGCCTATAACTAAATACTCATTCAGTTATATGCCGCCTTTTTATATAGGCTTAATTGAGGCAGATGCATTCCTTCTGTTGTGAACTGAACACAAACATAAGATCTTAGAAATCTAGAAAGTCTGGAAGAAACTTGAGTCCAAAATCAATGACATTCAAATGCAAAACATTTAGATGCATTTTCATGGCCTGATTATAAGTAGCCTATAAGTTACTATAACGCAATATATAGCGCATTTTCTCACATTTATTTTTCATCATCAGTCATCACTAATATTGACGTAATCCCCACGCATATAACACGTGATTATAGGCCCTATATTGGATGTCACATGTTTTTGGAGCAATATATACAAAATTAAGAAGCGAATAACCCGGATAGACAATTTAAATAAATTAAACCAAATGGACCGTCATGTGACACCCTCGGGGTTAAATGAACAATATGTTTAGCTAAATACTCCTCGTCATAGAATATGGTATAGCCTATAGGCTATATTAACTGTAACATGCATGCATGGGCTATTTCAAATTTCAACACACACACACACACACACACACACACACACACACACACACACACACACACGCCTATATAAATCTTCTCAAAGACGGCTCAGTCAAACAAAAATCTAAATATGACAAATGATCCCAAATCCATATGAAAAATTATTATTATTATCATAATCATACAGCATTAGAACTGAACTGTCTGGACGACGTATAACATGATTGTCCGTCTGTTGATTGATTACCAGTGGAAAGTAACTAAGTGCATTTACTCAAATAGGATAGGCGTAGGCTACTGTACATATTTGAGGTAGGCTATAGCTATATACTATACTTGAAAATGACAATATTTGTATTCCACCAGGCCTAATACATCTCAGAGGCAAATATTGTATTCGTATAGTCTATACTTTTTAATCTCTAGGCCTAATAGCCTACCCGATTTTCATTACTATAGCTGTTCAATTGCAATTGTTTTCTTTACAGACACACAACAAATTAAACTCCATTTTACGTAGGCTATTATACAATAGCCGATCAAGCTGCACGTCAATTGGAGCATTTTGAGCCTGTAGCTTAGTTATTAAAACATTGTGTGTGTGTGTGTGTGTGTGTGTGTGTGTGTGTGTGTGTGTGTGTGTGTGTGTGTGTGTGTGTGTGTGTGTGTGCGTGCGTGCGTGCCAATTATGTGACAATAAAAGGTTACTTTTCTCAAGTCACATTCTGAACACATATATATTATTACACAGCATTTTCTATAATACTTCAGTAAAACACAGGATTACCGATATCGTATAGTTACACTGCAGTATTTATTTATAAAATAGCCTATACTTGAGTAAAACACAGACCTTTATATTACCTAATACAGTATAGTATAGTTACACTGTGCAGTATTTTCTATAATACTTGAGTAAAACATGTCGCCATGCAACTCTCCTCCCCGCGGCTCTGATTGGCTGTTCGGCTTCCAGGCTGATTAGGATTCCATATAAACATGCGCGAGGCCTCACAGCTCCAGAGGGGGTCACGTTTCTATACTGCTGCCCCCCCCCCAAAAAAAATAACAAAACCTGCAGAAAAACATACACACAACAAGCAACAAACAAGACAAGAGGACATTATTTATATCTCACTGGAAGTGGCATTACCTTTTTTTGTTGTTGTTCTTCTATTTCTTTGTCTTGGAGTTGTTTACTTGCCACCAGAATGACGACTTATTTGCAGAAAACGTGACATGCAACAAAACACGTTGTCCTCGTCACTACCACCACGACCAGGGAGTTAACCCGCATGCATTTTATACATGCAGTATAATATTTACAATATTGGATCTGACCGACACAAAAGAAAAGGAAAAAAAGTGGATGATTCTGTCGGAGCGGTGAAGCAGTTTTCTTTTCCTGGGGCGGAGAGAGAGAGAGAGATCCATCCATCCTGCATCTCGTCGGGCTTGGAGGACGTTCCTGCAGGGAGTGCAGGGACCGCGGGATTGGAACTGTATAACGGCATATTGATCGATCGCCAATAATCAAACGCCAAAAATAATAAGAATAATAATAAAATAAAATAAAACATGAACCTGATCGGGAGCTACCAGCATCACCACCTCATGCACGACACGTTCCCGTTCGTCCAGGCGGCGGCGCGCTGCTCCCAGGACAGCCCGGCCGCGTCCTACTTCCAGAGCTGGGTGGTGTCCAACCAGACGGCGGCGGACTTCCACCACCTCCAGCAGCCGGCCGGCGGCGCCTCCTACCCGGGCGAGTTCGGGGGAGTCGGCCCGGGGGTGGTGGGCGCGCACGGAGGCTTGGACAGAGGTGCGTGTGTGTGACTGACTGTGCAGTGTGCACTATATGCAGTATACTAAAAGTATAGTCTACAGTAACAATATGCATATGTTTTGGAGCATTACAAAAAATAATATCTTCTTTACATTTCAAACGGAGATATTATAGCCTATATGCTTTCTTTTTGTATTTTCTTCCATGGGAACAGCTGCACTAAGCCTTTGTGCACTGTTCCACTTCCTTGGAAGTGCGTTAATGTTATCAGAATTACTGGGAAGTCTGAGGTTAAGAAATTAAAAGGCAGTTAGAATCTCAAGAAGGTTAAGTGTACCAGCATATATATATATATGCTTTCAGAGGGTATGCTAATTATGTATAGGCATTAGGCCTATTGCATCGAAAACAAAAAACAAAACAAAAAGCACATATATTAAAATAGTGAAAATATAGATACATTTTTCACTAAATTCTTCTTCAGTTCTTCTGAATTTTTGTTTACAGCAATGCATCCCTTAGTAAAATAATAAAGGCACTTAGCAATGTGTACCTTTAAATATATAGCATTTAGTGCAGGCAGCCTCTAACAGTGGTTCCCAAACGTTTGACCCTATGACCCAAAAAGAGCTAGAGATTAGACGTTTGCCTGCAGGGAGTAGGGACCCTGAAAATAGCTGATCTACAAGCTCACAACTCGCTCCACTACTTCTTAAACATTTGTTTTCTAATTTATGGAATTTCGGCGATTTCTCTTTGATTTCTAAATGAAATCTATGAAGATAATCATTGAATTTAGTTTTTGTAATTCATCATGAACATTTCATAGCTTTTTAAAAAAAATGCTTTGAAATAATAATTAAAAACAAAATGTATAGGAAACTAAAACAAATAATAAAAGGGACCCACATGCATAACAATTGGTCAGCGACCCAGCATTGAGTTTGGGAACCAACCATACAGTGTCGGAGTGTCCTATAATAAATAGGCTAATACTTGTGTCCATCCTCCACCCATAACAATAACATAGGCATGGACGACGGGCTGTCCTCTCGGATGATGCACCATCACCACCACCACCATGGCGGAGGGCCGGGCAGCGGCGGAGGCGGCGGAACCGGCGGCGGGGGGAACAACGGCGGCAAGCGGCGCTCGGCGTCCGGCGGGCCGAAGAAGGAGCGCAAACGCACGGAGAGCATCAACACGGCGTTCGCGGAGTTGCGGGAGTGCATCCCCAACGTGCCCGCCGACACCAAGCTGTCCAAGATCAAGACCCTGCGGCTGGCCACCAGCTACATCGCCTACCTGATGGACGTGCTGGCCAAGGACAGCACCGGCGAGGTGTGCTCCGCCGAGGGCTTCAAGGCCGAGATCAAGAAGTACGACAACCGGGACATGAAGCGGAAACGGGAAATGGTAAGAGAGGCCCGGAAGGATGTTTGTTATGGATCAAGATCATAGGCCTATATATAAAAAAGGGAAAGAATAAAATAAAATCGTTATAAAGCCCCAAAACCACACCAATGCAAGTCCTTCAGTTGCAAGGAGTTGCATTGGTGTGGTTTGGGGGGCCTATAGGATTTAGATTTAGATAGGCCTATTTTGGTAAAAAGTCAGACTTTATAAAATATACAACTACATCTGATAGTCTGAGATCAAAATGTCTATAGGTAAATAAAAGTTATACCTGAAGTTTTGAAAGTGAATCATCGGGAGCTCATGCTTATAAGAGAAGCATTTTAATGACACAATGATAAAAAAAAATCATTTTAGGCTGATAGATCATTTAATTAGTGATATGGAATTAATAGTATAATGTATAATTAATAGTATATAATGTTTGATATGGCTATTAGTTTCTGGTTACAATAAATGACCGCATTAGCAACGTTTGGATGAAAATAGACAGTGATGAATGTCACTTTTGGTCTAAATTAAAACAACTGTGTAGAAATAGGCTATATAGTTAAATCATTTAAAAATGACTATAATAATATAAACCTATAAGACACTTGTTCATATTAATCATCTGTCATCCTCATTCTGCAGATTTAGTCTGAATGATGTGTCATTTAGAAAATATATATATAAAACCTAAGTGTGTTCCTTCAGAATTACCATATAGTATTATTATTATTATTATTGTGATGTTTTCCATCCATGCGGTGAATGAATTAAATGTGTGCAGGACTACAGCATTAATGCCTAATATTAATATTTATTGAGAAAAGGATATCCCCTTCAGATGTATATCATCTATAGTTTTCGAGGGGGTCCAACAACATGCAGCAAATTACAGAACAATACAACAAAATAAAGACAAAAAGCAACAAAAAAGCTCCCCTAAAATATAACCGCTCCCACCCCACTTAATCACCCGCCACAACATATAACAGACTTCAGGCATCAATATATTCACAAAACATAACAGATATGCAAATGCGATACCCTGCATTAATGCCTATATAATGCCTAATAATCCATGTTGCATGAAGTCTTAAGGTTTACAGGAGTCTTTGGTGTAATATTTATACTAATATGTGTAGGTATACTTATATCCACAGAATGAAGGCATATAGGCTTACATAGGAGTCTTTGGTGATATACTAATTTTTATACTAATATTCATGTGTTCTTCTCCACAGAATGAAGGCCTGGGCTTACAGGAGTTTTAGGTGTAATATATATATATATAATATTTATACTAATATTCATGTGTTCTTATCCACAGAATGAGGGCCTGGGCTTACAGGAGTATTTGGTGTAATATTTATACTAATATTCATGTGTTCTTATCCACAGAATGAAGGCCTGGGCTTGCAGGAGTCTTTGGGGAACGAGAAGAAGTTTAAAGGACGGACAGGCTGGCCTCAGCAGGTCTGGGCTCTGGAGCTCAACCAATGAATGAACTCAAAACTATATACCCAGAGGAAATATATGTATATATTATATAAATATGTATCATAATGAGAATAATAAGAATAATAATTAAACAAAAAATACGAAGCAAAAAAACAAAAAAACACTCAGAGAAACTGTTGTTGCTGCTGCCTGCGAGGAATATAAAGATCTTTGCTTTTTGTTTTTTTGTTTTAAACATTCTATTACAAAACGTGCAATTACGCGCAGAGCGCATGACGCGCAGAGCGCATTCCCTTCCCCTCGGGACTATATGAGCTGGACCGTCCGGCGCGGGTCGACACACAGATGACAGAGATAGATTATACATGCAGGGAGGACCATGATGGGAACGGTTTATATGGGAGCGACGTATATAACCATGCCAGGAGGACCCGCGTGGCGTGGACCGGCCGCGTGCGGGAAGAGACTATATATGGTGGACCCTCCTGTCTTCCTCGGAACGTTTGGAACCGTCACGGACCGTGATTATTTGAACTGTTACAACTTACAAGCAACAATTAACGGACCGGACGGCGGACGGACGGGCACCGCGCGGCGCCAGACAGCCATGCACTCTTGTTGTTGGACACTTTTTTTTGCTGCAGTTGCTTATTCTTCTGGTTATAATTAATACCCACAATCGGTTCTGACGGCCGGGCTACACCGGGCGATTTATTTCTGAGTCGCTCGCACGCACACACACACGCGCACGCACGCACGCACACACACACACACACACACACTCACACACACACACACACACACACACACACACACACACACTGTGGTGTTTTTTGTTGTTGTATTTGTTTGTTTGTTTTTCTTCACGTTGTCATTTCAGTTGATCGGCACTAAATGTTCCCCTGCTCCGCTTGTTAGAATAATTATATAAATGTAGGGAAATGATGATGATGATGATGATAATAAAACAATAATAATAATAATAATCCCGACGTATACTTCGTCGCACGCTGGTATAGCGTGCATGTGCATGCATGTGAACTGAAAATAGGCTACTCTGCTGTTTTCCTGGCGCGCGGCACCGTCGTACGGCAAAGCATACATCGGGCGTTGACGCTGAAATCTACCTCGTGTTTGGTCACTGTTCGTTTGAGATGAGAAATAAAATGAACCTCTAACCCTGTGTAAAGAATACGATTATTATTATTATTATTAGCCTATTATTATTATTATTATATGATGCAATTCGATTTGAGGATATAGGCCTATATATATATATATATATATATATATATGCAACTTAAATATAGGCATAAATCGTTTTGAATGCGCATAGCTGTTTGATGAGAGGCAGATTTTTTATTTTTTATACAAGACTGTTGGGGCATCTTTTCAGATAACGCACAATTATAGATGGTTTGGACATGGTTGGTTCACTTCTTTAGACCCGAGGAAGATTCAATAAAGAATCGCCTGCACGCAACTCCGTTATAGACTGATTGACCGTTGAAATGACTTCATGCAGGCCTAACAGTGTTCCGATTGGCACACCGAAATATACTAATAGGTGATACATAGTCTAATTGTAATGCAAAAAATGCCTCAAAACAGTCAATGAGTAATAAGACAGTATTTTGGCTGACGTCTCGACTTAAAAAAGATTGATTGATTTATTGATTGATTGATTGATTGCTTATCAGTCAGCAAATAAACATCACGGAGGTATAGCCATAGCCTATAACAAAAACATATAGCCATATAGGCTTCAAAAGGATAACACAAAAACAGTCCCGGGGACTTGTATCTCCACACTGTGGTATAAATATTCAATTCATAAATTCATTCACTGCAGGGCATTGCATATATTAATACATATAAATGTCATCATGACATGACATGTGTTGAATGAATGTTAACATTCACAATTTTCACATACAAATATATTTATATGGAGTTAAAGGGAAAAACGGCGGCAGTTTAATACGACCCTCCTTTCAATGAGAATGAATATGGTCTTCTAATCTAACTAACTCTCCACTTTTCAAGCCAGTTTTAAAGGATAAGCTGGTGTCAGCAGGCAATTCCATTCCACGTTATTGGCAGAGCAGAAAGAGAATCTTCCCATGATATTGACACAATATGAACATCATTATGAAGTATGAACGCCTGGAACTGCATGCGGGTGATCGGGATTTAGGTTGGTTTTAGATTACTTTGTTTTGTTGTGGACAAATCAATTGCAATATCTAATGTTTATTTTATTTTATTTATGTTTTTTAGACCAGCATTTGGAGATACTTAAAGTTGAAGTAAATAATACTAAACACTTTATTAGGAAACGACAGAAGAATCGATAGACGGACCTTCATTAATTGCTTTGACATGAAGTGACATGTTTTTGAGGGGCGCGCCACGGTGTGCAGCCTACCACGGATTTAGTATGGTGACAAGAGCGCCCCTCTCTTCACTAGATATAATCAGTGTGCCCCCTATACGTTTAAAGATGCAATCCTGGGAATTGCGATAGTTCACCGTGTGAACTATGAACTTCACACACACACACACACACACACACACACACACACACACAATCTTCTTTTTTAGTAATACGTCATTCTTGCACACCATGCAGTAAAGGCTAAAGCTAGCTATATGACCAATTAAACCTATCTCCCAGATTCCCTCCACAGTTGCAGTGGCAACCATGCCTGTAAGGTTTCCCCATATATCTGACAGCGAGTATTTCATATGCATATGATGGCCTAATGATGAGTCCGAATCAAAATACAAAGGCATTTCGATGTCTATTATTTTTTGTTCTTACATTTTTGAAAGAACTGCACCTTTCAAAATAACAAAAAGCCAATGCTATACTGTAGATATCAGCTACACTGTACAGTAGCCTACACACCTTGGAATTAGTCATATAGTGATTAGGTCACGCTTTGTGGACGCTTCAAATAGAAATTAACCGCGCATGCAACGTACGCAGCTTTACACGCTATACTATAGGCTACTATAATAATGTAAATAATTAATTTGTCAAAGGATATTACATACCAATCAACACACAGCCATATTGTTCTTAGAACATGGACAAGATGAAGGTTGTCAATCAAATCTTTGTTGTTGTGTAAGAGGGTGAGAAAGGCAAAAGCGCACGCAAAACATGATATATATACCTAAATAACAAATATTCCACAAGACACGAGGTATTTGTTGCTTCATGCTAATCCGTTTTAAACTAGTGTGGTGCGACTTATTGCTGCCATGTAAAATGTAAATTGTGTGGGCTTTCATTTTTCACTCCAAAACATCTTCCCGTGGTGTAGTGTAGAAAAGGTCTAACTGCGCCATCAAGTGGTCAATAGTTGACACTACAATAGAACACATGCAGCATTGCAGCAAAGGTTTCATGTTTTGCTTTATTTATTATAGACCACACACACACACACACACACACACACACAGTGTCATTGCTATAGAGTGTTTGTTCAGTAACCAGAGTCTCCTTTGTCTCTTTAGTAATGGGATGGGGTTTGGGATACCTATTTTATCCAATCAGGAGAGATAACTTATTGAAATTGAAGGCACTCAGAAATGAGCAGACAACATTTTCTCATAGAGATTTACAAACATATTTATATCAATGATTTTAAGCCTAGAATCAAAGCCATCCAGGATCCTGGTGGTGGACCATAAAACCTTTGATTCTGTGAAGAAAGCAAAATAAAAACCGCTAAACCAAGGGTATTTATTAAATGTAGTATAATAATAATTATTATTTTCTCTCTCCACAGAATCAAAGGTGCTATGGTCAGGATTCACCAGGATCCTGGATGGCTGGATTCTAGGCTTAAAATAATTTATATAAATAGTTTTGTCAATCTCTATGGGGGACTATACTTTGGACCTCCCCGTCCGGGTCATCACAACTGCACACATGTGATTGTGCGAAGAGGATTTCCATAGCCGTTTCCACACCTCGGCGTCTTAGGCGCGGCAGTTTTCCGCTCAGAGCAGGCGTCTCTTCCTGGTTTTTAAGACAGCTGGTGGATGGAAATGACAGAATGCCGCGGGGGAAAGCGTTTTCCGTGATTCTGTCCGCCGCGGCATTCAGCCGCATGGGTGGAGCTTCATTTCCATCGGACCAGCTGTCTTTAGGACCAGGAAGAGAGTCCACTCATAAGTGTGGAAACGGCTAATTGCTTTCCTGATCACTTCCTGAAGATGCAGGAAAAAAAACCTTAAAGGACGTGTGGAGCGGTTCTGCCAGCTGACCCGTGTTAGTTGATCCGAGTGAGTGAAAAGGGTTGTAAGAGATATGGGGGTGGCATCATGGCAGCCTATATACAAAACAACCAAAGGCATGCATGGCACTGCCATGCCTCTGGTTGCTTTGTAGGCCAACATGGTGCAGAGTTGTACTGTGTGGGCAGCACCTGGGAGCCAATTGAAGGAGCATTTTGTCTTGTTGAAGACCATGAAGCGTGCCAAACTGTGACAAGAATGTTGTCACAGTTTAACCCATTTTGACCTGAGATCAGATTCTAAAAATGTCTTCTATACATCCTGACAGTTTTCTGAAAAAGCTACTGTATGTTTCTATGTCAGTCGTTCTTCGATCTTTCAAAAATGGCAGACCTACAAGCTCGAGCTTGTAGGTAAATGGGTTTTAATGTGTGGGTAAAATGAAGTACATCTCAAAACTCATCGCTCCTTTGTACTTGTACGTTTATTAATAAGCAGCCATATTTAAATATGTATATTCTAGTACATCAATTAGGTTAATGCAGCATGGCCCTAATATGGTATTAAACAGAGTTCTACATGGCACTAAAAAAAAAAAATCTATAAGCAAGAACAAAATAAACAGACTCCACTGAAGATGGCGCATCAATAAAGGTCTGACGGAGAGAAGTTACATTGAAATAATTTGTAGAAATAAAAACAGTAAAAAGAAGAAAAAGAACACCTCAGTGTACAACTTCATGTCGGCTCTGCTAGAAAAAACACAGGTGTCGGCAAAAGACCCAACAAATACCACTTTGTGATTGGTTGACAGAGCCAGATGTCTCCTCCCATCGTCGACCACTTTTACCCTGGCGTCCATATTTCGGGCGTCATTTATAGGGGGGGGGGGGGGGGGGGTTCCCAAATTGAAAATAGTATAAAATGGGGTTAAATGCTTGACAGTGCATTCAACATTTACTCAACATTTACACGTACTTTTTTTTTGTCAACAGGTCACAGTGGTGAATAAATCCATGACTTCCTCTTTTGCCACTCTTGGTATTTTAAAAATACAAGTGTTCTTTTGTTTTAGAATAGAATAGCAGACCTATGATAAACAACTCTGTCCAAAAAACGGTGTGTGGAAATAAAACTGTACCGTCCACAACAAACACTTTCCCCAACAATCGGGAGGGTGTTAAAATTGGGCTCTCCCTGGCGTACAAAGTACATTAAATTATTGCTCGACCAGTGATGATTCCAAAAGCAAAAAAAATAAAGATTCAGATTTGTCTGTTTAAATATATTCACATAGGAGCTTCTGAAAGGCAGGGTTTGACGTCACACTGCCTGCTGTATACTGCAGCTGAGAACACACACCGCAGTCCAGCGAGGCTCAACATGTTTACAGCTAGAAACAAACACCTTTAAAATGCACTTACACGCGCTGAACGTTCTCAAGAGCTCACTTAACCACATGGACCCTCTAGCCTAGCGGCCCCATGTTATGGCCAACATCAGACGAAACATAGCACTGACTGCATCCCCAAGCTCACGCGTCACATTTTGCGACATATTGTGAGCTTATCGATCGATCCGTTGTCGTTTGTTTTGTTGTCAGATGTTCACACCAGAAAAGGGACGAGGGACAGGCTTTGAGTGGTGGTTAACGTGATCAAATTGATTTAGCCGAATCCTAATAGATACCAATTCAGTCGCGTTGGTTTTTAAGTCACGTCGTGACGTGTGAAGCTGAAGTCGGGAGGGTCCACGGTTCGATTCCCCGGCCCCTCCTCGGCTTCACATCGTAGTGCCCCTGAGCAAGACACTGCAGATCATTACACCGTGTTAGAAGATTCTCCTTTTTCCTAAACGCACTATTGCACAGGAGGGGTGTTTAATATTGTAAGTTATAATAAGAGTTTATCAAATGAAAATGGGGGAATATTGAGGTTATAATATGAACACAATGGAATATTTAAATTATAATCCAGGTTGATAACCTGAAGAAACCATGTCCTTTTCATAACGAGAGGTTGTCAGCTATGTGAAGTTAAGTTAATGCTCTGGACATGGAGATGATTTTAATGTTTTATTAATTTGTCCTTTACCGCTTCTTGAAACATGACTTCTGTAGCAAACACAACACATCGTCAGTGTCGGACAGGAAACCTTGTATACATTTAAATGTGTGCATGTCATTTTGAGCAAACGGAGTGCAAAAACTAAAAACAAAAAGACACACGTACAAGAAAACAGCTTCTCCTGCACCAATAGACGCTCAAGAAAACAGCTTCTCCTGCACCAATAGACGCTCAAGAAAACAGCTTCTCCTGCCCCAATAGACGCACAAGAAAACAGCTTCTCCTGCCCCAATAGACATACATGGCAAACACAGGAGAGGTTGGGAACTGCTCATCTCCATATTTTAACTTCATTGTTTCCATAAATTAATGCCCTACTAGATCCTACACTGTATGCGGTGTCAAAAGTAGATTAAAATAAAACAACTATAATTTGAATATTTCTGACTGTAATGTAACATGCCCAGAGTAGGAAGAGCAGGTTGAAAGTTGTTAAGTGTGTATCCTTTTTTCCTTTAATAATAAACATTGAGCCACTTAAAAGTATTAACAAGAGCTTGAGTTACGTTTTCCCATTTAACCCATTCTGACCTGAGATCAGATCCATACGAGGTTTCCACTGGACACACACTGGTCTGATTAACCCATTCTGACCCGAGATCAGATTTCTAAAAATGTCAGTCGTTCTTCGATTTTTCAAAAATAGCAGACCTACAAGCTCGTAGCGCGCCACTCGGTGGCGCGCTATGAGCTTGTAGATCTGCTATTTTTCAATAGCTAAAGCATAACGTGATGCTAACACCAAAATGGGTTCCCGTTCAGAATGGGTTAAAGGAAAGTAATGCTTTTGGACATACAAGGTTTCCACCCGACAGTGACGATATTTAAAAGCAAACGTGGTCGCTACAGTTTAATGGAGATGACCAAACATCTTAAATAATAGCATTTAAGTGGTGCTAATCACTTTTACAGCCTCCGAATAAACTTTCATTTCGGTTTCGGACAATGAAAAACAAATAAGTATACAGACGACATTCCTTGTACTGCACAGTAAGGGACAAACTAAATAGACGAGAAAAAAGCAGTAGACTGTTTGACCGACGAGAACCAACGGTTGGAACTGGTTCACAGCTGCATTGTGTCAATTTGTGTGCGTGCGTACGCGTCGAGGGATTCAGGTAAATCGACAATGAATTCAAATCAGGAAGTGGATTGCCTTTTCAAGTTGAAAACAGGCGACCCGTCACTGCAATAAATTATTGAGAATGCCGTAAAATGTGAATTATGAATCATCTTTCACCATGAGGTTCTGATACTCGCCAGTAATTAGGAATAAAAGGCTATAGTATGCGTTTGTGTACATTGACATTAAACGGAGCTGTCATTTAAATTTAAATCTGAAGTAAATGCGATAAACCCTGGCAGGTTTGATATTAGAGAAGCTCTCGAGCTAAGAGCCCCAATGGATGAGACTTCTGTCTATATACCAATTATCGTTTGACATTTAGATTAAAAAAGTAATTTTATTCAGTCCTATTCAACAATGTCAACAATAGCCAATCTACAAGTTTGTAGATGTGCCATTTTCTTTAAACATTTTACAAAAGATATTAAAAACCTTTGAAAATATTCGCCTACAACCTGCCCACAATAGGGACACCATTATTCATTATTCAGGACAAAAATCACCTGCATAATTGCAGATGAAAGCGATAGTCAAAAAACACGAGCGTCAAATAGCGGCCGATGTGGGAGGGGGCGCTGCTCACAAACCGTTTTCAACAAGCCGCACATTCAACAAGTAAAACAAAGAAATAACAATCTCCGTCTGGCATTCAACATCTGTGCTTTGGCACAAGCTTTCTCCTCCCCAAAAACCAAAACGGAACACAAGACTCAGCAGAGACAAAACTAAAAGGAACTAAAAGTACCCACGGGAAAAAGAAAAACACGTTTGTTTTCTTTTTCTTAAGGCAATCATCATCATACATTTGCATTCAACCAGCTACTTACAGTAGATCATACATCTGATATATTTGTACATTATGTGCACTCCGAGTGTGTGAGTCAACTGTGGGTCTATAGGACTGGTTCCCAAACACTGGGTCGGGGGCCATTGTTATGGTTCCCTTTGTGTTTGTGTTTCCTACATTTTTTTTAAATGAATATTATTTCAAAACATTTTCAAAAAAGGAAACATTTCCATGAATTAAAAACAAAATCCAATGATTTTTTTTTGCTTTTTGGAATTTCATGAAGAAATCAAAGAAAAATCGAAGAAATTCAATAAATTAGAAAACAAGTGCTTAAGAAGTAGTGAAACTAGCCAATCTACAAGCTCACAACGAGGCGTGAAGCGACACGCTGTGAGCTTGTAGATCTGCTATTTTCACCAGTTTGGGTCCCTGGGCAAACGTCTAATTTCTCTTTTGAGTCTCGAGCTAACAAGTTTGGGAACCAGTGGTCTATATAGGACTGGGTTGTGAACTGTCTTTAGGACTCGGTAGTTGGGTTGTGAACTGTACTGGGTTGTGAACTGCCTTTAGGACTGGGCGGTTTGGTGGTTAACTGTCTTCAGGACTGGGTAGTTGGGTTATGAACTGTCTTTAGTACTCGGTAGTTGGGTTGTGAACTGTCTTTAGGACTGTGTTGTGAATTGTCTTTAGGACTCGGTAGTTGGGTTGTGAACTGTCTTTAGGACACGGTAGTTGGGTTGTGAACTGTCTTTAGGACTCTGTAGTTGGGTTGTGAATTATCTTTAGGACTCGGTAGTTGGGTTGTGAACCATCTTCAGGACTCGGTAGTTGGGTTGTGAACTGTCTTTAGGACTCGGTAGTTGGGTTGTGAACTGTCTTTAGGGTTGGGTTGTGAACTGTCTTCAGGACTGGGCGGTTAGGTTGTGAACTGTCTTTAGGGTTTATAGGAGAACAAACTGGTGATGGTGGAACTCGAAAGTAGGTAGGAAACACATGCGTATCCCGTGATTTGACAAAGCAGCGCAAAAAAAGCAGCGCAACACAAAGCGTTCACGTGGCGCGACCACAACGCGCACACACAGACCCAAACGCTTAGCCTCCCGTGACAACTTTGTCCTCGCGAGTGACACGATGTTGTCCCTGTGCTCCTGGCGTCAGTCAGAGAGGTCGGCGAGGGGACAGGTGACCCCTGTTCGGGACAGTGAGTCTCACATTCGTTATCATTGTCTTTGCGCGTGGCTGCCGTTTCCCCGTAACCACTTTAAGCCTGGTGGCTCCACCTTTAGCCCTGGTGGCTATATTCTGGGCATGAAGTAGGTGAAAAGAGCAAAACATGTCTTGGGGGTTTTCTGAACGTAAATAGGGCATAAGTGGTTAATCGCATGTGTCCTATGCACTCTGTTGCACAGAGAGAAAAAAAATACATGCTGTCGTTTTGTAGATCTGCCATTTAAAAATAATTTAGTTGAATGTTTGAAAGATCTTTCCTTTCTTTTAAGGTTTTCACCTATAATGCCATGCCTAAAATAGGGAGGTTCAGTGTTAACATGGTTAGTTGTAGAAGGTGTTTGTCAGATTGTGTCAGCGCGCGTTCCTTGTGGCTTTGTACAGGTGCAGTTTTTGGTTGCTGTCGTTTTGCGGTGGGTGGGTGTTGTAGTTTCTTGGATACTGTTGTTGCGGTGGGTGGGTGGGTGGGTGTTGTAGTTTTTTGGTTACTGTCATGGGCGGAGGTTGTAGATTTTTTGGTAGCGGTGGCGTTGGGAGGAGGTCGTCATCTAGTCCAGCTGTTTGCTGCCATCTGCTTTCTGGTCCAAGCGGCTCTTGCTGCTCTTCACCATATAAATAAAATACGTCAGGGTCTCCTTCTCGTTCACCGGAATGTTCCTGAAATGACGACTCACCGTCTGAGATAGAGAGATAAACAATAATGACAAATTAATGTCAATTCTTCAGAGGACAGAAATCTTTGTGTAGAACGTAGGGCTGGGCAATATGGGCAAAATCAAGTCAAATGTTATTTTTTCTACAGACATTGTGATATATATATTTTTAAATTTTTATTTCGATTTAACTACAATCTACAAGGCAACAGCACGTTCCCACACGTCTGTGTGTTTGTTGAAAACAAGGCTCAGGAGGGCAGCAACAAAAAGATAAACACGATTTTAATAGTCGTTAATAGATATTGCAATGGTACCTTATCTTATTCAATATAAAAAAGAAAAGCGGTTTAAGTGCATTTATGATTGAAGCCCAAACCGCACCAATGATTCGCCGTGCAACATGCAAACATTATGCCCAATGGCTGCATTGATATGGTTGACCGTAAGCCCAAACCACACGAAAGGGTCGGGTCGGGACAACTTTTTTTTGAAGGTAAACCACACCAATGCAACTCCTTGCAATATGAGCTGCATTGGTGGGGTTTACCGTAATAAACGTTTGGGCTTAAAATTGAACCACACCAATGCAACTCCTTGCAAGGAGTTGCAACAGGTGTGGTTAGGGCTTAACGGCCAATTAAGATTTTAATCAGATAATGGGCGGCAGGTACAGTACCAGCTGACGAACACCTTGGACTGAATACACACACAATCACATCTGCTGTGCGCACATTAAGGTCCTTGACTTTATAACAACAAGAATCCACTGAGGTTTCTCTTGCAGGTCAGCTGCACTAGCTGGGCCTTTACTATCCACTAATAAAAGCAGACAATGTTCCCTTGCAACAAGTCAACATCAAAATGCTACTTGCAGCAATGGTAAATGGTGCATTTATATAGCGCCTTTATCCAAGGCGCTTTACATAGATTGTGCATTACATTCACCCATACATTCATACACCGATTGCGGCGGAAGCCATGCAAGGTGCCAACCAGCACATCGGGGGCAATTTGGGGTTCAGTGTCTTGCCCAAGGACACTTCGACTTGTAGACAGGAGGAGGAGCTGGGATTCGAACCGCCGACCCATGGATCATTGGACGACCTGCTCTACCTCCTGAGCCACAGTCGCCCCAGTCTACCCGGTTTTAAAGCTCCACATATAGCATTGAATAAATCAGTTGATACTTAATTATTTTGACGATGCCTAAGATTAATTAAAATAAGACAGTATTGAATACAAGGCATGTTGTTCTGTCCAGGCTATATGAACTTGTCTGTCTATACGGAAGAGAGCTACGGCATCGGAAGAGTGCATATGCATACATGGGTCATAACATGTTTTTCCCTTCCATTTCACACTTTTGTGGAAATC
The DNA here is from genome assembly GCF_963924005.1 of Protomyctophum bolini. Lineage (NCBI taxonomy): Eukaryota > Metazoa > Chordata > Actinopteri > Myctophiformes > Myctophidae > Protomyctophum > Protomyctophum bolini. Next base: position 38,267,100 of record NC_137874.1, on the reverse strand, counting down.
AAACTTCTCAACCTCAAAAAGGAAAACTGAAGACTCAATCTTCCATCATCTCTTGTACCAACACACGGAGATAAAGGGGATTACGCCCAGAGAACCAGGGAATGCACTGACTGGACAAACTCTTGAAGAGAGAATGATTTCCTTCCCAGAGGAGACATTTAATAACCCCGAGCTGAACCCCCGACACTGGCTCGTTTGATTTACAACAACAACCTTGGAGGGGAACGAAGGAAACACACACGCACCTCTACTTAACCCATTTAGGCCCAACGTCCAAATTAAAACAATGTCAAAATCCTGAGTTTTCTGAAAAACCTTATGTTTCGGTATAAGTGGTGCTCAATATTTCATGTCAAGAACCCCAAACATTATTATGTAATATGCCTCCGACCCCCATCTGAAAATATGTTGTTCCAGGTACTCCCCAGAAGCAAATATTTGAGTTAAAATGTTCACTCTGTAATAATAGATGTTCAAAGATTTGAGGCACATTTTCACGATTTTTCTAAAATAGCAGACCTGCAGTTTTTTTGCGCGGCACTGAGTTTGAGCTTGTAGATCTGTTATTATTCCAACAGCTAAAGTATAACATAATGCTAGAAGAAACAACCAAAAAGGGGTTCCCGCCCAAAATGGATTAAGGAGCTGGCAGCTCTACTGAATGGCACTTGGCGGTAATTGGTTGGAAGCTGTTGACTGGCGGGTTATTAATGATGTGTAAGGCTCATTAATAGGGGGGCTGAACCTCTCCTGAAAAGCCTGGGGAAACATTCAACTTACAGCCTCGCTTTCATTCCATTTCCCACCGTTTAGCCAGCTGGCTATAGCTAGCCCAACGCTAGTTAGCGTCCAGCAACCCTCCCTCCCCCCCCCCCCCGCGTTGGCAGGGCAGCATAGAGGGGGCATTTGTGAGCATGAGGCCACGGGGACCAGCTGTGCGATTACATTGAGCCCACCTGTCGATTAGGTGACTTCTCCTAACAATCACCCCCATGACCAATTACTGCGGAATAGCGGCCCCGCCACACCAAATATATCACAGCCCGTAAACGGAGGGATAGTTATGAACCAAAGGCTTGAACTGAAAAAAGAGCCTGGCCCACACCTTAAACAGGAAAATGACCACATGCATTTGGAAACATGAATTATGGACCAACAGTCCCCAACATAATCTTCAGGAAAAGCGCACTGAAAAATAATTGGGAGCGCAAAACTCACGTTCTTCTGAGGCACTGATTTAAAGGTTGCGTAAGAAAATGAATGCGTCTATGACTTAATGATTATGACCCCATGTAGTTTTTCTTTTTAAATAACCATTCTATCAATAATTTCCTACTAATCAACTGATCTTGAAGCAGATGTTTTTTTTCTTTTATGACCAAATCAACTAGTCTGATTAACCACTTAACAAACAGACTTATAAAGAGCACCCACGACTAACAGAAGCCCCCCGCATTAAACAAGAGAAGCCCCCCGCATTAAACAAGAGAAGACTAACAGAAGCCCCCCGCATTAAACAAGAGAAGCACCATTTTTAGCTTCATAAAATCGCTGTCCGAGCTTTGTCCGTTGATCAGAACACTCCACAGCTGTTCTTGCCGATTCTTCGACGCAAATGCGAATCTGCGTTGCGATCATCAATTTGTAATAAAAGAAAGCTTCTGCAGTCTGCACACACGTGTACAACAACAACAACAACGCCACAGCTGGGTGTACTGCTTGCGTTTAAAGTCGTTTTCAACAGTTTCACAACTTTCCACTGTCCAGCTTTCCCCTGCTGTTCTCTGGGATAGAAGCCTCATTTATATTCTGCAGCACGACAGTGTCGCACACCTATAATTGCAGATCCACAAGCTCTCAGCATGGCGTGGATGCGACGCGTTGTGAGCTTGTAGATCTGCATCTGCTATGCATTTAAAACGATAATAATACATGCAGGCCAGGCCGGGTCTTCAATGTTTTTTCAGGTCAAGCCAAGGACCCCTTAGAGTGAGAGATAGATCAAGCAGGGACCCCCACTATACATAGGCTATTATATTATAAAACTGTGTTGCAGATTAAACTGTCAACCAAAGGGCTCCTGCCTGCTGACAGTTACACACACATTAGTGAAGCCATCCTGGCTTGACCACTGTATTAGTACAGCTGATGGGCATGCAGCTATAGTGAATAGTGAGTATACGGAATGGGTTAGCTACAGCTGATCACATTCCACTTGGATTCACAATAACTCTTACGGTTCTGCCCTCAATAATACAAAATGACAGCAATGCTCGTTCTGGTAAACTGGACTGGACATCTCTGTCCAAGGAGGATTTACACTACAGTCTTACTACATGCAAACTGACAAGCTCTTAAGTAATATGTATTTGCCCACAGATGCCATCAGGTACAAGGAAGCTAACTGTAAGAGTGTGGAGCATAAAGACGCCCTCTGTACCCTGTATGACAACAGTGGCTGCCCTGGTTGAAGGTGGCAAACCCCACTACAAGTATAAGGGCAAATGTCATATTAGACCAGGCTGGAATGAGCATAATGTAGCAATATACCGTGCTGACGCAAGAGAAGCCTTTAAACTGTGGGCTATGGCTGGAAGACCTAGGCAGGGGCCTGAGCTTGAGCATAAAATCACTGCTAATTTCATCTGCAAAAATGAACAAGTTATGAGGGCAGACTCCATGGCCAGTAAGCTACTGTGTAACAGCGTGAATGATTTTTGGAAAGAGGTGAGATCTCTCACTAATAGTAAACCCTCCTTACCCTGCTCTGTAGAAGGAACTTCAGGAGCTGATGATATTGTGGCATTATGGCGACAGCATTATAGCCCTTTATTCAACTGTATTAATAGTGATTTGTTTGTGGATGACTCTGATATGAACAATGAAAATATGGGTAACACCACATGAGGTGTATGAAGCCATGCACCATTTGTCTGTAAACAAAGCATGTGGGATGGATCGGATCACTGCAGAGTACCTGAAAAATGCTAGACTGAGACTAGCACCACTTTTATCTATCAGTTTTATGATCCACTGTGTTTTACACAGCATTGCCTGTCCCAGTTATTAAAGATAAAGCTGGTAAAGTTTGTTATAATATAATTATAGGCCCATAGCTATAGCCAGCATCATCCCCAAAGTAATGGAAAGAATCCTACTGGATAGAGTAACCGAGACCGAGTATATCCACTCCTTTGATAACCAGTTTGGTTTTAAACCAAAGCATGGTACTGACTTATGTATTTTTGAAATTGTGAGCGAATAAAAGTCTAGTAATTCATCAGTCCTCATTTTGGTTTTATTGATGAGTCCCGTGCCTTCGATAGGATTAACCATAATAAGCCCTTTATGAAAATGAAGCAAAGAGGAGTGCCCAGTTTTATTGTGAGGGTCCTGGCCTACTGGTATGCCCACCAGACCATGCAGGTCAAATGGGGTGGGAGTAAATCAGCTCCATTTGGTGTAAGCAATGGTGTGAGGTGTGCAACATGATATAAAATATAATGCCAGCAAAAGCGCTGTTCTAATATGTAGAACTAAAGAGGACAAACGCCTTAACTTTCCTATGTTTAAACTATCAGACAACAGTCTTGAGGTCTGGAATAAGATTAAATATCTTGGCCATATTTTTACGGATCAAATGACTGATGATGGTGATATATACAGACAATGTCGGAAGCTGTATTGCCCGAAAGTTCTGTCATTGTTCCACTAAAGTGAAAGTATCCTTGTTCAAGGCATATTGCACACCTGTGGTCATGTTATATAACAGGTCTAGCATGCACAGGTTGCAAGTTGCATATAATGATGCCATGAGAATACTCCTTAAACAACCCAGAGGGGGCAGTGCTAGCCAGATGTTTGTCACTGCTGGAGTGAGGACTTTTAACCCATTCTGAACGGGAACCCGTTTTGGTGTTAGCATCATGTTATGCTTTAGCTATTGAAAAACAGCAGATCTACAAGCTCATAGCGCGCCACCGAGTGGCGCGCTATGAGCTTGTAGGTCTGCTATTTTTGAAAAATCGAAGAGCGACTGACATTTTTAGAATCTGATCTCAGGTCAGAATGGGTTAATCAGACCAGTGTGTGTCCAGTGGAAACCTCGTATGAATCTGATCTCAGGTCAGAATGGGTTAAAGCACTTCTAAGAAATCTAATGTTTATGAAAAGTCTGGATGTGTCAACAAACAGTATCATTGTAGCACTTTCAGGCCCCTCAGTGAGCTGTTCACGTTATACATCAAGATTAACGGTACACTGGTTAAAATGTTCTGCCTGTGCGTTAAGTTATGTATTTGTTTTACATTATTTTATGATTTGTATTGCCTGTTGTATCTCTGTATGTTAACCCCGTGTATGCATCCCTATGGACCAGTCTGCTAATAAAGTTGAATTGAAAATGGAATTGAAACTAGACAAACTTGTTTGACAGCACTACCAGTGTGACCTGTAAAGCATTTTGTGTTTCTTTTCTATTTATATGTTAGTAACATTAATTGATGAACGATAGGCTATTACATTTTAATCTCTTAAACCCTCTATACTCAAAACGTCAAATTGACCTTTGAGGTATACAGTATATAATAATTATATACTATAGCCTATGATTTGTAATCTAACAATTCCACAATAATCAGCAGAGAGCAGACCCTTTGTTTACTTACAGAATTCTATAATTTGGGTTGTTTGAGATGCAGAGCAGTTAGCAGCGAAGAAAGCTTGACCTGCATAGCAACCGTTGCTAAACTATTTGGATTGGCATTGGACAAGCTTTTTGGGGTGGGATTTAGTGATGGACTAATTGGATGATTTGAGGCATTTTGTTCCAAAAATGTGTTCCACCTGCGCTAATGTGAAAAGGGTGGGATATATTCCACCTACTAGTAGGAAAGTCTGTGAAAGCTTTCACGTAAATTGCATGCTGCGTTCATGATTTGAGGCATTTTGTTCCAAAAATGTGTTTTGCTAAAAATCCACCTGTTGGTGGCGCTATAACAGGCCAAATGTGAAAAGGGTGGGATATATTCCTCAGCCTAGTAGGAAAGTCCATGAAAGATTTCATGTAAATTGCACGCTGCGTTCATGATTTTAGGCTTTTTGTTCAAAATGTGCCAATCCTGCCAACTTTGAAAGCCAATTAACGGTGCCGGAGATTAGCTGTACACAGACGGATAGACACACGGACGGACACAATGCAAAACATACTCTCTCCCCATGCCTTTGGCCTGGTGGAGACGATGATGATGTTTTGGTAGCCATACAGCTAACCAGTTGAAGAACTTGCAGGCTTAACGATTGCGGTTATGACATATCTGAGATCATTAGGGTTTTCTGGCAGACTGAAATAATAATAATCTACAAGCTTACAACACGTCACACTGCGACGACCTGTTGTAAGCTTGTAGATAAGACTATTTTTTAGTGCAGGACACATTTAGATAGAAGACATGCTGACATCTATGGAATCCAAATGACTGAAATCAGTTGTGGCGACTGAGAACGTTCTCGTTGTCTGCTGTCCAGGGCAACATGTTACCTCTGCAAGCTGGGCCTTGTTGAGACCAGGCCTGGTCTGAAGCTTGTAGTGTCTCTTATAACGCCTCAATGTGTTCACCTGCAACTGGAACAGATCCACCTGGAACACACACACACACACACACGTCCAAATCAGCCACGTCCACAGAAACACAAAATGCAGAATAGAACAGATAATAGGAAATGGCTGCAAAGTGCAAACCAATAAACAACTACATTAAACACTCAATTAGATTAGATTAAATGCATCGTCACTGCATAGTATACAAATACTTTGACCATGAAATGAATAGTGGCGTCTAGCCAGAGTGCAATACAGTAATGGGAATAAATACACTTGTTGAATGTACAGAATGTACAGTAGTATTTATAATACATAGAAAATAAATAGAAAAATAAGCAATGAAGTATAAATACAAATAAGGAGTATGCATATATATACCCACACAAGCCATAACATGCTAGTGTATGTATGGCATGAGCATGAGAGTTCAGATGGGGGGGACGGAAGGGGGTATCATTGTCATTGAGGAGGGGCAGAGTTCAGCAGGGAGACGGCAGGGGGCATCATTGTCATTGAGGAGGGGCAGAGTTCAGCAGGGAGACGGCAACAGGAAAGAAGCTGTTCCTGAAAGATGTTGAAAGGTGTTTCTACCAGAGTAAGAAGCAGGCTAAAAAAAAGAACAGCTCTCCCTCCCCTCCAAAAGTTGAGCTATTCTCGGCTTGAAAAAACAAAAAAAAACAGCGGTTGCAGAGAGCGCTGAAGCGGGACGCCTATGCAAGAGAAGAGGAACACTCCAGAGTCTCTTAATGCATGGCAGCCTTGGCAGGCAGGTGCAGCCACCAGCTCAACACGTTTTCTGACAGGCCATCATTCTTCATTCATACTCAGACATAAAGATAGTGTCACTTAAAAAAAATAGAAAAAGCTAAATAAAATCTCAAGACTGGAAAATGTAAATGATGTTTTAGTCCTGGCCGACCGGCTGAAGACATCGCAACATTTCTGAGACAATACATGTTTTGGAAGAGGATTCTAAACTTGTATTCTATTGCTAGTTTGATCACCTCAAATACTCTCATCTAAAAACTAATTAACGGAAATAGCAGATCTACAAGATCACAGAACATTGCGATGCAAAGACAAAACTTTAATCCATGTATATGAATCCCGACAAAGTGTGAATGTATGTATATATTTTATGGCGAGGCCCATCTCTGGAACCGCTACGTCGTGCTTAAAGTGTGAATGTATGTATATGTATACGTATATATTTTATGGCGAGGCCCACCTCTGGAACCTCTACGTCGTGCTCAGGAGAATCTCCTCCATCGTCACTGGTCTTCCTCTTCCTCTTGTTGCGGACGCTCTGGATGAAGTTCTTGTGAAAGTCACAGATGTACAGATGACGCACCTGCAAACAAACACAAACAAAACCAATCATACACTCCATAAAACATACCAAACTAATAACCAGATTAACACCCCTTTATGAACACAATGCTCCACACTGTGCTACTGAACCGCACAACGGTACCCGAGACCAAGGCAGGGAATGTGATCTTCTGTTATCGCCACATTTCGATGAAGAAAAGCTGGACTGAAAATATGAAAACTTCCTTTGGGAACAGTCAATGCTTGGGAAGCACAAACCTATGGGGCACACAATTGACAGGTGTGTTGTGATTGTTGTGGGGAAATTGATCACACCACCTGCCAATTGTGTGACCCATACAAGTCGCTGGAATCGTGTGTGTGTGTGTGTGTGTGTGTGTGTGTGTGTGTGGTGTGTGTGTGTGTGTGTTTGTGTACTGCAAAAAACAGGGAGAAAGACAAACATGAAGATCCCACAGACTATGGAGAGAGGAATAAGGAAACTTTTCCCCAAAGTAATGGAAAGAATCCTACTGGATAGAGTAACCGAGTATATCCACATTTCAATAATAAAAGTTTTGAGCTCAAGATTATGATTTTTGTTTTGTAAAATACAGACTCAGAGGTATGGTTATATAAAACCAGCAGGTGGATTCATGAATGTATGTATATAGACAATATTTTGGGCAAACACGAAATGTCCCACTTTGAACAAGAAAAAGCCTGTTGGCTGCCAGACTATTGTCACGTCACAGGTGTCAAGAAGGCGTTATTATGGATCCCACCGCAGCTCTAGGCAAACCCTGCTGTGAATGGACAGTAGTCGTTTGACAGTTCTTGTTTTTGAAACTATGCCTAAACCTAACCTCATGAAAACTATTCCTAAACCTTAAACCCTAACCCTAGCCTCAGTAAAACTATACCTAAACCTAACCTCAGTAAAACTATGCGTTCCCGGGATCCAATCAGAGCTATGGTGGGATTAATTTGTCATGTGTTGAGAAGAGATGCTAAAAAAGGTAGGGTTGAGCAGGAGAGATAAACAGAGGCCAAATAATCAAAGATATGTACAGATACTACGTCACTACTAGGTTTGTGTATTCAATGGCATTAAATGCAGGCCATTTAAGAACTAGCACTAGCGCATTAATCCGTTTTGGTGACATTGCTACAGGGACATTAATGCTCCAGTACCGAAATAAAGTACAAAGCGTGCTGACACACATGATCCAGGAGGGACAACACAACACTAGCTCCGAATCACCACACCGGGGCCGGTGCACTGCTATTTTTAAATAGCTAGTACAGGCCAGGGAATCAAACACTGCAACCCCACGCTGGGCAAGACCGACGCTGTAGAGTGCATTGCTGGAATTTGGCAGACGCAGCGGGATTTTGGCGGAGGTACCGCTCAAGGAAATGACGTCGTCGACGCTTTACAAATCCGTTTACATTCTCTGTGTATGAAACGAGTGTTATAAACAAGGGAAATACATCTGACGGATGTTTCCGGCCTGACACTTCCGCCGATAGCACACTCTCTGACTTAGGTTGTGACCAGGCTTTTCTCTTTGCAGATGAGTAAGGCTGGGACTGATAGGCTACTTACCGCAACCCCATTGAACTCCTGATAGAATGCACTTCAGCTAGTGGGATCACCGTAGACACAAAACTGTGAGAAGTTTATTGTAATACCTAAATACTAATAATTAGGGCAGTTAGGCTAGTAGTAGGAGGCATTGGGACATACAATGAACTCAACCTCTTCCAGTACCGGACGAGACAAAGACAAATGGAGGCAGCTCTTATGCTGTTTTCAGGGAAGATGTTAGCTTTGTCCAAAAATGTGGATGGCAGAGATGGATCTATTCCAGGTCTCATCCACATCAAGCATCTGCTCAAAACGCATTGCAAAATATTGCATTTACAAATGTTATAAAACACGCTTATTCACAACAAATGCACAAGACTGTCTCTTCAGTATCGCCAGCTGACAGCAGGGATTTTAAATCAACCAGATCCCTCTCAGTCTCATAGTCTCATTCTGCGTCTGTGAATCATTTTTCAGAACTCCTGCAGCCAGCTATACCCCCCCCCCCCCCTCTCTCTCTCAACATGTGCACAATCACATTGCATCTCGCTGGCACACAAGCAGGGACTGACCGGCACACAACAATGTCACACACAGAGAGTTGTGTTCATTCAAGCGAAGCCTGTTACTTTTCCCCTCAACATCGAAACACCTTTGTTGGCTTCCTTGGCAACAGCCATTTTAAGGGGGGGGGGGGGTAGCGACCAGATCCCATGGCTCGGAAGAGCATTCGAGCTGCAATTTGCTATTTGGGTTGACAACAGCAAGCAAATTGTATACCTTCTCAAGGTGATAAAAGAAAAGGCAAGCCAATCGTCCTAGATGATTAGAGGTGTGTGTGTGTGTGTGTGTGTGTGTGTACATGACCATTACATCAACATCAAATTCAACCCAAACTACACTGTAGAATTCTTAGCTGCCTAAAAAGTGGATTATACACTTTGGAAGCGTTGATGTTGTTGCTCAACTAACCAATCACAGCGCAGACCTTCCGTCCGGGCTATGGGATGTAAACTACCATTTTACCGACAACAGGCTCTTGCTTAACCAACTGTAAACACACACACACACACACACAACTACGAGAAATACACAGCAATGATGCAAAACAATACACACTTCAGCTCAGCGACAGACCGTCGAATTATTTAAACAGTTTACCGAGATAAAGTTTATAAAAGAAAATAAAAACGGACACGTTTTTGTCTTCCTAGCCGTGTGGCCAACAACTAGCTAACATGTTAGCCATAGTTAACCAGCTGACTGGCTGCTGGAAGAAAGACAAGGAGAGAAAAACAACACACACACACACACACACACACACACACCTCAACTTCAAACCTCCAATCCAACACAAGTGGTGCAAAAAAAATGCCAGAAGTTAACTCTAACGCTAGGCTAACGCTAGGCTAGAGTACTAGACAACCAAGAATACATCATATTTATTAGTAATCTGAAGACAATCTGATCAACCAGTGTGTGTGCGTGCGCGCGCGCCATGGTGCACCAGCGGCGCCAGGCGACAAAAGAGAGCCGTCGCTTGCCGACAAAAGGAGAATAATAGCCTAGTATCACAGACCCGCAAGCAGGATCTCTTTCGGCAAGCGACACGATTGTGGCTCGATCGATTAAGCGAGAAGTCAGGACTAGAACATTAGCAGCCCGGGAGGTCCGTCCCGGCCAGGCATGTCCTCTATCCCCCCCCCCCCCCCATCCCAGTGTGATCAACATGACAATGTCCCCCGGCCTAAGAAGAAGATCAAACTGCTCTTTTGTTAGACGATATGGTGGTCAATTCCACCCGGTTGTCGGCAAGCGACGACGGCCATCGTACGATAGAAGTAAACACAGCCTAGCTAGCCTAGCCTATCATAGATGCATTTTATTGCGTCTATGGTCGTCTTGGTCCAAGGGAAACACACACGCACACACACTAAATAAAGACTTCCATCTTACGCTCTTGTCAATGTCCAGCTTGAGTTTCTTCTGGCTGATGCTCTTCTGGATCCTCTTGCTGAAGGAGGCGTTCCCCGCGGAGCGGCCGCACCGCTCGCCGTCCTCGATGAGGCAGCAGCTCTGACCGTAGAACGGCGGCGGGGCGCCCGGCGGCCCGTCGTGGCTGTCCTCCTCCGTGCTGAAGCCGTTCATGATCAAGGCGATCTTATTATACTGGCTAATAACCAAATCGAAAAGTCGGTGTTTAATAATAATCGGGAAGGTCTTCCCGGCGGAGTTTCACACTCCCCTCCCCGGCTCGGCTCCAACCGAACCAGCCCTCCCTCGTTGTTGCTTCCTTGCCTCCTGCTCCTCTCTTCTTACGAGACTTCGTTAAAGTTTAGCCGTTTAGCAACTTCTTTAGCCACCGTTTCTTACGCTCCCGGGCGCTCGCTCCGAAGTGTGAGATAAGGACGATAGTAAACGGATATAATCGGCTAAATAAGCACTTTTTAGTTCTCTCTCCGCCTCCCACCCCGGTTGTAATCTGTGTCACATCATCATCCAACAACAGACAGCACAGCAGCCCCGACGGTGCGGTGACTTGAGCTGCTAGCCTTCGATGCTAATGACGCCGCAGCTAGTTGAATTCCTATGGTGACACAAAACAACAACGTGCGTTTAAAACGACACTTTAAAAAAAGAAAACGTCCGCTGCGCGCAGAGCACCGCCCGCGTGAATATATATATAAGTCCCGGCTGGATAAAACAACTAACCGTGAGGTTATAATTTAAAAAAGGAACAATTAAATGAAACGCCAGCTATCGTTGTTTGAAACAATCAGAACAGCTTGTACAATGAACGACGAGGAGACGAGTCGACGCGCTGCAACAGTCCCTCCCCCCTTCAAAAAAAAGGCGGAAGCCATAGCCCGGTCCCTGGTCGACCATTGGTCGGGGTTCGAGAGAAGGCGGGGCCCGTCGAGTTGTGATTGGCTCGATGAGATGTCAATCTGACGGTGTTTGTCGCTTCCTGGATCCCTGGCTGCCTACATATGACGCCAACTTCACCAAGGATGAGATGAGATAGTGACGCCGCGCGACAAACAATCAGGAAGTTTGTGCGTGCAATATTTCGAGTCATAACAAGACCCAAAATCACGTAAAAGTGTCGCCTTGCAGAAATTACGTCGTTGGGAAAAGGTGTCGCGGCGCAACGTTCTTGTCCACTTGTCCACGATCAAACACTTCCGCTAGAAGGTGTGACGTAAGCTACTTATCCTTGGCACCATTGGAACACGTTGCGTCAAATAGTTGTTTTGTGCCGAAAATAGTAGATCTAAAAGCCCACAATGCGCTGTAGACGTGCTCCGTTGTGAGCTTGTACATCTGCTATTTGTAAATTGCTCCAGAATTCCCATTTAGCCTACTAACTACAGTGTACTTAGTATCAAAGTAGATATTCTTCAAGTATGTCTTATATTTAGGGAAACTCAATGTTAGTTCGGGGGGGATTATATCACTGAAGGATTGACACATTATTGTCAACAAAAACTTTAAAGTAAATCCTCCTCAACAATATTCTCAGACAGTTCTTAATTCTTATAGTCTTGTCTTAACAGAGATGCTATACTAAATGTTCATATAAGGATCTGCGCTAAAGATAAGCGTGACACAAATACAGGTAAGTAGGCCTACATTGGCTGACAGCATGGACACCGTGGAGGAGTCAGGTCAGCTGTTAGATGGACAGCTGCAGTTGAGTTACAAATGAGCACATGAAGGTGTGAAGTGAATGCTTTACTGACTATAGTCCTTTAATGAGACTGAATGGAAGGCAGAGAAATACACAATAATGCGTATATTTGGCAATCTATTTGGCATTCTAAAATATTCATTAAAGGCCGACTTTTCAAATCAGCCTCATCATGGCACTATAAACAGGCCGATTCACATTTTTAAATGCATCGATTTGTGTGAAACTTGCATGCACACTCCCTAGAGGCCAAGCAAAACCTTTGACCTGCATTTTTCATATCTGCCTTTTGTAGCGCCACCAGGAGGCCAACTTTTGTAAAACACATTTTTTTGATATTACTCCTTCAGATCAGATTGTGTCCAAAAATCTAGCAAATCGGTACACTGTATCTCTTCAGTGATCAAGACAGATCTTTCATATTCCTTCCTGATTGGCTTCCAAAGTTTGCAGGATTGGCCCGTTTTTAACAAAATGCCTCAAATCATGAACGCAGAATGAAATTATGTGAAATGTTGTACATACATTAGTACTAATCAGAGGAATAAATCCCACCCTTTTCACATTGGCCTGTTATAGCGCCACCAGCAGAATTTGAACATCCAATTCCCATCAAAGGCGTAACGTAAGATACACCAACCAAGATACCCATGTGCCTGTCTAAATAAATACTTACTTAATGTCAACAAAGTCCACACCCACAACACAAGAGGGAGTTCAACAAACCATGTGCAACCCAGATATAGGAAATGCTTTTTTTTTATTGCAGTCACTTCATTTAGTACAAAAATAGTTAATGTTATCCATTATTTAAAAATAAAAAAACATTGCTGCAGAATAATTCAATTAAGTGGCTGATGAGCAGCGATAAAAGTCTTCAAAACCTGAACAATAAACATGTAATTCCATTCAAAATCACCCAATCGACACCCAAATAAAACTCAACCATTGTTGACTAGGTCTCCAGTCCACACTTGGCAGTACATCAATTGTAAAATCATCATGGTAAATGGTGCATTGCCATTTATATAGCATTCACCCATTCACTCACATTCATAGACCGATGGCAGCGGAAACCATGCAAGGCACCAACCAGCACATCAGGGGTTCAGAGTCTTGCTCAAGGACACTTCCGACACCAACTTTGGGGGAGCCCGGGATCGAACTGGCAACCTTGCGGTTGCCATCCGGCCACTCCACCAAAGACCCACCGCCGCCCCGCATCATAAAGCAGTGTTCCATTCTTTGAAATGCAAAAAAAATAAAATCACATGTTTATTATGTTACAATGAGCCAGCATCGATTTAAAACACACACAAAAGGACATCTTCCATCAACTCGAGGCAATCAACGCGAATTCCACCATTACATTCCAAGCAAATCAGACGTGGAGAAATCTGTTCCTCTCGACGTGCACCCGTGCAAGTGTACAGCATGACATCAGGACCCGGAGGCTCACAGAACTCCGTCCAATTTGAAGGTCCAGGCTCGGCCAGGAGTGTAGGGTAGCTCCGGGAGGAGGACAATCAGGCCAGCGCTAGGTGAGATTGGGGACCATGGCAAAGGCCCGGGGTTCCCCAAGAGTGTCACCTGAGGGGTGAGGTCAAAGATCAGCAAATCACTTAAGAATGAACAAACTGGCCTCAGACTGAGGCTTTTATTGGACGGGATGGGTGGTGTTTCGTTTGTTTTTGTTTTGGGGACAGGGGCACATTTGGGGAATTTAGTGTACTTTTATTAGATCATGCAGGTCTCTATATCCAAAATGATGTGAATTAACTTTGAACCCATTTAGATCAGACGTCGAAAAAAGAAAGAAAAGTCTTCTAAATCCTGACAGTTTTCTGAAATACCTAGGTTTCTATATCAGTGGTGCTCAATATTTCCTGTCAAGGACCCCAAAAATGTTATGTAATTGGCGACTGACCCCATCTGAAAATATGTTGTTCCAGTGACCCCCCGGAAGCAAAGATTTGAGTTAAAAACGTTCGCTGTGAAAGAATATATATTGAAAGATTTGCGCCACATTTTCACTATTTTTTTTAAATAGCAGACCTACAAGCTTGTGATCTGCTATTTTTCAATAGCATTCCAATAGAAAAGTATAACATAATGCTTAAAACACCAAAAGGGGTTCCCGCCCAGAATGGGTTAAGATACATTTGGGGATTTTTGTGTAATTTTATTAGATCATGCAGGTCTCTACATCCAAAATGATGTGAATTAACTATTAAGCATTAAGAAACAAAACAAAAATATCGCTTCTGAGGACACGTCAGGAATTCATAAAACAATAAATAAATGCCACAATGTACTTACTTTGGTGGTTTTGGACGTGCGGGGTTCAAGCAGATGCAAGGTAGACAGGGGAGGCTTGCTTGTGATGGTGGCATAAACAGTGGCACCTTTAGAAGTATACCTAGAATGGCAGTGTTTAATCAATCACTCTGTTTTCTAATTAAGATCGCTGAAATTATTTTCTGCGCTGCTCTGAAAATATTCAAAGCAACTTGTCAGTATGATCGCTTCCATAAATCCACTGACGCGCTGCTTTGGAATCAGAGTGTGGTAGGGTCGGGAGAAGAATTCATTTGTTAATTTTACAAACGAGAATGCCCGTGTGTATTTACAAACTCTGCCACATTTAATTGACACAATCATCAAAACAAGTCGTCAGCGCTGTTGACGACTAGACAGTAGGGGAATTCACTGCATTAATCAAAGAATACAGTTAAATGATTAATTCTGAAAATGGCACGAAGTAAGACTGGCACTGATGCATTTACTCTTACCATACTGGAAGAGTTTTATTCTCTGCCTGGACCCTCCAGGGTTTGGATGAGTAGATGGCCTCTCCGTTGAGCTGTAGCCAGTCACCGACCCCCCTGAGCCTCTCTTCAAACAGGGGTGGGATCATGCCGTCAGGTGTGGGCCCCACATTCAGAAGGTAGTTACCTCCCAGGGCCACGGTGCGAACTAGATCCTGTGGAGGGAGGAAGAGCAGTCGGTCTGTCAGCCCGAGGAACGAGGGGAAGCACGTTGATCACCTAACCGTTTCATCACTGAGACTTAAGATGATGCAAAACGTCTCCTGACACTGATGCCAAAGATCAAGGTGTATGATGCAAGGTGATTCCACGGATCACTTCAACTGCAAACCTAGAGGTGGGCCCAAGTTAGGCCATGTTTTCAGCACCCTCTGGTGGACAAATTTTGAGTGCCATGGCAGTATCCAAGACAGCCAACATCTATGATGATCCATCATCTCCTTCCTCACCTCTACGATGGTGTGTAGCTCCATTAACTCAGCCATCCGCATGGTTCTACGGTAACCCCAGGATGAAGTGTCCACAGATGTACACTTCTCCCACTTGTGCTTTGGCAGCTGCCCTGGTGTGTACTTATCCTCACAGTTGTAGTAGCCGCCATGCTTGCAAGCGCAGCCTGCCCCCCACCTGTCATTGGTCACAACACTGTCCTGGAATGTGAATAAGTGAGATTTTAAGTAAGGTTGAAGTGGCAAAACAGAAATGTGTTGGGAGGAATTCATTGGCATAAGTCAAACTAAAAGGGGGTGGAACTTCATATGCTTGCATTAGAGATTCTCACTTTAACAGGACTGTCATTGTAAAGCCAGGCCAGGAAATCGGTAGAGTTCCAGTAGGTGTCTGGAGCTTCCCAGTCCCCATCAGACCAGATCAGCTCAGGCTTGTACCTGTGGAGCAGCAGACGGAGAAAAGGGTCAACAGAGGTTCTGGAACATTCCTGGCTGCAACACACAAAGGGCACCATACTTATTCATGGGGATAGCATGGGGATGCATATTCTTCACTCACACCTTCAGTCCTTGGCTTAACCCATTGAATCCGGGAAAGCATCCGTGTCATTTTAGATTGAGCTAAAAAGCATTGTTTTATACTTCAAAAATAGCAGATACACAAATTCACAGTGCGGCACTTTGCGCTGCACTGGAAAATGTGTGCAAATCTTTTAATACAATATACTTTTGAAAGCAAACACCTTTTATCTAAAATCTTTGTTCCTGGGGGTGACTGGAACAAAAATATTTTGAGATGGGGGGGGGGGGGGTCTTAAACTCACACACACAAAGTACTCAATAGGAGGGGATGCCTACACACAGTCATCAGTAATTGAAAAAAGGCTCAGTGCAACTGCAATGAACTTTGATATTATAATAACAGCGTTAAATACCTCACAACCATGTTGTAAAGTTCTGGCAGCAGTTTATTCCGTACAAACTGTTGTGTTTTGAAGCCATTCTTCTTGTCAGACAGGTAGAGGGGATGGAACCACTCGTACAAGGAGTTGTAGAGTCCATAGTGCAAGGACCTAGGAGGTGATCAGAGAGATAAATAATGTCTGATACGGAAGTTTACACAGTATACCTTTCTAGACACTTTAATCCTGGCATAATTTGTAAGGTTAAGAATTATATAAAAAAAATCAGATCTACAAGGTTACAAAGAGTCAATGAATGAATCAACGTGTCACATTTTGAGCTTGTAGATGTGTGTACTATTTACTTGTTTGCCTGTAGTATCTGTATCAGTCAAAACAATGTTAATAGCCAAAAATCTGTGGTTTTCAACCTTTTTCATATGAAGGTCGATTATTTATTCAGCCTTTGTTTGACCCATGTACCACCATTTCATGAGATTTAGCCTCTCAGGCCCAAAACTTTGAATATTTGAATACTTTGAATTGATGTTGGTACTTGGTACCATAGGAGACAGGCACAAGAGATCCACTCAGAATATGGTGACCAATGTCCCATTTGTTCGTGATTGTCCCGGTGTCAATCTGGACATCTAATATCTAGCTGAAATCTAATATTTCAACATTCACTACCAAATCGTGCTGGGTTTCCCAACAATTAAAATTACAGTAGTTTCCAGTACTTGCATAGATGTTTATCATGTCCCGTGTGTCTCTCAAGTCCCAACCTAATGAAAAAACCTGGTCCACAAATACATGTGTGCACTGCAGTTGCCCCATACATGCCCCATGTTGTTTTTCCTTTATTTTTTGACGGTGGGTTCTCAGATTGCTCTTTAATAGACAATTTATGTGTGGCCATTTATTTGGAATGGATTATTCTACCATCTCACCTGTTGCGTACAGACTCTCCCAGATCTCCCACCAGATCTCTGTGCGGCCCGGTGTCAACAGAATTCCAGTTCCAGGAGTTTGGAGATTCCCAGTTAGTAAAACCCTCGTGGTGCTTGGCAGTCAAGACGACATATCTGACATTATAAAATAGTTATAGGCTGCATTATTTATCCATTTGTAACTCTGAGTGTACAAATGTCACCAAATAGGTCCATTTGGTTACATATATATATAATGTATTCGCTCAGGGAGGTGAGACGATTAAATTAAAGGATTAGGATTTTACAGTTGCACATAAAGGAGGCCTCACCTGGCACCTGAAGCCTTGAATATATCTGCCCACTGATCTGGGTCAAAGAACTGAGCATGAAACTGGGGCGCGAATTCCGGGTAAGAGAAGCCAGGCGGGTAGTTCTCCGTCATGAAGCGCACAGACTGTGGGTCTGGGGGACTCTGCCCTTGCCAGTGCCACCAGAACCACTCGCTGCCGAACCCGGGAACCGAAAAAACTCCCCAGTGGATGAAAATGCCAAATTTCGACTCGTCGTACCACGAAGGTAGAGGTCTGGCATCCAAACTGGTCCAGTCCGCAGTATACCGCGCCTCTGTTTGCGTCGCAGCTGCACCAATGATCAAGAAAAACACAGCATTTGATGCGAACATCTTGATAGTTTGAAACAACGCCACTTAAGCCCTTATCTCTTATTTATAACGCTATGGCTTATCTAGGGAAACATTTTATATAGGAGGAAGTCATGTTGCAGTTGCACGTCACGTGACTGATCACATGACTGCTTTGTTAAACTTTTCAGATCACATTACTTTTTAAAGGAACAGTCATCAAACATGATGACTGTTCCTTTAAAAAGTCGTTTTGTTCAGAATACACATCAGATTCAGTTTGCATTGCTTTAAGATATAACTTATAAGTAATTCCCATTTTGGCTCAAAATGTAATGCTTTATCAGTGTGTCGTCCACAGTAAGTCTTTGTATTGAGTTGTGCTTTCATGTTAAATGTACCCATTCTGCAAACTGTTAATAAATACTTGAATACTTCAATCAATCAATGTATAAAATTCCAATAAAGGTACATTATTTATATTTTTTTATTATTATTAATGGCAATTCAACTCAGAAAAATGAAAACCCCACATGAATAGCATCTCTGATTTGCATGGAACACAACTGTGCACGCATGGATGCGTGTGTGACATGTGCGTGCATGCTTGCGTGTGGAGTGTGGCCGGGCTATAACTATTTTGAGAAGAAAATGTGCCTATGTTAACAACATTATCCCACAGTAATGTATATATCCTATCCCCATTTGTCATAATTCCCTTTGAGTTTTCATTGACTTGCGGACTTAGGCCTACTTAAAGATGTAAAATATATTATGTATGTAGAGTGAAAACACTTTCATGTAAACTTGTAAATAGATAAAAAAGGGATCCAAACACATTAAACAAAAACAATACAAGGAGAAGGATGTCTCTCCTTTTTACGCAGGGGAGCATTTATACAGCATATACTTATCAAAGGTCATCATAAGACACCAGAAAACAATGTGACAAAAAGACAAAATAATTCCACCCACACTTTTATACCTGGTATAAACTTGTGATGTGACAATAAACTCTAAAAGTGTTTCAAGTATTCAGTATTCCATCTGACCCTGTGATTGAAATCATATTGCATATACAAGTCTCATTCACCACCTTACAGAAACACAAGGGGAAAACAATAGAATACAAGCCACAAACTATACAGCATATTCCACCTCAACACAATATTTCCCAAATGAACCAAATACAGGACCTTGGTCCCCGTAACACCCCCATTTGAAAAGATATGCCAGGGACCCCCATGAGAGAAGATGTTTACGGCTCTAGCAGTGATTCTCAACCCGTTTATTTTCAAGGACCCCCCAGTTTGACATGCATTAGTCTATACGGACCCCCATTGTATTGCATTTCTATCTCTGAGACCCCAATTTATGTTGATGGAACTGACACGCTCTCAATAGTTAAATTATTGTTACATAAATGCATTAGGCTATAGAAGTCTACACAATTAGAGCATGTAAAATAATTGTCAATTTGATCAACGTTTGCCTTATCTCTCCTATGGCACAGCAGGGAATTGTGGGCAAAATCATGTCCAACGACAACAAAATATTCTTTAGTTTTGGGTCTGCGAGGCAAAATCTCATCAAATGGTGGTCCGTGGCTTACATGCCGAACAACTTAAGTAATGGGCCTTGATAGGGTTGAGAAAATAAATGTACCTGATCGAGTACCAAGAGTATACAAGTACTCATTATGCTTCAAGTTTTCAAATGTATAAAACTCATTTGAAAATAGCTGATCTACAAGCTCACAATGCGTCACAACCATCAGCTATGGCCAAAATGTATAATAGGGCTGAAGTGGTTAATCAAAATCAGGTATAGGCTAACTAGTAACAAAAGTTTTCAAATAAATCTAGTGGAATTAAAGTACAATATTTGTGTCCGACATGTAGGCATATGAGTAGAAGTAAAAATATTGGAAATGCTCCAGTAAAGTACAAATACCAAAACATGTCACTTAAGTACAGTACTTAAGTTACTTTCCAGGCCAGCACCACTGATCTTAACAGGAGCAATACCATAATTATTTTAAAAATATTATCTTTGAAACCCAGATCATCGGTAGGCTCATCAGTGTCAGTGATTACACTGTGAGAGTTGATTTAAGGTTTATATGATTAATTTATTCAATAGTTTGGAATCATTGGCTCGGGGATGCGACAAACAAAAGTGTTGAATTCGAGGCTTCGCGGGGTGGAGCCATCGATGGAAAGTGAGTAGTTATTTTGTGGCGATGCCATTCGATCGGCCGCTCAAACGTTCTTGGAGCTGACGAGGACGATGGGGATGTGTCGTCTCTTCATCTCTCTCTTCATCTGGCACCAGGAGCATGGCGTGCAGCACGAGGTGTACACACAGTCTGTGCACATGGTGCCCTGCAACACAACACAACACACAGTCTGTGCACATGGTGCCCTGCTGCAACACAACACAACACACAGTCTGTGCACATGGTGCCCTGCTGCAACACAACACAACACACAGTCTGTGCACATGGTGCCCTGCAACACAACACAACACAGTCTCTATGGTGCCCTGCAACACATAGTTGGAGTTTGGAAGCATTCACTTTCAGCTGCCTCCCACATTATATTGAGTGATATGATGACTGACTGACTGACTGACTGACAGACTGACTGACTGACTGACTGACTGACCTGACTGCAGGCAGGCAGGCAGGCAGACAGACAGACTTACCTTGATGCCATAGCGTTGCCTCATGGACACTCTCATTGACATGGAGATTGGACGGACACAGCCAAAGATGTCCAGCAGAGGGAGACAAAGGCACTGTCCGTAGCTCTTGGTGAGGATGCAGGCGTAGCAGGGACAGCACCAGAACCCAAAACAACCTGGTTGGATCACGTCACACGTGAGTGCACGGTACGTATGAATGAACTAATATCTGACTACTATATTTCTACAATACATATACCATGGTAGTAGCATCCTCTTCAATGAATCAATCAATCAATGAATAAATCAATCAATCAATCAATCAATCAATCAATCAATCAAACAAACAAACATAAATCTAAATGTAGATATAATGAATGTATATGCAGCTTACAGTCAGCAATGTCATCGCAGCAGTCACATATCCCAGAGCCCCAGTCGTTGGATTCTGTGGACTCCAGCACCGGCTGAAGCTGTTTTATCTCCAGCTTAGAGGTCATCCTGATCTGAACACGCAAGACACTACAATATTATAGGATATATGCACAGAAGCCATTTTGGAAATAACTCTTCCTATTCACCTTTTTCCTGGGCTGTGTGTGCTCCACTTCCTGTCGATTTCATTGGATATCATTGGTCATCTGACCAGTTTCATTGGATTTCATTGGATCAAATCGACAGGAAGTGGAACACACACCTAGTTCCACACATGTGGAACCAAGGGTCCAATGGAACCAAGGGTCCATTTGGTTACAGTACAGTGAGTACACCCTCAGAGTTATGAGGTCCTTGAAATGTGAACGTTTGAGAACCACACTAAATTGGTATAACACCTGTGAAGGAAGTCGGGAAGAGGGCCGGAAGTTATTTCCAAAATGGCATAGGCCTAAACCGGAATGTGCGCCATAGAGCCTATTTCTATTGCATGCGTTGCATAACATAAAATGGAGCTCATAGCTGAAGTTCAGGAGCCTGACCTCCACCTCCAATCGGGTCACCTCCACCCGTATATAAGAGCCCATCCAACCCACGGTTCTCTGTTCTCACTTTGTCGCTGGAACAACATATTTTCAGGTGTATATTTTTGGGGGTCCTTGACATGAAAATGTTTGAAAAACACGTTTTTTCAGAAAACTGTCAGGATTTAGAAGGCATTTGTATAGAATTGTCCTCTTGGTCTAAATTAAAATTTCCCGTCGTGGGTCGCATCTTCGTTTCTGTTCATTATTATTCGTTCCGTTAATCGTTTCATGCATTATTCTTTTCGTTAATAGATGATGTTGTTTAATTTGGTGGTGTACGGTCCTTGATCGTGAATAGTGGAGCACAAAAAATTATTTCACCCACATGTAAATCTGTGATGTGACAACAAAGATGATCCTGATTCTGAGGCACATGAGTGAATACACAGGGTTTGATTTTGGTTTTATCCAGTTTTTGTATTGACCTGTACTTTCCGTGACATGTACCCATTCTATAATACTGTGAATAAAATCAACCTTAACCACATACACAGTACTCGGCCTATAGATACTTATTTGTGAAACATTGCAAAACAATAATATTCAATATGTATGGAGCCCCTGAGTGGCCATGGTAAGAAAAATAAATCGGACAAGATATTATCTCGTTCGGACAAGATAATATCTCGTCCGGACGAGATCATTTATTTTTCTTACCATGGCCACTCAGGGGCTCCGTAAATATGTGAGCTTGTACTCATCTTCATAAAAAAACAATCTATATATTTTGCCAATTCAAATTTGCCCAAAATATGGATGCCAAGGTTAATGTGGTTAACACAAGTGTGTACTGTTACAATTGGCTCTTATCAAACAAATATATCAAACATAATTTCCAAAAGGAAATACATTTAATTCAGTCATTCAATTGACCAGAAGCAGGGATAAAAATTAATAAAAAATAAATGTACAGAGGGTGGATATCGAAACACCCCTCACCACCCCCAAATCCCCCAAACACAAATCCAACCGTGTGATAAATAATACATCATTACAATTAGGCTATATACACAAAGTAATACAACTATAAGCGTAGATTGCATTATCTCAGGCTATGGCAGAATGTCAGAAAAAGAAGAAAAAAATATATATGGCTATTATGAGCATTCATTAAGTTTACTAGACAAGTAGACATGAGGGTGATCTTACCTGCGTGAGCGGCTATGCGCGCGCATGTGTGTGTGAGAGAGAGAGAGATATGAGGGGGGAGTGAGAGAGATAGTTCTATCTTCTTCTAGATAGATTCTACTGTACATCCCCTGATGAACTAGCCTACAATTATGTGCTTTACGATTAGACAGAGTTTATGGAAGAATGCACCTTCTTCTCCTGAAGCCAGCCCGACCAGTTAGTCCTGCACGCGTTCCTCCGAAGTCAGTCACGTTTGGGATTATTTTAATGTTATTCATTAAAACACCCCACGACAGAAAAGAAAATAAGGCGAGGCTGCAGTGACATGAGCACAGCCTCATGTGACTCTCCCCTCTATATTCGGACTGCGCACCACGTGTCAATTCAATTCAAAAGAGCTTCATTGGCATGAGAAAACATTGCCAAAGCCAAGTGTCAAAATACAATAAGAACTGTTGAAAATGGGGAGTATAATACAGTTGGAGGGGGTACAGCATCTTTGTAAACAGAGCTACTAATGTTACATTGTATCGTTATATACATTTAGAAACAAATAGCATTTTCTTTTTTGCAGTCACTTTGGGATAAATAGCAGCATTGTTTCTCAAGAATATTTAACATAGTGTTTAAAGGTAGCAGCTCTGTTTACATGTGCAGTAGGCCTAGCGTTCTAATTGGTACAGATAGTCGTCCTTAGGGTGGTTGTATTCCATTGGCTAAACCTTCTTTTGTCAGTTCACAAATCTTGTTGCTGTGTTTGCACATTTTTGTATTTCTCCCAATGGGTATGGGAGTTTTTTTTTGTCGTTGGTCATATAGTCATATAGTCATCAACTCATATTGGGTGTGTGTAATCTGTGAGAAGTATGTGTCTCTGATGTCTTGGTATTAGTGGGCAGGTGGTTAAAAAGTGTAGCTCTGTTTCCACCACATTTTGTGTGCAGTGGCGGGTGCATAGTCTGTCTTCCCTTGGGAGCGGGGTGGCGGCCTTTCTCTATTGCAAGGCTGTGTTCACTGAGTCTGTACCTAGTCAATGCTCAGGTATTCTCAGGTATTCAGCCACTGTATATTCTCTTTTTAGTGATAGATAGCATTCCATTTTGCTTTGGTTTTGGGTAGTCTCTTTCCAGTAGGGCAGGTCCTAGTATGATCCAATATAGAACAAATAAAGAACGTAAATTCTTTGTTTGACCCCCGCAAAAACGAATATGATTATTGGCAGAGTCGCTGAAAGTTTAGAATATTTTGGTGGCCCCGTTTTATTTTTTTTAACAGCATTGGTGGTCGTTGCATGAATTACCAGAACATTATTTTTTTGAATGTTCTGCCAGCTTCCCTGCATGTGCTGATCTGAGCACGTGAGGCGGTTTGTAGGGTCAGATCAGACTTTGAAGATAAGGAGGTGCCATAACTTTGACCTTAGTTATACGATGCAGATGTTCATGTTGGTTACTTGTACTACATACTATTTTCTGAAACACAAAATAAGATGTTTATTCTGAGTGGCTCTTTCTTTTTATAGTCTTTAACCCTTACGAATGCCTTCTATATCAGTGGTTCTCAAACTTCTTCATACCAACTAACAAGGACCGCCACAATTATATGACTCTTTTTGATACAGAGCCTACGTATCCCCGCTTTCATATGACATGAAAAATCGAACATCCAATGGCAGGCCCTCAGTCAAGGTGGGTAACATTATTGTTTTTGGCCACTGACACCCAAGATAATTTAAAATTGTCAGGAATGAGTTACGGAGTAGGACCCAAAAGCAGGCAACCAGATGCAGAGTAGATTATCTTCAAGGTGTTTATTTAACTATCAATCAGGGGTATTCAAAAAGGCAAAAACCTAGGCAACATCAGACACAATAAAGCTCACTCGACAAAGGTCTACGAACCAACAAGGACACACTGCAAATAAAGGGCTTAAATAGACAGGGGTAACAGGACACAGGTGAACTCAAAACACAATCAAACACAGGATAGGCTAATTAGGCAAACAGAACACAGGTGACTAGGATACAATAATCAGGTAGGTAAGACAGAACAGGAAACACCAACAAGAGGAGGCAGGAAAGCACAGAACAATACTACAAAACAAGGCACAACCAAAACAACAACAGAGTAAACAGTAAACCAAAACCAAACACCACAAGGCCATATACAGAACATACAGAATAAGTCCAAAACCTACTTAGGTTCCAAGTGTTCAAAGGCAACACGCATGACAAGCGCTTTCTTTAACATTCAAGGCATAACATTCAAGGTATTTACAGAACATGAACTAAACACAAAATGGTCATGTCATAATAAGAGTTCAGGGTTTGGAGCCATGAGTCACGGCTCAAATACAAAGGCAGAGGGGGGGGGACAAAAATGATGGAAAATATATGCTATTCATGAGATCTGCTGTTCTAAATCCAACATTTCTGAAAAAACCTATGTTTCTATAACTAAAATCCAAAATGACACAGATGTTTTCTCGGTTTTAATGAGTTAACCTGGTGTTTATTTTAAAGCTTTTTTTGATGATTCTCAGCTGTTGTAATACAGTAGGTGCCATTTTTGCAGTATCCATGTTGTTCTATTCCTTCTTTATGTGTCACACATGAACAATAAACAACTAACAGCTGGAGACAGTGTACAGTATATACCGGTAACTATTTCTGACAGCAAACGCACAATTCCATTTAATCGTGCAAACATTGTTTTGGTTCGATTGTGTTGTTCCCACTTTAGCTCAAGGCAATGCAAATGTATGTTTTCCCAGGCCTATAAAGTCCATTTGAATTGAATTGAATTGAAACATTGGCAATGGTCCAATAGAAACTAAGTCCACTGTAACAGCAGGAGACAGACAGTCACACTGTCTCGCCCTGCTGCCCTCTCTCTCTCTCACTGAACAAAGGCGATAGCATGCCAACTACCAGCTGCACCCACTGCTCATATTGTTGACATTAAACAATATGACTCTCTCTCTCGTTCTCTCTCTCTTTGTGTGTCAGTCATATAGCACAGAGTCAACAGCTTTCTACAGGAGGACTTAAGGCTTATTCATAGTCTCGATTTTCGGTGGTGAGGTGACCACCGGAGCTGAAATAACGTTGAGCGGTGGTGAGTAAAAACAGAAAGAAGGGCTGGGGGGGGGGGGTTGTGGTAATTTGCTCGTCACCGCGGCTCCGTGACGTCATGTTGTAGTTCGGTGGTCACCTCACCACCGAAAATATTAGACTACCGGTATATGAATAACGCTTTAAGGCAATTATATACAGTATAGCAGCAGTACAACAACAATGGTGCCAGTAGAGGCCAATGACAAACGCTCAATCAGGCATTTTCAGTAACACGTCAACATTCATCAACATAAAATTAAATTAAATTGGTTCAATTTGCACTCCCTCAGAGTTAATTCAAGTAATTGTCCATTTGGTTCCTCAGAGGAATCCTCCCCTCCCCTCTCCTCTCCCCTCCCCTCCCCTCCCCTCCCCTCCCCTCCCCTCCCCTCTCCTCTCCTCCCCACCCCTGCCCCGAGTCATAGCATATGTTTCTCATTACATGTTGACCCAGTTCTATGGGCTGACAAAGCAGAACAGACAGGAAGGACCACAGTGGAACCATGACCATAGGAAACCAGCACATGAGGTAAGACCTGTCTGTCTGTCTGTCTGTCTGTCTGTCTGTCTGTCTGTCTGTCTGTCTGTCTGTCTGTCTCTCACTCTCTCGCACACACACACACACACACACACACACACACGCGCGCGCGCGCGCGGGAGCGAGTAACCTCTCTGAACCTGTTGGTAAATCTTTGATCAAGGCAAATAGGGTCGCTGCTGCATGTGTTCGCCTGCGCATGCGTGAGAACCACATGCACCTTTACTGACATGAACTCTACTGAATGAACCACGTCCTTTACTGACATGAACTTTATACTGAATGAACCACGTCCTTTACTGACATGAACTCTATACTGAATGAACCACATGCTCCTTTACTGACATGAACTCTAATGAATGAACCACATGCACCTGAAGGCCAAGCAAATAATGACCGTTATCTCATACTCATCCTAACCTATAAATAGATACTTCACCTACATACCACCAGTAAGACACCTGAGGTCGCGTGCACTGGCCATATATGGAGCGTGTGTTGAGTGTACATGGGGTGCGATGAGGTCAGACCAACATATGGAACGTCAGAACAGGTCAGCTCCATATATGGAGATCTAAGGGTGGCAGCGCATTGTCTTGAATGTACAGCGTTTGATGAGGGCCCAGGTGGGGCCGGGCCTTAATTGAGAACTCTAGTTTTCTAGTTTTCGCCGGCTGCCGGGTGCGGCTGCATAACTTTGGGGCATGCCCGTCTAGAGTTTGAATGGACAGCAGGTCACATTTACTATCAGGGATCAAATATGTAATTAACTCAATGGTAAAAGCCAGTGCACTTGTGCAGGAAACCGGGTTAGAATCCAGAGTAGAATAGTCTAGAGTTTAAAGAATACTTCAGCCCCCCCCCCCCCCCCCCAGAGAGAGAGAGAGAGAGAAAAGGGGGGGGGGGGGGGGGGGGGTCGGGGGAGGGGGGCGGGGTTTAGCTAGTCATACACGAACTAAAGAGAAGAGAAGAGAAGAGAAGAGAAGAGAAGAGAACAGAAGACAAGAGAAGAGAAGAGAAGAGAAGAGAGGAGAGGACAGAGGGAAGCAGTGGTGAGAAGAGGGGAATGCGTGAAGAGTGGAGGGAGCCGTATAAACTCAGGTATGTGTCATGTTTCTCTGTGCCACTGCTCCGGTCCGTGCCACATGGTTCTGCTGTGTTTGTGCCTTATAAACTCAGGAATGTTTCATGTTTCTCTGTGCCACTGCTCCGGTCCGTGCCACATGGTTCTGCCGGGTTTGTAACTTAATGCAAGCCCTCTTTCATATCAAGGTCCATTATTTATTCTGCAGTTGAGCCA
Organism: Protomyctophum bolini; assembly: GCF_963924005.1. NCBI lineage: Eukaryota > Metazoa > Chordata > Actinopteri > Myctophiformes > Myctophidae > Protomyctophum > Protomyctophum bolini. The sequence continues at coordinate 38,239,363 of NC_137874.1, read as the reverse complement.
CAGACCATATCATTTGATGAGATGTATATATAGCCTCTCAGACCTAAACCTTTTAATAATGTATTGTCGTTGGATACGAGTTTGTCCACAATTCCATATATGCCATATTGATGTTGAGTCTTGACACAATACAGGCAAACGTTCATCAAAAATAACAATTTGCGTAGACTTCTTCTAAATTAAGTAATGCAGATGTTCAGCAATAAATAATGAACTCTTGAGAGTTATGGACCTGTAAAGGTCCATTATGGTTTTATTTCACGCTCTCCAGAATGAAAGATCTACAGCATAAGGGTCCATTTGGTTGCCAACTCTCCATCATTTAGCTGGGGAACCACCTTGAAAACCCCTCAAGGACCACTCCATGTTGAGAACCACTGACTTAATGCATTCATTCTTTCCATGTGTGGAAGGATGAATATACCTATATAAATATGACAGTGTGACTGTACGCATATATAAATATGACTGTGAGACTGTACGCATATATAAATATGACTGTGAGACTGTACGCATATATAAATATGACTGTGAGACTGTACGCATATATATAAATATGACTGTGAGACTGTATGGAGAGTGAATGTGTGAGCGACATGGAAGCTTATGAAGTGGTTGAGCCGCTTTCCTTTCACCTCTGACCCAGATATAGATGAACTTGATTATTGACCTAAAAGAACGTGAACTCACACACACACACTCTCTCTCTCTATCTCTGTCAGTGTGTGAGAGAGTATAGTTCTCAACAGGGTTCTTCCAGGAACACATGGTATGGATTTATTATGTTCTTTGTCTTCTTGTCCTCAGCCGGCTTCCAGCGGCTGAGGGCGATCCAACTAGGGCAGGCCATTGTGAGAGTTTTAGAACAGGAATTAGGCTGCTCTTTGCTCTGGCAAACAACCAAAGTGCACGACTGCACGTGCGTGTGAGTGTGTGTTCTATCTATCTATCTATCTATCTATCTATCTATCTATCTATCTATCTATCTATCTATCTATCTATCTATCTATCTATCTATCTATCTATCTATCTATCTATCTATCTATCCTTGACATTTCCAGTTTGTGAACTTGTAAATGTGGGTTGGAGGAATGTGAACTCAACCTAACCTGTGCTCTCTAGAGTATACGCTATCCGCTGACCTCTGACCCAGGCAGTTGAACTTGAACCTTTAAATCACGATGACCCAGTGAAACTCACTCTCTCTCTCTCCCTCTCTCCCTCTCTCTCCCTCTCTCTCTCTCTCTCTGTTACACAGAAGGAGCTGATCCATGATATGAACCAGGTCGGCAACGTATACCAGAGCCCCCCTCGACGCCCCAGTGGAGCGTCACAGAGCCCCTCTCGCCCCCCCGTTGACCCAGTGGAGCGTCACAGAGCCCCCCTCGCCCCCCCGTTGACCCAGTGGAGCGTCACAGAGCCCCCCTCGCCCCCCCGTTGACCCAGTGGAGCGTCACAGAGCCCCCGGGACAGCCAGGCATTGCTATAGGAGCTGAAGAGGAACGCCACAGACACTATGACCTCTGACGCGGGCAGCAGCACCCCCGAGCCACCCGAGGCGCAGAGTGGTCCGGCATCATCATCAGACTCCCTGCTGACGGCCGCCAGGCTCGCACGGCGAGGAGGAGGAGGAGTCAGGATGGACGCCTCCCGGGAGTCTCCGCCCCCGGCCTCCCGCGGCCCTTCCTCCGCCGTCGGCAGCGCGCTCGCGCACGCCCTGCGGCTGCAGTGCCGCAGGGAGAGCACCTCCGCAGGCGGGAGGGAGAGGTGCAGGCAGACGGCCGGCGGGGACAGAGGTCCGTGCGGGAGAGAGAGAGAGACGGGACAGGTCGATAGAGGGACAGACGCCAGCAGGGTTCCTCCTCCTCCTGCTGGCCTTGCGGTCAAAGTCGTGCAGCAGACGGGTGCAGCGATGCTAGCCGACCAGGTGACAGACAGAGGCAGACAGAGCGCTTCAGGCAGACAGACAGCTAGCGAGAGGCAGACGAGTGCAGACAGACCGACGGCCGTGGTGTCTGTCTGCGTGTCCAGCTGCCGGAGGACATGGAGACAGGCCAGGAGATGGAGGGGGTCCATGTTACCAGCCATAGCAGAGGGAGGGTCCTGAACTGACAAGGACCCTCCCAAACACCCCCCCCCCCCAGACAGACAGACAGACAGACAGACATACCAGCCATAGCAGAGGGAGGGTCCTGAACTGACAAGGACCCTCCCAGCACACCCCCCCCCCCCCCCCCCCAGATAGACAGACAGACAGACAGACAGACAGACAACATAAAATAAAATACCATACAATAAAATACACCATTGTGCCTGTAACAGGAGAGCGGACATGGACCTATACTTGAAGAGCTGAGATTGTCTTCTACTCCAGGCTCTAGAAACAAACTGTGCCGTCTGAATACAACAAAGCATTTATAAATGTCTAAATTGCACATAAGCACACTATAGCCTGCTTGAGTAAATGACTTTGCCCCACTGAATGAATGAACAATACCGTACACTGTACTGTAGCGACACCTGCTGACAAAGACGTGTTACTGTAGCTACATTGAATGAAGAAATGCAAAGACTTTTCAATGTCATGTTTTTCATGTGGTGCAGCTCACTAGGACTATGAGAACATGAGTGTGATAAACAGCACTTTGTTTTGGGAAGGACAATGATAGCAGAGGCCTTCGATAGAACCTCTCCTGTGCATGCTTCATTTAAATGTAATGTTTTGCGTCCATTTATTTTTGTCCTTTTTTTTTGTCCCAAGCTTTCTCTATATATTCTGCTAATGCAAATATATTTTGTTCGAAAATCCATCTCAGTCGCTCTGCATCACTTAACCACATCAGATCTATATTTTTACATCTGTTAAATAACTTTTGACGTAGCTCATGATACAACGGGCAATATAGAAAAGAAAATGGAACTCATTCTCAATATCATTTATATCACAGTAGGTGCAGATACGTTCTTCTTCTGTAACTCCTCTATACTGTACCTCCCAGTCTCATGCAAGGGCAAGATCCCAGAACGAAGTTGGGCACATAGGGATCTTTGTCTTTTGGATAATGGGGCACAAACATACTTTTCACTATAGCGTAACAGCTTTTTATCATAACAAATGTTCTCAGCTTTGGTTTGTACAATATGTCCTGTGACCATTTGTTCTGAAATAAACTATAAAGTGTGTCTTTAACCCATTGAGACCTGGAACGCATCTGTGTCACCTTTATAGCTCTTAACCACTTTAACCAATTATTTTAAACTTTAGCTTTTTTTGTGAATATATGTGCCGCAAATCTTTTAATTTTATATTCTTTCACAGCAAACGTTTTTAACTCAAATCTTTGCTTCTGGGGTTAGGAACAACATATTTTGAGATGGGGGTCGGCAGATCATTTTTACATTATAATTAGATAATTATAGAACCGGCAGCCTCAGTCCTAAATGTCTTAACCCAATAGACGTGAGAACGATTCTACAAAATGTCTTCTAAATCATGACAGTTTTCTGAAAAACCCTATGTTTCTATGTGTCAGTGGTTCTCAAACATTTTCATGTCAAGGAACCCCAAAAATTATATGTAATTACTAATTGGCCACCGACCCATCTGAAAATATGTTGTTCCAGGGACCCCCGGCCCAGAAGCATAGATTTGAGTTAAAAACGAAATAAGGCAGACGCTCACTCTATTCTGTGATGCAGGTTATTGGCAGACACTCCCTAAACAGGCTTCACGCGCGGGCTCTTTAAAGGGCTTTGGTTTTCCCTCCACCCCCCCCCCCCCCTACACACACACACACGCTCAGTGACGAGTGTTTGTCTGACTCAAACTCTTTCGTGTTTGTTAGTAAAACAGTGAAATAAACAAGTTAAAACGTACCAACTTCCACCTCATGGAAGATGAGGAGAGTTATTGTCAGTGTTGTCAGCGAGTGGAAACTGCCCAGAGACATGACGGTGACAGCAGGAGGAGAAGTTTAATTATCGTCCTTGGAAAAAAAAGGGAGTCCAGACCATTCCCCAAGAGACCAGGTGCGTTAGCTTACCTAGCTACTACCTACAGTTAATTAGCTGCTTTAGCATTAATGGTTAATAGAGGTGAATTGTTTGTTTGTGTGTAATGTCATTGTTGTGATATACAACATGCTGTGTACTGATACTTGGTACTTGGTCACTAATTATATTTACAAAAAGTAAAATGAAAGAACTAGTCAGGATATAAAGCATTGTTTGTGTGCTGTGCCTGTGAAGTGAATAATATTGTGTTTGTTTGCTGTTAGGCAGAAATATCATTTAGGCCTGAAATTTAAAAAATATTATTTTCTTCTGAAAAACCTCATGTTTATATATCAGTGGTTCTCAATATTTCATGTCAAGGACCCCAAAAAATGACATGTAATATGCCTGATCCCCATTAAAAATATGTTGTTCCAGGGACCCCCCCAGAAGCAAAGATTTGAACTGAAACTCTGAAAGAATATATATTCAAAGATTTGAGGCAAATTTTCACAATTTTTTCAAAAATAGCAGACCTACAAGTTCATAGCGCGCTATGAGCTTGTAGATCTGCTATTTTTCAATAGCTAAAGTATAGCATAATGTTTAAAACACCAAAAGGGGTTTCCGCCCCAAAATGGCTTAATGCCCTATACTTCTTCATACAAGACTGTCACACTAAAGTATGAGAATAGGCATTTCTACAAGCTATGTGCAAATGTTTTTTTTAAAATACTAAAATAACAATAACTGAACAAGTATTTCAACTATAATTATTATTATAAGTCAATGTCAAACAATTTACAGTAATAAAACCATACAATGTAAAAAAAAATACTCTACTATATTCATGTAAAGTGTCCTTGTTTTTTTAAGGTGCTATATAAATTCAAGTTATTATTATTTATGATTTATGAACCCCTAATTGCTCCTGATGTGCAGGTTGGTGCCTTGCATGGTTTCCGCCGCCATCTGTGTATGAATGCATGTGTGAATGGGTGAATGTAATGCACAATCTATGTAAGGCGCCTTGGATAAAGGCGCTATATAAATGCACCATTTACCATTCATGATGTCCGCTCTCCTATATAGCTGTGAATGCTGGACCCTGAAGCCTGCTCTACCGTCCCTGGCCCCACTGTGCTACACCAGAATGCTACGTGCAGTGCTAAACATCAACCAGGATGAACACGTTACCAACATGCATCTGTATGGAGTGATACCGAGGGTGGGTGAGAGAAGATGGCCTCCAGGAGGAGGAGAATGAGGCTGGTCGGTGCCATTGACACTGGGATTAAACACACACACACACACACACACACACACACACACACACACACACACACACATTCATACACTGATTGCGGCGGAAGCCATGCAAGGTACCAACCTGCACATCGGGAGCGATCTTGCCCAAGGACCTGCTCTACCTCCTGAGCCACAGTCGCCACAGTCGGGATGTATGGAGGATGGAGAGGACTGGAGACCCCGCTGGAGGGCTCATCTGAGGACCAACTAAAAGAGGACTGCTCTATCTCTCTCTATCCATTGGTGGGTTCCAAACTTTGACCCTGCTGGCCGCCATCCATTCTTCTACAACTGAAGTAGAAGACAGCTCAAGGTACGAACCCTTTTCCCCATCTTTGCTGCTGCTGCTTGTGTTGTAAGCAAATTAAGCTGTGTGTACACTTCAAGCTGTTGCTGTCATTTTAGGACGCAATGATTGGGTGGCAATTAATGAAACATGTTCAGTCAGTGACTGTTTGTGTCTCTGGGATTGGATGCTGCAGTCTGTGTTGTGTTGTGTTTTTGCTCTGGGATTGGACGCTGCAGTCTGTGTTGTGTCTGCTCTGGGATTGGGTGGATGCTGCAGTCTGTGTTGTGTTGTGTTTCTGCTCTTGGATTGGATGCTGCAGTCTGTGTTGTGTTGTGTTTCTGCTCTGGGATTGGATGCTGCAGTCTGTGTTATGTCTGCTCTGGGATTGGGTGGACGCTGCAGTCTGTGTTGTGTCTGCTCTGGGATTGGGTGGATGCTGCAGTCTGTGTTGTCTGCTCTGGGATTGGGTCGATGCTGCAGTCTGTGTTGTGTCTGCTCTGGGATTGGGTGGATGCTGCAGTCTGTGTTGTGTCTGCTCTGGGATTGGGTGGATGCTGCAGTCTGTGTTGTGTTGTGTTTGCCACTGAACAAACTGAGTTGTTGTAACAGAGAATAGTATTATCATGTGGATCTTGGCCACTTCAATTAGCCTTTTAAGTTCAAGCTAGAGGTTTTGGGCTTTCACATGACGACAGCCATCATTTAAAAATGAAGACTGATGTTCATCTACACTACAGTTAGTAGATAGTTAGTTATTGTTACTAAGTGTGCGGCTGCTGTGTTGTGGGTGTGTTGAAGATTGTGTGTTGTGACGGCTATTGTTTAATGACTGGCTTGACGGCAAAACTTATCTCTATGTACTGGTCAATTCCTCATAGCCCGCCGTGGCCATAATTATTTATTTATTTCTTTTCTTGCTCTCGCTCTCTCTCTGGTTGGTTCATATGACGCTGGCTTGTGTCAACACCTCTGTCAATGTAGGCCTTTTCTTGAATCCTGCCAAGCATGTAGCCTCATCCTTCTCTCTCTCTCTCTCTCTGCACGTAGCCTCATCCTTCTCTCTCTGTCTCTGTCTGTCTGTCTGTCTGTGACCCGACCCGACCCGACCCCTGGTATACTGTAGGTCCCTGTAGAGTAGACAGAGGTGGTCCGTCCATGTGACACCTAGTTAGTACATTGTTGTGCAGACTGACTCCATCCAGGGCCCTTGTCCTGTGTGTCCATGTCTCTGCCCCATACAGAAGGTACCGTACAGCAGCACTGATGACTGCTGTGTGAGAGAGGGACACTTCCTTTGTCTTGTATGTGTAGGACATGTTAGTGATGCGTGACGCGTGGGTTCATAGTCATGTCCAAGCACCCAATTATGTGTGACAATTAATCATAAACTTATATTTGTAATCGTTACAGCCCTACCATTTGGTGTAAGAGCGTGTGTCCTTATTATGGAGAGAAAGTGTGGGTACCTGAGTAATAAAAAATAACATACAAAAAATAGCGGCAATACAAAATGCCATCCTACAATATTTAATACAACAATTACGTTTCGAAATACATTTTATACCCATGTCCTGCTTTCCTTTTTAAATATGCTTTATTTAAATTATTCATGGCACTCATATTACATTGAGTTTGGCAGTACAGTAGTAAGGAATTGCAATACACACACAGAGTGTTGGTATCAGTTTTTCTGTCAGTTACTATTTGTATGAAGACCACCTCTCCAGAGATGGCCCTTCTGATCACTCCTGGTGTTCCAGATCTTATTGACCACAGTGCAAACCACAGCCCAATAGAAGTCTTGTTCCATAGCAGACATGTTGTACCAGCAGACACTGGTACAAAATGCTGCTGCCCGCCTCCTCACCGGTACCAAAAAAATATGACCACATCACACCAGTCTTAATTTCACTTCATTGGCTCCCCATAAAACAGAGAATCGATTTCAAGATTATTTTATTCACCTTCAAATCCCTCAACGGCCTGGCCCCCCCATATATGGCCGAACTCATCCACCAATACCACCCCACCAGAGCTCTGAGGTCTGCGGACCAGTCATTGCTGACCGTGCCAACGTCACGCACCCTCAGAACAAGAGGTGACCGCGCTTTTGCGGTGGCAGCCCCTAAGCTCTGGAACAACCTCCCCCCCCATATTAGAGCTGCTCAATCTATCAATATATTCAAATCCCTTCTCAAAACGCACCTTTTTTCCCTTGCTTTTAATGTGAACTGATTTTAAACTTTTTAGCCAATGCATATTATTTGAATTTGTTTATTGTTGTTTTTGTTGTAAAGCACTTTGGTCAACTTCGGTTGTTTTATATGTGCTATATAAATAAAGTTTTGATTGATTGATTGATGGTTTTCCTCAAAGACTCCATACAATACTGCATTATAAGTGCGATATAAATGCGCATTTAAAATTATGTATATATAAATTATGCGATAAATTACATATAAAGTAGTACATTAAATACATTTATAATGCGAATGTTAAAAAACGATCTGTGGCATTTTCTCCCATACATCTCTAGACCTCTGACAGTCCACTAGCAGGTTCTCTATGGTTTCATCTGGGTTACAGTTTGCATCCGGGCATTTAACAGTTTTTACAGTTTTTACAAAACAACTCCAAAACAACTCCATTTGACCACCTCCCTTAATGACATCCCTCTTTTTTATGGATATGCTTTTACTACCAATGTTCTTTAAACATACCTGTTTTTGTTTTTCATCAAGATTAATTTTTTCCCTTAACTTGTATATATATTGCCATTATAAGCTCATTTACAGGCAATTTGTTTAATTTTATAAGACATGTTCATTTTTCTCTCAGTTCATCATTTTGTTTTTCAGTGTTAAAGCAAAATAGGGGGGAGTGAGCGAGCGGGTGAGCGAGAGAGAGAGAGAGAGCAGGTCTTTGGGTTTAGGGATAGTGTGATAGAGAGACATCGTATGCACCCACTGGACTCACGTGTCCCAGGAATGGGTGGACCAAAGGAGAATTAAGTTCCCATCCCAGCTCCATTAGTTTTGATAAGAAGTATTTTACATTGGGTAAAATATACCCGTGATTAGTGATGGTGTAACAAAAACGATGTTTAGTGTTCAGGGTTAACCCATTTAGACCTGAGATGTATGCTTCTGTCAGTGGTGCTCAACCTTTTTTATGTCAAGGACCCCCAGAATTATCTGTATTTGGCCGCGGACCCCCAACTGAAAATGTTTTTCCAGGGCCCCCTGCGACAGTGAGTGAACAGAGAGAGAGAGAGAGAGAGACACATTGGGTCTTCCCAGGATGATGGTTAGCCTCATTAAGTCAATGTAATACAGCTGTGATGTGAACACGAACAGTCATTCAATTCACAACTCAACACAAATTGTCACTATGAATCAAAACAAATCAACACAGTGTGAACACACGCACGCACGCACACACACACACACACACACACACACACACACACACACACACACACACACACACACACACACGCACGTGTCACAAGCACATGCACACACACACACACACACACACACACACACACACACACACACACACACACACACACAGAGATATGTAATGTTTAACATTAGCTAGAAGCATCAAGCCACTTGGCAATATAAGCAGAGAGCTGGATCAGCAGAATGTGCAGTGGAGATGAGAGTTATATTGGCTCAACATTATGCCATGAGTAGCGTGGTATCTGCAGGTACAGTACAGTTAAGTACTGGACTACTGTAATGCCTTGTACGCTGGTTTAAACCAAGCCTCTCTTGCTCGACTCCAGCTAGTCCAGAACTCAGCCGCTCGTCTACTCACAGGTACTCGCAGACGTGAGCATATCACACCTGTCTTGGCCTATCTTCATTGGCTCCCTGTCCGCTTCAGAGTGGATTTTAAAATTATTTTATTTGTCTTTAAATCTATTAACTGTCTGACTGCCCCCTGGTTCAGAGAGAGAATTGTGTGTGTACATCTTTTTGCCTGTATTTAGGCCATGTGCTGGATGTCTGTTTTTAGGTCCTGGACGTCAAGGCATCAATGCCAATATCAAAGAGAAAGAAACATCTGCAAGAGTTTTTAGAGCTCAACAGGCTTACTTTATTATACGGCAAGAAGCCACAATGTTTCGACCATTTAGGTCTTCATCAGGCAAATGTTATAATGACAGAAAGCAGTACAAATCAAAAATCTATCTATCTATCTATCTATAGCAGACCTGGGCATTACACAGCCCCGGGGCCACATACGGCCCTTTGGCTGACTCTGACTAGCCCGTGAAAGTATTCTTGGAAATTTGAAAATTAAACACACTTTCTAATTTTACCTTATGCGTGGACTAAAACCACATTGCTTTTATTTTTAAGCCGGTTTATTCACGTACATGTTTCCTGCCGAGAATTGCATGTGATTGACTTGTTTGTTTGTTTACCATTGTTTTGGAAGGTTTGATTGAATTAATTACATTTTTGAAAGGCAACCTCACTTTTTCATTATATTTATATCCTAATGTATGTCACTCTAGTGTAGTCTGTTGTGTTGCCTTTCAATTGTTGAAAGGCAAAGGCCTTTAAATTGTTAATTGGCAAAATGTACATAGCCTACTTTTATTAGAATGACTGTTGTGTTTTTTTTCTTTCTATGAAAGCATGGGATCATAGCAAAATAATGATGTATTGGTTAATTAGAGTGAATGCAGCTTATAGAACTGAAGTCAAGTTAAATCTCTTAAAGAGTATCTCTCTCATTCAGAGAGAGTACTACAGACAGTCAACTATGCCATTATGCATAGCAGGGGTTTTACGTCTCTGAGTGTGACTAGTCTTTGTTTGATGACCTCTGACTGGGACCAGAAGAAAAACCACTAGCATAAACACAACCGTTTTTCAATAAAATCTCATTGCTTATACATCTTTCTTTGAGATTTATAAAAAATCTGATATTTTCCCCTCGATTCTGATCTTTTGAAAATCATGAGATCGGAGCCGATTTCCGATCACCCGATCCGATCGGGACAACCCTGTATTATACAATTTACTTCTACTCCACTACATCTCAGCTTCAGAAGCAAATAATATACTTTTCACTACTTTGAGGATTTTAATTACTTTGTAGATATTAATTGGCTAAAAATGCATTTAAAAAAAGGCATTAACCAATTAAGGCTATTTGACAAAAAAGCTGGATGGGTAACAGAGGACCCACGCACATTTACATTTATCTAATTATAATCATAATTCATAATCATCACAGTCAGGGCACAAGTGAAACATTGTGCGTGGAGGTCTGTATCTGGTCTGTATCTGGTTCTTCTTCGTAATATATGTTGCAAAATCGCACCCACAGCTATGACATGTTACAATTGTTTTCTGCCTAGGAAGGAAGGACTGCGGCCGTTGACGATATGGTTCTAACACAGCGAATGGCAAAGCTTCGCTTGAGGAAGGGGCTTTTTGGGAGCGGGGGTTTGGGGCAGAAGGCTTTGGAGACATGGGGGAAGGTAGGGTTACTTGACGATGACGTTCTTCCAATTGTTTAATCAGTGCCTCCATCCCTTCATTTAGCGTCTTCTCCATCTTAGTCACAGCTGCTCTCACAGTCCCAGCAGAGATCTTATTGTTCATAAGGACTTCAGACCAGTCAGAACAAGGTGGAGTGGTGGATGGTGATGGAAGGCTGTAAATGAGGACTTCAAGGTGGTCTTCACTGCGTGAAAGCTTCTCGCACTCCATGCTAGTCATCTGCAGTTCAGAGATCTCCTGTTGAAGCTCTGTGATCGACTGCTCAGCCTTCTGCTGTACTGCTTTCTGCTTCCTTTCGATGGCCTCCAGTAGCTCAGCCATCCTCTCCTGAATGGAGGCCACCAGAGCAGTGAGGACCTCCACGCCATCGGCTGTCTCCTTCTCTGCCTCTTCCTTGTTGACTTCTGCTGAACGTCTGATCTCCTGGAGCTTCTGCTCCCTCTCCTGGACCTTTTGTTCACACTCCGCTGTGGTCTTCCTCATCACCTCCTTTCTCTTTCCACTCTCGTCCTCCAAAGCGACCACTCTGTGGCTCCTGTGGTCCGTTTGTGAGCACAGCATGCAGATGCACCTCTGCTCCTCCCTGCAGAAGAGCTCCAATATCTTGTTGTGTTTCTTGCACATCCTGTCCTCCAAGCTCCCCAGGGGTTCCACCAGCTGGTGGGTCTTGAGGGTCTGAACTCTACGGTGTGGTTCAAGGTGAGTCTTGCAGTAAGAAGTCAAACAGACCAGGCAGGTCTTGACAGCTTTCATCTTGGGGTCGATACAGAAGTCACACAACATCTCCCCTGGAATATTGTCTTCTCTCTCTTGCTCTTCTGTCACCTGCACTGACTTCCTGTAGTGATCGGCCATATCAGCGATGAAACAGTTGACACGAAGCTCAGGTCTTCTGTTGAACTTCTCCTTGCACATTGGACACTGGCAGAGTCCACTGGCAGTGGAGTTCCAGCAGTCTGTGATGCAGGCCTTGCAGAAGTTGTGTCCACATGGAAGAGAGACGGGCTGGGTGAACACACTTAGACAGATGGAACACAGGAACTGATCTTCAGACAGGTGGCTGCCAGCTGTCGCCATGGCTGAAGAGGAAATGAAACAGCACAACATGATGTAATTTAAAATATTTTAAATGTTTTGTGGTTTTGTTAAATATCATTTTTATTGTGACTTTTTGCATCACTTCACTCACAACATCACCACATTGCCGACATGGCATCAAAGTTGCATGACAACTAAACGGGTATTGCATAGTAGGGTGGGATATGTATTCCAGATTTTCATTGTTCCCAACTTGCATCATTCCCATCACAGCTGTGTATAAATTGGGTGTAATACTTGCAAACCTGACAAATTGGGGAGGGTGTGTGTGTGTGGGGGGGAATCTGGTTCTTCTACTTAAGTCTATTTCCTCATTAGTGTTTCCTTGTTCACTTAAAACTAAGGGTGCAGTTATTAATAATCTCAAATGACTCACTCACAGATTCACGACATAGCATGGATCTGACATGAGCCCAGCTTTCACCAGAGCAGAGTCTATAGTCTGCAATTCGTTCAGTGCAGCCTGCCTTTTGCTTAATTTTTTTTGTATCCTATATCACCCATTTTAGCATCCCTACACTGGCACTGGAATTGCAACATTCTGAGCTTAAAGATACGTTAATATTGTTTGGTTAAAACAAAAAGGTTTTTTGTTAAAAGGTTAAATGTGAAATTGATAGAAAGTATTTTTTTGGGGGGTGAACTACTGCTTTAACACTTATTTTCACAAAACAAAACATCTCTTAACCTACTACATTTAATGTATAATATTGTTAGGGACTTGTTGAGCATGCTCAAAAACACCATGCAGCCAGAAGACAGAGTCCAATATAATAAAATTATTATTATTTCCAATCAGTCCGACCAAGTAGTCTTAACATGGGTGCATAAAATAATATAAAACATCAACATCTTTTCACCAAACTTTGCAGAATTGTTGACGGTCATATCACACAACAGAAAAATGTTACTTTGTTTACCCAAAATGGGGCATGGCCTTCCATGATTTGACCATGAAAACAAAATGGCAGTGCAAGTGAGCTAATTACTTTACACCAACCGGCCTACCCATTTCCCCCCAGAACAAGGTCAAACGTGTCACTTCTTATTCCTCGTGCTACATTACGTGAGAAATGGACAATGAAAAATATTTACCGTAGTCTGTTTTTATTAGTTGCATCGTTAACTTACTCCACTGCATGGACAGAGAGATGCAGTGAACCGAGTTAAAACCAGAGCATGTACTTCACCTGCTTTCTATTTGTTCATAATGCTGCCCTTAATGATCTACTATAGTCATACATGGTCCTCCTTTATGTAACTTTATTCAGTTGGATTTGTAATAATATCCAACTGTATTACAGTAATAATAAGACTAGTAGCCTATACGTTTTATCTCATGTTGAGTTCTTACCTTGTTAACTTCCAACAAGCGGATGCAGGTCTCTATAGGCTTAATTGTCCTCCCGCGTCAACATGCACTGACAAGTGAGTCACGAAGACTTTAATCAATGACTATAAATCTGGACAAAGGTTAATTTCCTGCGTCAGAGAGCTGCAAAATGACTGATACGATATCAAAGATCTCTGTTGCTACAGTTGAAAGTGAATTCCTACGATTCCACCTATCCTGCATTATAATGCAGTGGTTCCATGACCAATGACAAAAAACTCCCATATCTGCTGGGCGAAGTACAACAATGTGCAAACACAGCAGCAAGATTTGTGAGTTGCTGTGATAGGAGAAGGATATCAAATGGAACACAACCACACTGAGCCACACTGGTGTGGTGTATGACAAGTTCGTAGATAAGGCAGATTTTCAGAACTTATGCTTATTTAGCGCTGAAGGCAAATTGTGTTTATTTATGGCATGTTTTGTAGGGCTATTAAGGGGCGGATTCCTGCATCGATTCCTTCATAATGGCATTCTGTTTCTGCTACTGTGCTACTTCCGTGTTGGATATAGCAGTGACATCACGATGAACAACGATGAACCTCTGCCCCAGAATTTCCAGAACGGCCTGTTATAGCGCCACCAGGAGGCTGCTTTGTGCAAAACAAGTTTTTGGACAGTACACCTACAGATTTTGTCCAAACATCACGCAAATTGGTACACAGTCTCTCTAGAGCCATTCAACGAAACGGGTCTGCAGGAACAAATCATGAAATCATCGTGTGATTTCCGTGAAATTGTGCACGCACATTCCCACTAGGCCAAGAAATGCCACGTGAACATTTTCAACTCAGCCTCATGGTGGCGCTATAACTGGCCGAAAAGTGTTTTTACCTCTAACTGCACAGTGTAGTCATTTGAACTGGATTAGGGAGAGTCTAGCTGCACAAGAAGACGAGGAGTTAATGGCATTGAGTGCCTTCTCCCAATATTGCTCTAAAAGGGTAATTCCAAGTTCTGATTCCCAGTCAGATTTGATTTTATACACAGCCCAGGGTCGTTCTCAATGGGAGATAAGATTATAAAAAGATGAGATGTGGCCGTTTTGGAGTGTTAATTACTTTGAGAATGTGATCAATTAGAGATGGGGGTGGGATCATGGGAAATGTGGGAGTGAGAGTCTGGGTAAAGTGCCGGATTTGAAGGTATCTAAATTGGTCTGATTGGGGTAGGTTATGTCACAGAGTTCTTGAAAGCTTGCGAAATTACCATTAATAAACAGGTCCTTAAAATGGCAGAGGCCTCTAGCTCCTATTCCAGTCGGCAAACCTGGAGTCGAGTGTAGCTGGTAGAAAAAGGTGATTGTTACAGATAGGTGCAGTCAGTGAAAAGCAATACCATTTGAAGTGTCTCCTAATTTGTGACCATATCTTTATCTTACTGCAAACCAGGGCCAATGAGGAGCCCCGCTACAATAGTTAGCTTCCAGGTGATACCAGCTACTATCTTGGTTTTTAAACCAGAGAGATATTTTATGAAGGTTTGCAGCCCAGTAGTACCATTGTAGATTGGGTAGACCCAATTAACCCTCCTTGTGATCGGTGCCTTTGTAAAAGTGTTTTCCGAAAACTTTCCCCCCCCAAATAAACGTAGAAATCATTGAGTCAGTCTTTTTTTTTTAAGTATTTTGGGAGAAAAAGGGGCAGGCATTGAAACAGATACAAATATCGGGGCAGAATGTTCATTTTTTCAGTTTGAACCCTGCCTGCCAGGGAAAGTGGCAAGCCGCTCCATTTTTTCAGGTAATTTTTAACCGTCATTCCCAAGGTACTCAAAAGGTTACTAAAGTATCAAAAATACTCAAAACAGTCCAAAGTACTCAAACATTTTCCACTTAGCTGAAACACTCAAAATATTGAAAATGTCAAGGCAGCATCATTTGATGCAATCAATTGTTTTATTCACCTTATTGTGTCCAGAGCAAAAAAAAAGGAGGTGGTTTCCTGTCAAACAAATATGCTGTAGTGTACAAAAATAAACTGGTCAGGTTGGCAACAGGTCCTCTCAGCTCCAGGCTCAGCCCTGGGCAGTGACAGGTTTCCTGCTTATAAAGGCCAGGCCCCTCCCACTAGACCAAAACTGTAAACAATCCTGTTCAGCCCATTATGTCCAAAGACAATATATAATTATCCCATAATGGTAGAAACACCTTGCATTCCATTAACCATTTGACTCAAAAGAGTGTTCACATAATAACTCTTACTCTTTATACACAAAACCCACAGATATGGTCCTCATTAGGGACCAATCACGATCTCCCACTTTGAGTCAGGCCCCATATAAGGCAGCCTAAGCCAATCATCTGGTCCTTTGCCACTGCCCAGAATTCAGGGGATACACTGTGGCGAAACAAGAAACAAAAGTCATACCCTTGATACATACACTGGTAAATAATAAAGAAAAATAACAATACATTGATGGGAAAACAGCACTGGAACAATGTTAATACAGGTTCAGTGTGTGCACCCACCAAACGAATGAACAAGCTATACCTGGCTATTGTGTCAACGTGTATTGTAGTGGAGTGTTATGTGCTGTTAATGGCAGGGTGAACTGCCACAATGACTATTTGCTTTGCTGCCTGATTTGAGTTAATTTAATTTGAGTTCCGTTTCCTTTAAGTTCTGTTTATGTTAGGGAGGTAAGCTCTTGTATTTTGTTTTCGTTAGGTAAGATAATATTTTGGTTTAGTTATTTTTGATTTATTTCAACATTCCATTGCCTTGAAACCCTTTACTTTTGATTTTACTTTATGAAACTCACCTTAACTTGTTATACTTATTTTGTTAATAAATATATATTTGCCTTTACACCCTTAACCCTTTGTTTGAGTGGCTGCTTGGGAGTTGGGGAAGGCGGGAGCGTCATATTTTTCATGTTGTGAGTCAGCCCCCTAGACTGGTGCATAACATGAGAAGTGGTGCGGCCTATCAGCTCTAGGTTGAGGTTTTGTTGATGGGGGTTGTATGGGTGGGGGTTTCCTGTGGCGAGGAGGAGTCCGAGGAGGATATTGATATGGGGTAAATTGACGATGACGTTCTTCCAATTGTTTAATCAGTGCCTCCATCCCTTCATTTAGTGTCTTCTCCATCTTAGTCACAGCTGCTCTCACAGTCCCAGCAGAGATCTTATTGTCCATAAGGACTTCAGACCAGTCAGAACAAGGTGGAGTGGTGGATGGTGATGGAAGGCTGTAAATGAGGACTTCAAGGTGGTCTTCACTGCGTGAAAGCTTCTCGCACTCCATGCTAGTCATCTGCAGTTCAGAGATCTCCTGTTGAAGCTCTGTGATCGACTGCTCAGCCTTCTGTTGTACTGCTTTCTGCTTCCTTTCGATGGCCTCCAGTAGCTCAGCCATCCTCTCCTGAATGGAGGCCACCAGAGCAGTGAGGACCTCCACGCCATCGGCTGTCTCCTTCTCTGCCTCTTCCTTGTTGACTTCTGCTGAACGTCTGATCTCCTGGAGCTTCTGCTCCCTCTCCTGGACCTTTTGTTCACACTCCGCTGTGGTCTTCCTCATCACCTCCTTTCTCTTTCCACTCTCGTCCTTCAAAGCGACCACTCTGTGGCTCCTGTGGTCTGTTTGTGAGCACAGCATGCAGATGCACCTCTGCTCCTCCCTGCAGAAGACCTCCAATATCTTGTAGTGTTTCTTGCACATCCTGTCCTCCATGCTCCCCAGGGGTTCCACCAGCTGGTGGGTCTTGAGGGTCTGAACTCTACGGTGTGGTTCAAGGTGAGTCTCGCAGTAAGAAGTCAAACAGACCAGGCAGGTCTTGACAGCTTTCATCTTGGGGTCGATACAGAAGTCACACAACATCCCCCCTGGAATATCGACATCGTCTTTTCTCTCTTCATGCTCTTCTGTCACCTGCACTGACTTCCTGTAGTGATCGGCCATGTCAGCGATGAAACAGTTCACACGAAGCTCAGGTCTTCTGTTGAACTTCTCCTTGCACATTGGACACTGGCAGAGTCCAACTCCAGTGGAGTTCCAGTAGTCTGTGATGCAGGCCTTGCAGAAGTTGTGTCCACATGGAAGAGAGACAGGCTGGGTGAACACACTTAGACAGATGGAACACAGGAACTGATCTTCAGACAGGTGGCTGCCAGCTGTCGCCATGGCTGAAGAGGAAATGAAACAGCACAACATTTAAAATATTTTAAATGTTTTGTGGTTTTGTTAAATATCATTTTTATTGTGACTTTTTGCATCACTTCACTCACAACATCACCACATTGCCGACATGGCATCAAAGTTGCATGACAACTAAACGGGTATTGCATAGTAGGGTGGGATATGTATTCCAGATTTTCATTGTTCCCAACTTGCATCATTCCCATCACAGCTGTGTATAAATTGGGTGTAATGCTGAGGGATTGTGGGTATTGTAGTTTGAACTCTGTATATTGCAAACTATAGTGTCAAGAAGGAGGAGGAGGAATACAAAAGGTATCTGAGCATAGCAGCCTATGTGAAAAAGGTGTGTATAGCTCACACACGCACACGCACACACACACACACACACACGCACGCACGCACGTACGTACGTACGCACGCACGCACACATGCACACACACACACACACACACACACACACACACACACACACAGAGACACTTTGCAGTTCTGTCTTCAAGCATGTACTTGCAAACCTGACAAATTGGGGTGTGTGGGTGGGGGGGAGAATCTGGTTCTTCTACTTAAGTCTATTTCCTCATTAGTGTTTCCTTGTTCACTTAACACTAAGGGTGCAGTTATTAATAATCTCAAATGACTCACTCACAGATTCACGACATAGCATGGATCTGACATGAGCCCAGCTTTCACCAGAGCAGAGTCTATAGTCTGCAATTGGTTCAGTGCAGCCTGCCTTTTGCTTCAATTTTTTTGTATCATATCTCACCCATTTAAGCATCCCTACACTGGCTCCCAATCGAGTTTAGAATTGATTTCAATGTTTTACTCTAAATGGCCAGGTTGGTACTCTTGATCCATCTTAAATATCTAACCTACTGTGCCAATATGTGGACTGAGATCTTCAGATTGACATTTTTTTTTTTACATTTAATGCCTACTTATTTTAATCCACCTGCACTGTTTTTTTCTACTTCATCTGCATTGTTCTGATTCACCTGCATTTCTTTTAATATATTGTTTTGTTTTGTTTTTAGTTTTTTCTACAGCACTTTGTAACACAGTTTGGAAGGTGCTATATAAATAATGTTAATTATTATTATTGTTCTTGTTATAATTATTATTAATAGTGAGAAAGTGTTATCAGGCATCAGTAAACTATAGGTTCATTCATAGCTACACCAAAAACCTAAACAAACAAAAAAATATATATATTTAACCTTTATTTAACCAGTAAAATCACATTGACTGCGTCTCTTTTACAAGTGGGAACTGGAGATGCCAATGAGGACCAACCGACTGTGGCATACAACGTGCAGTGATGTGTTCTGAAAGGTGAATTTGTTATGAATCTCAATGCAGCATGGTACAAGGGATCCAATTTGGTCAAGTGGTTGAGGAGCTGGCAAACCTATAAATGGTATCACCATAATCCAACTGGGACAGAAAGAGACCAATGACCAGTTTTTTACGAGCTGAACAAGCAAAACAACAAACAAACTAACTAACAAACAAATAAATATGTACCTAATATATGAAGTAAATGTACTTTGTTACTGTCCACAATGCATAACCATAATAAGATCAGGAAAGACGCCTTACCTGTCTGAGTGTGAATGGTGATGTGTCTTGTAAAGCACGGAACTTCAGACAAACACATTTGCATAGATTCTGTATGTTGTTGTGATGACATTCCAGTCAAATTCCAAAGAAGTCTGGTGGATCTGTGTACATCTCACAAATCCAAGTCATGTGGAGAAACCAGATCTTCAAGATTCCAGACATTTGACTGGTTGGTGGTTTGGTTGGTTGGTGTCCAGGGCTCAGTCAGACCAAAGTCCAACAAAGAAACAAAGCAAGATAAAAAGTAAGACAATGAACGTGTTCATTAAGCAATATTACACGAGAGGGTGTGGGTTAACGTGATTATTGCCACGACAGGGATGCGGTCAGGAACGAGACGAAGTCGAGTTCCGCAAGCATGTGGCAATAATCACGTTAAACCACACCCTCTCGTGTAATATTGCAATTATACAACAGTTAGCCTTAAAACTAAGAAAATCGCTGAAAGAATATATTTTTTTAATGACAGATGTAGTCACTACGACCACAAATGTCCCAAGAAACTAGCTAGCCTTATAGCCACCGAGTTTGCTAGCGCTCTGGGAGAACAGAGCAGCTGAATTCTTTGTTTTGATTAGGTGGTGAATGGTGCTGGTTTAACCCACGGCTAGAAGGCTGTTTCAACCAATCAGATTGCTTCCTCGAAACGACCTGTGTTTGGATAACACCTGCATTTGTGTTTGGATAACACCCGTGTGAAGTGAGGGTGCTCTTATCATCGTACATCATCCTCATCATTTGCTCAGACACACGTAAATTCTCCATTCATTGTCAATGCCATTTAATGACTCGATTGAAAAGGCCCTTAGAAAGTAACTGGCATTCCCGATTGGCCAACCCAACCTCATGGACTTTGGGGATTGGCCACGCTCCGTGTGACATTCCTGCCACCGCACCAGCATAACTGGCAGTGGACTGCAGCAGGACTGCATTCTTTTACAGAGCAGCGAGTGTATTCACGGAATCTCACTGATGATCCGCTGGACGTTATATCTGAAAGGCCCAAAGGGAGGCCATGCTGTCGTGGCCACGGGGCACAAGGTCTACTACTTCGGAGGCTACTGTGATAGGGAGTCCTACAACTACGGCGAGATTGTTGTCCACATCTTCAACACAGTGTCCTTGTCCTGGCTGAAGTTGCCCCCGGTGACAGACGATACGGGAGAACATCCCCTCGAGGTGCCCTGCATTCGCTGCCGACACACGGCCGTGCTGATAGAGAACACCATCTACATCTGGGGGGGCATCACCAAGAAACGAGAGTGCTCCGACATGCTCTACGGGTTCTACGTCGACACCCACAGATGGTTCAAGCCCACAATCTCCGGGAACATTCCGTTGGCGAGGATCAACCACTCGGCATGCGTCCTGGAGAGGGTCATGTACATCTACGGGGGATACAGCCATCTGACTGGACGCACCAACGACGTCCACAAGTTGGACACCACGACAATGGTCTGGTCTTTAATCAAAGCCAGAGGCACTCCGTCACCTGCTTCATCGTGTCACTCGGCCACAATGATCGACACGAGAATGTTTGTCTTCGGGGGCCTGGGGGACCATTACTACCACTACAACAACATCAGTGTGTTTGACACAGAGACCAACTGCTGGCTGAGCACGACGCCCGCACAGCTTCTTCCAGAGGGACGCGCGTTCCATTCTGCCTTCGCCTATAATGGAGAGCTGTACATATTTGGCGGTGTGAACCTATGTCTGCGCCGGGAATTCAATGATCTCTGGAAATGTAATCCAGATACCTTCGCCTGGAAGAAGGTTGAGCCCGAAGGGAAAGGCCCATGTTTATCAATGTCTAATTTTAGGATGTGCTGTTGCATGGTGGGAGACCGTATCATCCTTTTCAGAGGATACAGATACAAGTCATTTCCAGTGGATGTCGGAGAATACAAAAGATACACGCCCGCGGATGACCTGTACGTCTTAGACTTAAGGCCTAGTCTGAAGACCTTATGTAAGCTAGCAGTTATTCAGTACGGTCTGGAGCAGTCGGGACTCCCGAATGACATCAGGTGGGAACTGGCAGCCATGACTGCCAACAGCAACAGAAAACACAACATGAGCCTGTTGAGGATGAGGATGTTGAGGATCTTGAGAGCTCTGACCTGTACATCCTAGACTGAATGTGTTGTGCAAACTGCCAGTTAACACTTGAGAGAGCCCAGTTATGTTATTGTCACCAATATTATTATTATTATAATAACGTATTTTTTACAGTGTGACTCTGAAATAGGCTGCCGTCATTAGTACCTTTTGAAAAGGTTTACTTTGATTTATAATGGAAGTCAAGAAGCTCAGATTCTCCAAATATGGGCAAGGATGATGTCATTGGCTAGCTATGGACTACAGTGGTCAAATCGGGTTGAAACCATACATTATAGATACATCTTAGATGACTAGAATAATAGGCTGGCCACATGAAATTCTGTTGTTGGACCCAGTCTTATTATGTCTTTTGTTAATTTCATGTTTTTCTTACATATCATTCTCCAGCTCCACCATACTTTCACTTAGAAGCTCGGTTCAGAGTTGTTGTCCCCTTCAGGAATATCTGGGAGTATTTTCTGAAATCTCTGATTTAGGCTTTATTGCCTGCAGGTAACTATTATGGCATGTGCCAACTTGGGAGAGTTACTGAATATAATGGACTTCAAAATGTTTGTCTCCTTTGTGAAAATCTGGGAACTTTTTTGATTAGTTTCATACATTTTCAACTCAAACTCCTATAGGTCAAAGAGGCTAGCTTCCGAGGGTGGTCTGTATAAGTGGCAGGTGGTGATTATATGATCGGCCGTCTGCTCAGGGTCACCGCACTCGCATCACACTCACATGCCAGACCCCACTTCGTAGGCGTTTCAGTGTGGTAGGTTATCTCCTTCTATGGCGCCATCCCCTGGGTCCCAGATGTAGCGATGGATGCGCAAGGGCCTGGCCGTCTCCCACACCCGCAGCACGGGTTAGTTGTCGAACTAATGTCTGTCGGACAATTAGTATATGTCTAACCAACGTATGCACCCCATCAGAATTAACACTGCATAGGTTGAGCGATATGGGAACATAGGGCTGTGTGAACACAGGGCTGGGACATAGCTACGCTCCCTGGGGTTTATTACTTCAATCCAATCCAATCCACTTTATTTATATAGCACGTTTCAAAACTCAGAGTTTACAAAGTGCTGTACAGGAGAACAATAAAAACAAAAAGCTACCACACAGAAAAACAACAGCGAGAAAACAAAGTACAAACGGTGAAAACAACTGAGACACATTACAGAAAAACAACAGAAAAGCAACAGCATCACAGTGAGACAAAACTCAAGCGGGGTTAAAAGCCAAGGTATAAGGTGGGTCTTTAGGCGAGATTTAAAAGTCTCAATGGAAGGGGCCAATTTGACGTGGGAGGGGAGTGCGTTCCATAGTTTGGGGGCTACAACAGAAAAGGCTCGGTTGCCTAGCTCTGGACTTTAAGCGGGTCTTCTTTGTGACCCTGAGGTTTAGCTGGCCCTCAGACCGCAGTGACCCAGGAGGAGTATAGACCTCAACAAGGTCAGACAGATAAAGAGGAGCCAGACCATTAAAAGTTCAGATTTTTTGGGTTCAATTAAATTAAGCTAAGAAAACCTAAAATAAAAAAATAAGAAGAATTACAAAAACGTTATTTTATTTTATTTATTTTATTTTTATGTCACGATCCCTGTAAACTGAAAAGTTGCAATGTGATAATGGAAGCCAGATAAAAAAATTATAATAATAATCTTGTTAAAAAAATCTGCCTAACAATGATATCACTGGTTTCTGAACTGCCCACTGCCCTCCTATGAGACACAGACTGAGTAGAACAAAATTGTGATATTTTCTCATGAACATTAGTGAGGAAGATATGTTGATATGTGGTGAAGTGGTCCTTTAAGTAAATGTACTTAGTTACATTCCACCACTGGTCCTTCCACCAGGAGCTGTAACCAGGAGCTCGTCCACTCCCTGACCCCTGCGTGTCCGTCACAGAAACCCCGTAGTTCCTCCACCAGAGCCTCTTCCAGGTACATGTGCACCAACACCTTCCCCGTCAACCAGCCCTGGCACCTCGCCCGCTCCAACATGCTCACTAACGCCACCTTCGCCAGCTCGGGGTCCGTCCCGAACAGGTCGAGGCTCGACCGCAGGGCCCCTCCCTCGAACGGGACCGGATACGGCCGAGTGGACACGCCGAGGAAGGCGGGCGCCTCCCGTCTGTCGGCCAACCAGTGGAGGTCCTTTCGGCCGAGAATCGCCAGGTTGCCTTCCATTGGCCGAAGCGGCTGCCAGTCTTGGATGATGGCCCCGCCCGGGAGGCGGGTCCGCGAGGGAAGCCCGGGGTCCAGCAGAACCTTCCTGAGCTGCTCCGTTCCCAGGGGGACCACTGTGGGGACGGACGGCCCTGAAGCAGTCAGTTTGCTTCTCAGGTGGGAGACGAAGCTTTCGAAACTCTCGGCCTCACCGACGAACGACAACACGGCCTGAGAGAGAGAGAGAGAGAGAGAGAGAGAGAGAGAGAGAGAGAGAGAGAGAGAGAGAGATATGATGGGACAAATAATTGAACCATAGATTGAAACTTTTTTGCCTATCGCCTGCTGCTTGTCTAACAGAGCCTGTTGCTCCAGCTGTGATAGTTTAAAATAAAATGTGGGTGGCAGAGTTCCAAGCATTAAAAAAACTAACAAATAAAACAATGGTGAACAATATACGTATAGTTATCGTTACACAAATGCTAAGTGTGAAGGGCCCTTTAGGGCACAAATGCCACACTTGAAACTAGTTATTTGTATTCATATTTTTGTATTCTTAAAGTGTCACGGGGCAACCCGTGCCCTACTGTATATACAAAGACACATGAAACTGCTTTCTATAACATGCAAGGACTAATGTTTTAAACTTGTGTAGGGAAAACTGTATCCACTGATTGTTTGCTAATTGTCTCTCCTGCACTGCTGGTGGCATTTCCCTTGATTTAGGAAGGGGCCAAGTGCTATGCAGGGGAGGGGTGTTTCTCCTTATGCTTTGAGTAATTGTCATTGAGTTTTCATTCAGATTTATACTTGTTTAATTGTAACACATTATTGAGAATGTTTAGGTTACTGTTTTTATTCAAGGTGTTGTTGATGGAAGTATTTATATTAGTGAAGTATTTGAGAAGAAATGTGCTAATTGAGTCTGTGCCCAGTGGTAGGATCCACTCTTATTTAAAGGAGGCTGCAGGGACAGGCTAGTTAGTTAGAAGTGGGCAATGACACAGGTAACATCCCTGAGGGAGAGCTACAGGGCCTTGTGTGATCACGGTACAGCCTGAAGAGAGCTCCTAGCTAGCCAGTGGGGGTTTGTTCGTAGTGTTCGTAATTTCATTTCTCAGTATTATTATTATTATTGTTCTTTTCCTGGTTTCACACTGTTGAAGCTGTACTGGACTTTGGTGGAGGAGTTTGGGGAAAATAAACGCCCTTAACTACAATTTCTGACTGTTCTTGGAGACTTGGCCGTTCGGGGCAACTTCACACTAAGAACTAGATCTGCTACCTACCAGCTCAGTGGCCTTGTGGTTAGACGGTATGTTTTAACACCCAGGCGTACTATAGACGAATAACAGTTTAAGTCCAAATTTTATTCTGACCCCTCCACGAAAAGGCCTCGTTGCCCTGACCCCTTATCCATCATTTATACATTATTCCTGGATAATTAGTGTGGACTTAAACTGTTATTCGTCTATAGTAATGTCTATGGGACCCGGCAATGGCGAATAGCTACAGTACCTACACTGATAACTCAATAAGATGCACGCACGCACACATGTACCACATTACAGCCTAAGTTACCTTTTTATTTTTGGCCATTTTATAACCGCTAAAGCTAAAGCCTGAGACACATAGGGCTGTATTTTGCGTGTCTTAAGTACCAGGTCTTATTCCCTAACTTGAGTAAACTAAAGACCTGGAGGCGTGATCAATGCCATTTGGCTATTCTGAGTGGCCAAAGAGCATTGATCACGCCTCCAGGTCTTTAGTTTACTCATGTTAGGGAATAAGACCTGGTACTTAAGACACGCAAAATACAGCCCATGGTGTCATACACCAACAATGGATGATCTACAGGCTCAGAACACATCACAGCACACACACACGCACGCACGCACGCACGCACGCACGCACGCACGCACGCACACACACACACACACACTAACCCGCCGTGCCAGCACGGAGAACTTGGCCAGTTTGCTCAGTCCGGGGTGGTCGTTTCTGGTCAGTCGTTTCACCTTGACACTCGGATGGAGTTGACAGACGTAAGCGTCCACAAACCTGACGGGAACAACACAACACTTACAGTATACAACTGTACACCACAACTGTAAGCTATACAACACACTGCAGTTAACTGTTTTTTTTTTAATCTGATTTGATTTATTTAGAAAAGCAATCATAATACAACATTATAATCAGCGATTCAAGGATTACACAGTAAAGTCCAAAGACTTATTTCCACTGGGGTCCTCTCACACGGAACAATACTTTAAAATACATCACAAATACATAACAGTACATATACATTACATACACAACACAACAAGTACATCCCTATCCATCCCTCTAAGATGACCCTTTATAGGGGAACCTTTTCCAGTAGCCATTTTTTTGTCTTCTGTTTAAATGTCCTCAAATTGGAGGTCAGTTTAACACTGGATTCCAGGCTATTCCACTGTGTGGCTCCTATTTAAATGAATGAGCCTTTGCCCACTTTACTTTTAAAAGCAGGGAGCACCACATCTGCAATACTGGCTCTGGTGAAATGGTTGTGTACCTCGTTTACCTGCCTGAAACATGTTCTTAAAACTTCTGGGACCTCTCCGTATTAAATTTTATGGACCATGTTTAGTCTAGCCATTGTAACCTTTGATTCTACTGGGAGCCAGTTCAGCTCTCTGAACTGGTTCCTTCCTATATGGGTTCTGGGTTCCATCCCTAGTATAAACCTGATCAGTCTATTTTGAGCTGACTGTAGCTTTGTTTTAAAAGACTTAATCAAGCCCTCGAACCACGATGTACACGCAAAATCAAAGTGGCACAGGATAAGGGAGTTGGCCAGCACTAATTTTGTCTCCCTACACTGCAGTTACAGAACTGTATAACACAACTGTACAGGACAGAATGTCTATAATCACACGCCCCAAATTGTCTGAAATGATACTTGTAAAATCTGAATCTGGGTTTAACTCTAAAGTGCCAAACGATCATCTATCTGTCTGTTGCTCTGCATGACAATGATGGACCTGTCAGAAGTGAATGTATGTATATATGTGTCAAGGTCCAACTAATATTTAACAGGTGTAAAATGCACCGTTTACCTTTTAACTACAGTATGCTGACTTAATGCATATAGGTGGGAAAAGTGCAAGTCATACTAAATGTGGAAAACCCACTGATGTTATACAAGTGTCGACTCCTGACTTCATTTAAGTAAGGGCCAAACGTTCCACTAATATTAACCCATTAAGACCTGAGGCCGACATATGCCGGTAGCTCTCAATAATTGTGCGTGCCCATCTGTTAGATGTTTAGTGCCATTCAAAATTATTATATTGATTATGATTTTATCATTTAACAAATCTTGGCTTGCTGGTATAGAATGACACGTGCGTATAATGTTGTTGCTTGCTGGTTGAATTCTCTGTCAGTGTCTAGCAATCATGTAAGCAAAGCAAAGCAAAGTTCTTTGTTTACCCTGCAGGGAAGTGGACTAAGCTCGAGATGCTTGTTTACAGCCAGGCCCTGCTCATAGAACATTTCATGGTAGGGGTTCAATGCCTTGCTCAAGGGCACTTCAGCGGTGGTAATTTTAACGTGCCGGTCCGGGGATTCGAACTGGCGACCTTCCGGTATCAAGACCGCTCTGCAAACCGTTCGGCCACCGCTGCCCGCTGTGCATGTGCATGTGCATGTGTGGGTGTGTGAGTGCTGACCTCTGTATGACCCCAGCCAGTCCCGTTCCTCTCTGAGTGGGACACACTCTGAGCCCCTCCACCACCACCGTGGAGCCCTCATCCACCACCAAGAAGGACTCCAGTGCCACCTGCAGGCAGGGCGAGGGAAAGACGGGGCGAGAACAGGAAGGAGATACTACTGTGTAACTATAGCAGATTATGTTTTGGTAAAGTAATTTGTGTTAAGTGTTAAATAGCTCTATATTGTGACGGTAAACATGGCTACTGGTTTGTTCAGTAACAGGAGTCTCCCTAAAATTGGCATCCCGACCAGAACATGTCTACTAAATAGCTGGAGTCTGGAGATATAGGCTATACTGAACAACACTAGCATGGTTGCAATCTGTCAGTCACTTATTTGTGTATTTCTTTGTAATGTTCTATTTGTTTTGGTTCTATGTTCTTGTCCTCCCACATCCCCAGCTGCATCCCATGTGTAATCAGCCATATGTGCATCCCCAGTTATTTCTTTTTGGATCATTGTTTGTGTTGCATCATTTGTAAGGTTCATTTGTTCACCTGTATTAAATTCCCAGTCATTGGCTTCTCACCACCACCACCACCAGATGGTGACACTATCACAACATAGAGCTATTTAACACTTCATTTGAATCCTTCCACTCTCAGCATTAAACCTCTTACACTTACAGTGACAAGTGTGTGTGCGTGTGTGCGTGCGTGCGTGCGTGCATACCAGTTTGGCGTCCCTGCGTGCCAGCATCACCACCCTCCCCGGCTCGTCCAACCAGATCTGGTAGCGGTGCGGCAGGTAGTCGTTGCCCAGGTAGATGTCATCAGAAATGGACATGACGTCATCGTAGTCATCAGGCCGCGCCAGCCAGAACGTCAGGCCCTCCCTCTCACCCAGACAACCATGTGTCGCCATGGCAACGATACTAACTGATGGATCACTCCTCCTCTAAAATAATAGGAAATCACACTCATGTGAAGTGAGGGCATCATGTAGGTCTACATGTATGATGATGATGAAGTCATGCAGGGTTACGCCATGTGACGCCATTTTGCCATTGACTATAGTATTGGCCTGAAAGTTTGTACGGAAATAAAAAGTCCATAGAATTATTTGGCAACACACATGACGTCATGGGGCCGGGCGTTGGCGGGGGTTAGCGTCCCTCTAAAGGCATAGATTAGTTATTCCCAATCCGGAAGCTTTTTAAGACATTAAAATCGGCAAAGCATCTGTGCCACACACATATGCTTGTAGATCTACTATATATTGAAAAAGTGAGAACATTTTAATAGAATATATATATATATTTATACAGTAGTCTATACTTACCGTGGAATGATTTGAAAGATCCCTCTACTTGTCTAGAATATATTCTTTGAACACTGTAACTGCCGGTGTCAGTTGGTTCATTTAACTTCAGTAATGTCTTTACTTTGAAGTTTGTTATTTTTCTTTGTTTATTTGTGTTGTCTTGTTTTGACACTTCCTGTAGACCCTAGGTACTTTTATTGTGAAACTTCCTGTTGGTGTATATATATATCTGAAGCATGCTGGCTTCACTCACCTCAGAGACACTCAGTCAGAGTGAGACACAGCATGTGGAAGCAGCAGAGCCACATGGTAGGAGACTTGTTTGTTTGCAACTTCATGTTTAACCCAGTTGATCTGACATTGTTGACATGGTTTGTAGATTCAGTATATAGTTTTTGTAGATTCAGTATTAATGTAAAGCCGTTTATATTGTTTACAGTGCCTGCCTTTGCTGTGTCCTGTGCCAAGTATTATCCCAAGATTGTTATGAAGTTCAAGGTGGCATTCGATTCAACCCTTAGCCCCTCAGTTAGCGGAGTGAGGTACAGACTTACCTTTTGATTTGTTTGTTTGGTTTATTTTGTTTGTGGTGCCTTTGCGTCATGTTCTGCTTGGTTGTTTATTGAATCACTGATTAGGATCAACTATAAATTAAGTATTTTTATTGTTGACTTGTACAAAAGTGATTAACCCAAATGCACTGATTTTATTGAAAGCTATGAAATGTTCTATATGACTCTTAAAGTATTTATTCTGTTTTATAGTTTTCACGGTGTTCAACAACCTTCAACTGTACCTGAAGAATAAACAACACCCGTTGAGACCATTCAAGTTCTATTTCATTCATAAACCGAGGGCGCTAAATCAGTGAAAACTCAACCCTGAAGCAACTCAACGTCGACCCATCTCACCTACAGCCACCCAGTGCTTCTTCAAGTCACCAGCCTACAGCCACAAGTTTGTCATTGTCACACCACAGTAACCTATGCAGTGAGAGAGGACTTCTAACAGGTAGCCTCCTTCTCCTCTTGGACTGAAGAAAGGACATTAAGTTGCAAACCCGGCAAAGGAAACAAAAAATTATAAAATTAAAAAAGGAAACAAAAAATTATAAAATGGATAAAGGAAACAAAAAAAGGGACAAAAGAAGCATTTTCTGATATGAAGCGATTTGAAGGCTGTGTTGCACAGGTCTAACATACTTAATGTCAAACTCAGAATTATTCATGCTGCATTTAGATATTTAAGTGAAACTTAAAGTGGACATTTGTATAACTTACAATTATTTGTTCGGTTAGTTCTTCGTTTGATAAAATTACTTTGGGGGTTTAAGTGGTAGTCTGTGGGGCTTCGTAAAGTTATTGAAAAACCCAGACTAAAACCCAAAGTATAAGTGAGCAAACGCCATATAACCAAACAAATGTCAAGCCCAGATAAGATGGCAGCCAATATGCAGCAGCTGATGAGTTCTGAAGAGACCGCAGCTAAAATACAGAAGGAAGTAAAAACACTTGAAAAGGCATTCACTAAGGCCTATAGAACCTGGACGCAAACAGCAATAGAAGTTAAAAGAGCCTTAAGGACACTTTGCTCAGAAGAGGAACTTTATAAGATGAAACATGATATTCTGAACAAACATAATGCAACAAGTGAGATTTATGAATCCATTCAACGTAACTGCACTGCTACTCCTGAAATAATTTTTAAGAAAATGGAAGCCTCTATCATCCTGACCACAGAGTGGTGTGAGTTGGTGGACAAATGCCTGGTAACCACGGTTGGAAGGAGACCAGTGGGAGAAATTGAGACGGTGGCAGAGGAGTCCACTTCCACGCATGAACCTGGAGAGGAAAGTGCACCACTGGCAAAATCAAGCACTCGACAAAAAACATTTACAGAAAAGGGTAAAATAATGCATGATGAAAATATAAGGAAATACGAACAGGCATTTACCAAAGCATATAAAACCTGGGCGCAATCTGCCAAAACCATTCGAACGGAGTTAAAAACATTTTGTTCAGGGGAGGATCTCGGGGAGATAAAAAAGACTATTCAAACCCAACACACTGCAATTTATGAATGCTATAAATCAATTCAACGCAACGGCACCCCCACTCCTGATATTGTGACGAAAATGGACGTCTGTGGTACTATTACCTCAGACATATCCGAAATTGTGGAGAAACATTTAAAACCCATTGATCAACCTTTCAACGAACCGGTCGCTAAATTCACAGTCAGGATGACCTTGAATAAAGAAGATCATGGCTCAATTTTCGGACACACGAACACAGAAACTGTTGCCTCTGACACAGCAGACAAAGACCGTGTGCAGTCCCGTGGAACCCATCCCAAGACCCCTTCCATATTAAGCAGCGACAACTCGAACTCCATCTCCAGCCATCAATCCAACACTTCATCCAAAAGAGCAGACGCAGAAGCGGATCTCGCCGCCACACAGGAAGCGGCCATGGCACTACAGGAGATCCAAGAGGTAGAGACAAAACTACAGCAACTTAAAGCGCAAAAAGACATCAAAATGGCAGCAGCACGGCTTCGAGTTTACAAACATTTCGAAGGTGCTTCCGAGCACTGCAACAACCCACCCTCTGCTCCTACTAACACCACATTACGCCCCCACCCTAATTCAAACCCAAAGCCAACAACTTCCCAAACGCCCATTAATACAGCAGTCACTTTGGATACAAACAGTTCCACGCATGACCCTGGAGGTTTGGAGATTGTGAGAGACGTTGTGATGGTGGGAGAGAGGGCAAAGGAGTCCACTTCCACACATAACCCAAAAGGTCAGGAGATTGTGGGAGAAATTGTGACAGTGGGAGAAATGGCAGCAGAGTCAACTCCCACAGATAACCCTACTGATCAGGAGAACCGAAGGTGGGTAAACCAAATCCCAGTAAGAGAAATGCCAACTCCATCTGCCAATGTGGTGATGGTGTTGGAACCAGACATTGGTGAAGGGAGACATGAAAACTGCTATGTATCGCAGGATGTTAACTCTGTGCAGCTTCTCAGCGACAGGCAGACATTGAATGTAGAGAAGTTAAAGGACAGCTCACAGCAGTCAAAAGAGCAGGAGAGTGACTTGGGCACCCCTGAGGAGTTGGCCATGAGCAGTAGTTTTGTGGGTAGAGCTGCCCTCATTGTTAAACATAAACTAGAGCATAAGAAGAAACCAGTGAGAAAAGAAACTGAATCGGCCAGAGAGCCTTGGAGATCGGGAGCCATTGATGAGGGGAGCCATCCTGCTCTCCCACCGGCTAAGATGAAGAGCCTCACCATTATCCCTCCTGTTCCGTTTGAAGCCACATGCCCCGGTCCTCCCCAATCCCAGGAAAACCCAACTGTCTATGAGCAACAAACCCTTAAGTCCAGTCCCTGCCATTACAGACATATTTCGGCTAACTACAGCATTAACTTTGGCTCCTTGGCAAGAAGAAAACCACCCACCTGAAAGACTGACAAGATTATAATATTGTTTATTAATGTAAGATCCTTCCTCATCTTTTGACTCTGGGGAACTATGGGTTTTAAATCATGTTATGTTTGTTTTGGTATAACCTGATTGGTGGGAGTGTAACTGCCGGTGTCAGTTGGTTCATTTAACTTCAGTAATGTCTTTACTTTGAAGTTTGTTATTTTTCTTTGTTTATTTGTGTTGTCTTGTTTTGACACTTCCTGTAGACCCTAGGTAATTTTATTGTGAAACTTCCTGTTGGTGTATATATATATCTGAAGCATGCTGGCTTCACTCACCTCAGAGACACTCAGTCAGAGTGAGACACAGCATGTGGAAGCAGCAGAGCCACATGGTAGGAGACTTGTTTGTTTGCAACTTCATGTTTAACCCAGTTGATCTGACATTGTTGACATGGTTTGTAGATTCAGTATATAGTTTTTGTAGATTCAGTATTAATGTAAAGCCGTTTATATTGTTTACAGTGCCTGCCTTTGCTGTGTCCTGTGCCAAGTATTATCCCAAGATTGTTATGAAGTTCAAGGTGGCATTCGATTCAACCCTTAGCCCCTCAGTTAGCGGAGTGAGGTACAGACTTACCTTTTGATTTGTTTGTTTGGTTTATTTTGTTTGTGGTGCCTTTGCGTCATGTTCTGCTTGGTTGTTTATTGAATCACTGATTAGGATCAACTATAAATTAAGTATTTTTATTGTTGACTTGTACAAAAGTGATTAACCCAAATGCACTGATTTTATTGAAAGCTATGAAATGTTCTATATGACTCTTAAAGTATTTATTCTGTTTTATAGTTTTCACGGTGTTCAACAACCTTCAACTGTACCTGAAGAATAAACAACACCCGTTGAGACCATTCAAGTTCTATTTCATTCATAAACCGAGGGCGCTAACAAACACCTTTAAGTCAAATCTTTGCTTCCGAGGGGCCGTGGAATGATATATTTTGAGATGGGGTGCAAATATATAGACCTATAAATATACATTTGTGGGTCCTTGATATGAAACACTTTTTCGTTTTTAAAGTAAACTGTCAATAATTTAGAAGACCTTTTCAGGTCTGAAAGGTCTTGAAGGGTAACTTAGTGACCATATAGAACCTCAGCAGTTCCTCTTAAAGAGATGCAATGGCGTTGCATTTGCTGAGGCAGTTTGCGTATGCTGGACAATACTATTCACGACTCCTGCAGTCTGACCATATTTTCTTTGCAACAGCCCAAACAGTGACACCTCTATATCACATCGAACTGAAATGTGAATTCTATGAACTGTTGGACTCCTATAGTTAACGTAATGCATTTATAGTCTGAGTGCTTGCTCAAACCTGATTGTTTTGTCAAGGTCTAGAACTGATCGATGCAGAAACTGTAGCATGATGCATGCATTGCGTTTCAACACAGTGGTTTCTCAATCTTATCGGGGCCGCAAACCCCCAAAAGTTTGAACTGGGGACCGCCCCAAATATACGTATTTGAACTGGGGAACACCTCAAATAAACGGATTTGAACTGGGGATCCCCTCAAATAAACGTATTTGAACTGGGGATCCCCTCCCTGCCAAGCAATTGGAATTGAGGCATTACATTTCTGTTCGACTTGGTTCCACGGATAAATATTGTCAAAAAAATCACACTTGAAGTGTGAAGTGAGGGTCGCTCTTATATACAGTCATCACACATCACATTCCGTGCCAGACAGACTATAATGCCCTGTGATGAAATATATATAACATGCATGCAACATACACTAGTATATACAGTATATAGTCTATACTCACCGCGGGAACGATTTGAAAGAAGCGTCTCTACTGGTCTGAGCGTTGGTGCAGAATGCCGCGCTGCCCCTATATATTCCTCCAACTGATCTTTGAGCTGGAGCAACATGTTAGTCAGTTAACCCATTTTGGGCCGGAACGCCTTTTGGTGTTAGCATTATGTCATGCCTTATAGCTATTGAAAAATAGCAGATCTACAAGCTAATAGCGCGCCACCGAGTGGCGCGCTACGAGCTTGTAGGTCTGCTATTTTTGAAAAACCGAAGAACCACTGACACAGAAACATATAGCTTTTTCAGAAAACTGTCAGGATGTAGAAGACATTTTTTTTTAATCTGATCTCAGGTCAGAATGAAAACTGTCAGGATGAAGAAGACATTTTTAGAATCTGATCTCAGGTCAGAATGGGTTAATGTTCTAAAGTATCCCATGACAGGCTTTCAAATCAGCCTCGAAAGACCCAAGATCCATCATTAACTTTATTAGTCTGGCGAAGTGGGACGCTTTCCTCGGACTTTCACCCACATCCTGCGGTCGTAAAAACGCTCCCAAATGCAGGAAGCAATTATTATTACGACTATGGTGGACACAGTAACAATAAGTACATCTACTTGAGTAAAACGTTTTGAGTATGGTATCTGTTCTTTACTTGAGTATTTGTTATTATTTTATTTTATTTAACCTTTACTTTAACCCATTTAGGCGTGATGCAGAAATAAAATGACACTTCAACGTCATACATGATGATTAAAAACAAAACAAACAGACAATAATACATATGATATACACCTCAAAGTATCTATACAATTAAAATACAATACAAACATCTCCAAAGTGATACACTTTAAGTGACATGGCCGCAAAGCTGTCCATAGAGCAGATACACAATGTAGGCTATACAATATGTACAGAAATAATATGAAGGCCTAAACAAAGGTGTACGAACATGGTCAAGTGTTGGAGTGTACATCTGAGGCGTTGGAGTGTACATCTGAGGCGTTGGAGTGTACATCTGAGGCGTTGGAGTGTACATCTGAGGCGTTGGAGTGTACATCTGAGGCGTTGGAGTGTACATCTGAGGCGTTGGAGTGTACATCTGAGGCGTTGGAGTGTACATCTGAGGCGATCCTTTTGAAACTTCTCAGGGGAATTTTCAAGGCCAATTTTGAGTCTGGTCTGCAGGTCATTCCATGACCAGGGCCCAAAGAAAGGGAGACAGTTTATTTTAACCCCATCAGATGTAAATGTGGGTACTTATATTATATACACCATAGCCAGGCCTTTGATCTGATCGTTTAGACCGTTCTTTATCAAATTGAATTTGGAGTATGTTTGGATACTTGTAGGACTTTCACTCCAGTACATTTCAAACACATTTCTAGGGAAAAGGTGAATTATGAATGAAGCACTTTCAGATCACAGCACGTCACCATCTGACACGTTGTAAGCCTTATACATTTTATTTAAGAACCTTTGAATGCTTAAGAATGAATGCATGAATACATAAATAAGTAAAACAAGCAAACTTAAGCAAACAAACATGCACGCGCACCCCCCCCCCCCCCCCACACACACACACACACACACACACACACACACACACACACACACAGAGTAAAGAAATCTGACCCGTCTGAACTGTACTATACTTTTATTGTTATAGTTAGTTTAGTTTCTTTAGTGTGTGTGTGTGTGTGTGTGGGTGTGTGTGTGTGTGTGTGTGTGTGTGTGTGTGTGTGTGTGTGTGTGTGCGTGCGCGTGCGTATGTGTGTGCGTGCATTCGTGCATGTATGTGTGTGCATATGTTTACGTATGCGTGTATATTTCTCCCTCATGATCTGACAGAATTATTAATGGGTTTACTTCCAGCTCAGGCTCACAGACAGTGTGTGTGTGTGTGTGAGTGCGTGCACACGCACATCACAGACTGTGAACACAGAATGTATTGATGTAGGTTCATGATTCAATGAGCTCATCTCCATATGTTTGCGACGACGATCAGGTTTGTTTGGCCAGAAATGCCGCTTCAGATTTCATCAAGGACGTTTTATAAAGCCTCATAATCACAGTATATGAATCCATTACGATAGAAAATGACATTTTGTTGCTGTTGGCATAAAGCTCTTATATGTGAGGTCTTTCCATCCATCACAGACAATTTATATTTGATCACAGACATTTTCAGTATCAATTGTTTTTTTGGGCATCAGAGGGTTTTATTATTATTATTATTATTATTATTACCATTATTATTATATTTTACTATACTATACAATGTATTATTGTAATGAATTGAGTTGCGAGTCATTTTGTGGGCACACACGCACGCAGGCACGCACGCACGCACACTATGTTGGTCTGAGCCCCATTTCCCACAGTATAGGATGGATGGAGTATATTCTGGTGTGATGGGAGGCATACATAAGTGGGACTTCCGCTGTTCACTTTATCTGTGTAAGTCAGTCCAAGGTTCAACTTATTTTATTATCACATGCACGTATATGCAGCTGTCGCAACACTCACTGTAAATCCCTGGAACATGTGACGCGTTTAAACCTAAACACCATGTGTTTAATAATAAAACGCCAAGTGTTTATTAATATTCATACAATACAGTAGAACACGAGTTCACTCAAACACCTCACGAGAACACCTAGTGTTCAAATTCTAAACACCTATATGACTGACTTTGATTGTAAAAACTAAACACGTTTATGTGTTTAAAAAGTGTTACAGGGATTAAACATGTTCTTCTGTTTATAATCTAAACACTGTGACACGTTTAAAAAGTGTTACAAATTATGTGTTTAAAACTGTTTAAAACCTAAACGCTTGGGTTTAGTGTGATAGGCAGCGCACTTGAACTTGATACCTACCTACTGTATACCTACTGTACCTACCTACCTAACTATACCTACCTTCCTATTGCTACCTACCTACACTAACCAACCAACCAGTATCGGTCGATGACGAATGTCTACTTCGTTCCTATTTGATTGACTGCATGTGTCTTTATTTGCGATGTAATTCTTCTGCACCTGCATGTGTTGTATAACTGTGATACTGCATGCGCTGCATGTCTCATGGTGCCAGGAGTCCCTGTGGGGTCAACGAAGGCAATCAATCTGAAATACACCACGTCAGTGACATCACAATATCAGTGGTGCTCAATATTTCATGTCAAGGACCCCAAAGATGATATGCAATCCACCGACCTCCATCTGAAAATATGTTGTTCCAGGAACCCCCCCCCCCCCCCCCAGAAGCAAAGATTTGAGTTAAAAACGTTCGCTCTGAAAGAATATATATATTCAAAGATTTGTGCCGCATTTTCACGATTTATCAAAAATAGCAGATCTACAAGTAGATTGTAGATCTGCTAAGATCTGCTGTTACCCTTTTGGCTAACACCAAAAGGGGTTCCCGCCTAAAATGGGTTAAGAACATTTGACACGAAAGGAGATGAATGCCTTTGCAAATCCTGCAGAGGCATCAATCCTTTAATCCTTGATGATATCCTTATGGGCGACGGCTTTCTGACTTCAGATTCCTGTCTGAAACCCAGGATCCCGTCTCCGCTGACTGAACTATATACGGGATGATATTAAGTATACCAATCAGGAATACAATTTGAGTTTTCATTACGTGAGTATTCGTTTTCACTAAAGTCGAGTTTTGAGTTTGAGCTTTACTTTGTTTTACTTTACGGCAATATCCAATATCCGGTTAAGACTCACCTGTGGCCGTGGCGTGCGGTTAGGGTTAGTTTAGGGTTTGGGGTATAGTGGTGTCAGACTGTCAATACGTTGGACCAAAGATATGTACCCCCATTAGCTCGCCAGAATACTGTTTAGTATTGTTTAGCAGTGCATTGCAATACTGAGGATAACTCAAGATGCATGCGCACGCACACACACATGATG
Organism: Protomyctophum bolini; assembly: GCF_963924005.1. Classification (NCBI taxonomy): domain Eukaryota; kingdom Metazoa; phylum Chordata; class Actinopteri; order Myctophiformes; family Myctophidae; genus Protomyctophum; species Protomyctophum bolini. The sequence continues at coordinate 38,201,492 of NC_137874.1, read as the reverse complement.
TACGTAGTGAAAATAAATACCCATGCTACATTGCAAGTACAGATGTACGTGTGCACGCTTGTGCGTGCATGTGTGTGCGAGAGACGAGAGAGAGAGAGAGAGAGAGAGAGAGAGAGAGAGAGAGAGAGAATGTGTGTAAATGCACTAAGCTTGCGGAAAATTACAGAATTGAAGTGTGAAAGTCACAGACAGTCAAAGTAGGGTCTGAGCTGCCTGATAAGGACTCCTCCGGCTACACTGCACTGTCAGTGCACTGAGGAGGAGAGGAGAGGAGAGGAGAGGAGAGGAGAGGAGAGGAGAGGAGAGGAGAGGAGAGGAGAGGAGAGGAGAGGAGAGGAGAGGACCTTTCGGTCCTAAGACCTTCGTCAGTGCTATAGCTATGGTTTTTCTTCATTTCTTTATACAGTGAGCGAGTCATGTTCTGTCACGTTTTCCTCTGGGCTGTAGAGTATGAGTCTCAGATGAGTCTCTGTCCATGGTCCTGAACACTGCCTTCCATAGTGAGACGATGCTCTCTCTGTCCATTATGTTCCTGAAGGCATGTTCTGGTTAGATGTGTCTTAGTTAGGCCCGGGCCGGCTGGCGTAGCCGTCTGGGCACCTTGGCTGGTAATCCAGTCTGGCAGTGTGCCGCGGGTTCGACTCCCGATCCCGTCGGCCTTTACTGTGTGTCACCCTCCCCCCATCTCTCTCTCCCCATTTCCTGTCAGCCTACTGTATACCAATCCCTCTATAAAAAATAAAATAAAGGCGAAAGCCACAAAAAATATATCTTCAAAAATCTATGTTACCTAGTCACTAGGTATGTTACAGAGAATCATCTCAAAGAGAATCAACAAAAAATATATCTTCAAAAATCTATGTTACCTAGTCACTAGGTATGTTACAGAGAATCATCTATAGGTCCTAGTGAGATGATTCTCTGTTACCTAGTCACTAGGTAACAGAGAACAGAGAATCATCTCACTAGGTCCTAGTGAGATGATTCTCTGTTACCTAGTCACTAGGTAACAGAGAACAGAGAATCATCTCACTAGGTCCTAGTGAGATGATTCTCTGTTACCTAGTCACTAGGTAACAGAGAACAGAGAATCATCTCACTAGGTCCTAGTGAGATGATTCTCTGTCCGTGGTCCTGAAGGCTCTCACTAGGTCCTAGTGAGATGATTCTCCAGCCTCCATTGGTATGTGGGAAGTGAGGACACTGGTGTTGACTGTTCGCCGCTTCACCTCCCGATGTATGAATGAATGGACCATTGTAAAGTAGTGCATAGAAAAGTGCTATAAAAATGCAATCCATTATTCTTTATTATTATCATCACATTTTGTGTCAATTGTATTATTGTATTTATTAAGTAGCCGTGCAACAAGGTCATCATTGAGAAATAAAGCCCCTTTGGGGTGATAAAGACCCCCTCTGTGACACGTTGTGAACTTGTAGATCTGCTATTTTCACTAGTTTGGGTCCCGTCCCGGCAAACGTCTAATGTTCTCTTTTGGGTCACAGGCAAAAAAAAGAAATGGGAACCACTGTTATAGAACACTGAGTCCCAAACAGTGTGTCAGGACCCATTTGAGGGTCGCGCACACATTTTCATGGGTCACAAGTCAATCATACGTTTGTTTTTTTTAAGTTGGTTTTCATTATTATTATTTCAAAACATTTTCAATTAACTTCATAGATCAGGAACAAATTCAAGGATTTCTAAAAAAATAAAAAATAATAATAAAAATGAGACGCAACGGGTCACATGGGGGTCACATAGGGTTGCATTGCGGCGCATTGTGACCTTGTAGATCTGCTATTTCCACCGTCCTGGGGTCTCTTTTTGGTCTCGAGCTAATACGTATTCAAAAGTAATGGGACAATTATTTACAATAGAATGCACATGACATTTGAAAGAATGATTGATTGAACAATGATTACTACGGCAATGAAATCAAGTCCATAAAGTCTCCTCAAACAACCATCGAGTTTAATGGCATGCAGGTGTGCACGAAAGCACACACGCTACCTATTCTCCTGTGTCAGACAATAACACCTTTGTCCTCATCTTATTCCTCTCTCACAGAGCAACACGCACGCACGCATACACACACACACACACACACACACACACACACACACACACACACACGGCTGCAGCGCTGTGCATGTGTGCGACGTGCGTGTATATTCCTCCAGGTGTTGCCATAGAGACTAAACATGCCTTCATTCAGCTGAGACTCAGAGCTTTTCAACACATGTATACTACAGTAAATACCATATACCAACAGTGTTCCACTGTATGGGAGATGTTACAGTAAGCAGCTTGTTAACACGTCCCTGTTTTATGTAACTGAAGCCGACTTGACATAATGAGCTCATTATTCCTCTATCATGCTGCTCTGTTGTTGTTATACCGCTACTGACAGCCAGCACCGAATCATGTGTGCGTGTGTATGCTTGTTTATGCACATGTGTTTGTTTGTTTGTTTGTTTGTGCGTGTGTGTGGGTGGGGTGGGGGGGGGAGAGAGAGAGAGAGAGAGAGAGAGAGAGAGAGAGAGAGAGGTGTAATTGGATTGTTCTCCTCTCAGGAGCATGTGGCGTGGAATAGAACAACAATGGTCCATTGTTCTGAGTCAACCAGCAGCTCTCTGGTACAACAACACTGTATTTATCCCTGCGTGCATGGTGTTTTCAACACTTCAGCCCCAGACCAGACATGGACTCATTCAGACAATGTGATGTCAACGATTGTGTGAACGTATAACGCACTTGTATACGTATCGCTTAAGCACTCAAGACCTCGCTGGAGTCTCAAGTTTCTCAACCGTGCTCACACCACCGCAACTTATAACCCATAATACAGTATATAGCATCATACATTGTTTTGTAATTTTTCCATTACATTTTTCGGAAAACTTCAGGTCAGGATTTAGAAGGCGTTTTTATTTATTTATATCGGCCTCAGTCATAAACGTGGTAACCTGTGTATTGTTGTAAATACAATGCCGTTTCTACTACCACTCCCACATTCATTTCCACCACACTGCAGTCCCACTTACTGTACACACCTGTGTCCAACGCTCTCATCAGCCAACCTGTGAACTCTTTGCTAATCACAAAACACTGTTGAGCCAAACACACTGTTGAGCCAAAACATCCAGGCTTTTCATTGCTTTCGGGAATGTAAAATCAGCCCAAACCCTCTTGCCCTTACCAGTGAATTAAATACACTCATGCATCTTGAATCACTGCTCTTTGTATCTTGTTTCACCTTGCAAGATATATTGATACTTTTGCTACACCCAATAGAACATTCAGCAATTGCCACTTTGTAGCACCCCTTTTCCGAGAGAGGGCAAGTTCCAAAAGTGGTCTTTGTACTGAAAAACGGTATACCATTTTTAATGATGGAGTGCCGTGATTTTTTTGCATCGTGCATCCGGTTTACGGTTTTCGGGTTGAAAAGAACGTTTTAAATCTCCCACTGATAGGAATGAATTATTTAAAACTTCATGAAGCCGTCTGTACCGGACAAGGTCGTAGGAAGTAGAAATGAGATCCATCTGACCTCCTGGTTGTTGGATTAAACCATTAAGACCTGAGGCTGTGTCTTCTAAATGTCTTCTAAATCAGTTGTATGAATGAATGAATGAATGAATGAATGAATGCAACAAAATATATGTTGCTACTTGCTATGTAAGCGGTTCTCAGACCTTTTTTTTGGTCAAAAAATTTGGTCGCCGTCCCCCCATCTCAAAATATTTTGTTCCAGCCAGGGAACCCCAGATGCAAATATTTGAGTAAAAGAAATTATCTAAAAAGACACAGATTCTTTCCCGGTTTTAATGGATTAACTCAGTATGTCTCCCAGCCAGAGAATCAAACATTAATATGAATCCTCCCGCTGAGTGCAAACAGCTTCATCCAAAGTAATAGTCTGGCCTTCAAGTCAAGTCACACATGCAGGCTGGGAAAGGAACTTCTGTGAACGCTTTCGTATTCATTATCACGTCTCTGGAATGTATAAGAACTCATTCTAATCCAGTCTGAACTCCCAGCTCCCAGTATTAGACTGTGATTGTACTGGTCAGCTCCCAGTATCAGACTGTGATTGTACTGGTCAGCTCCCAGTACAACAGTATCAGACTGTGGTTGTACTGGTCAGCTCCCAGTACAACAGTATCAGACTGTGGTTGTCCTGGTCAGCTCCCAGTACAACCGTATCAGACTGTGGTTGTACTGGTCAACTCCCAGTACAACAGTATCAGACTGTGGTTGTCCTGGTCAGCTCCCAGTACAACAATATCAGACTGTGGTTGTACTGGTCAGCTGTCTGTCTGTCTGTCTGTCTGTCTGTCTGCCTGCCTGTCTGTCTGTCTGCCTGCCTGCTTGCCTGTCTGTCTGCCTGCCTGTCTGTCTGTATATCTGTCTGTTGCTGAAGTAGCCTATATTCAAGACAATAATAATTTGATTATTCCGATTTGTTATGAAGGCTGGCCCTTGGTGGTAGTAGGCTATAAAGCACATTTACTGTAGGCCTACTTAAGTACAATTTTGAGGTATTTGTACTTGAGTCTTTACAATTTCAGATCCAAATTTTCTTTACTCCAGTACATCTCTACTCCACTACATTTATTTGAAAACTTTACTAGTTACTTTGAAGATTTGGATCATTATTACAAAAGAAAACATACAGTAACCACATCAGCCCTATAGTGTATACATTTGGGCAATTTGAAAATAACCGATCTACAAACATTGCGTCGCATTGTGAGCTTGTAGAACTGCTATTTTCAAAAGATTTGTATACATTTGAATACTTTAAAATTAGACATTCTGCATAATGAGTAGGCTACTTTTACTTTTGGTACATTTTTATGACAATAATGTTGTGGACGTACCCAAGTACATTTTGAATTCCGGACTTTTAACATCATGTGACTAACAGTATTGTATTTCTATATTGCAGTATTGATACTTCTACTAAACATTCTCTCCACCACTGTCTGTATTATTATTGTAGTATAATAATATTATATTATATTATGGCTTATACTGTGGTAGGAACCTTGGTACCTGGGCACGGGGGCACCGGGGGACAGTTGAATAAAGCACACTGACTAGTCTTAATGCAGCATCGTGTTGACTGTTGACTCTCCGTCTGTAATTGTATACAATCTTAATATATATTGTGCATAATATTACACCACTCGACAATTATTACACCCTGATTATGACTCAAGAGCCCTCCTAGCGGACAGCAGTGTAATAACAGACATCCTGAATTAGCACACTTCTTAGTTTCGTTTTCCTATCATCATTGACTGATGACTCGCCTCACCAGGCTTTCCAAACAAGGAGCGTCTCTCCGACTCGGCGACTCCCACACACAGTCCCACTTCCGACGTTCTCCAGCATTCAGTCAGTCAGTCAACAACGTACGTGTTGTCATTGTTGTGGCAGTCAGATATAGTTTAATATCTATCATTCTTTCACAACTCAACCCAGACTCAGATGGGCCATGGCAGCCGCAGAGATCCAAATAACCAGATTTATCTGCGCGAACAACGGCTCGGTGAACGTCGACGAGTTGGTGGCTAACGTCGCCCTGCAGGAGAACGTCAGAGAGATCATCTCTAACCGGGAGAAGTTCTGTCGAGCAGTGCTCAACGGGCACCAGACGGTGATCTCAAAGACCTCTCTGAGAATCTGCAGCAGAAGCAACTGTCATGGATGTCCCAGCCTACACCTGTGTAAGAAGTTCCTGCTTGGAGACTGTGCGTTTGGACGGGGGAGGTAAGGTTGGTTCTATTGTTCTTCTTCTCGTTGTTGGAACATTAACTATCTTTTTAAATGAACGAATTAGTAGTATTTTTAAGGCTAATTCAAGGTCGAGTTTTGTTTTGTCTATTAAACTGATCTTCAGCTGTCACTAAAACTTTAATAACGTCCTAGCCATTATGGTTCACCGCGGGACTTCACCCTGTTTTACACACCTTGCTACATTTACAACTTTAAGGTCCACAATAAATATAAAGGTCTCATCCCAGAGCCACGGATGTTCTAATCCTCCCCGGGTGGGTATTAGAACCCGCATCATACGTACTGTTTAATAAAATGCATTTAAATCTGAAAGGTGGCCACTTTATCATAGAGTTATAATGTAATCACAGTGCAATACACCTCCCAACCGATAGGGTCGCGTAGATGAAAGGACGGTGGAAAAACAATGAGAAAATGGCCACCGATCTGATAAAAATGCTTTTTATACAATAGGGAAGATATGATGTGTCTTTCTTACAGGACTCTGTGGATTAATTTACCTAATTGCCTTGTTGAAGTTGCTGTTGAAATGAGTAGGAGATCCAAGCAGGCACATTTCCTTCTTTCTCTCTCTGTGTGTGTGTGTGTGTGTGTGTGTGCATGTGTGTGTGTGTGTGTGTGTGTCTAACATTTCAGCTAACACGGCCCTGATGTCATTGTTGTAAATGAAAACCATAGAGAGGTGTTCCTTTGACTATAGCCTGGAAGAAGCCTTTCTAACCAAAGTGCTGAAGTATCAGCAGCTAGTGCAGACCATCTCACAGCTAGGCTACAGATGTAAACTTTCCAAAAGGAGATCCAGGCAGTTAGCGAGGTATTGCTGAAGTTTCAGCCATTATAGGAAGCCGCTCAATTTGGACGAGGCGTGGTTTCCTTTATCCATGATTTAGGTTTGCTACCCTTTGTCCGACATGTCAGCTGTACTAGTGTATGTAACGATACTTTGCCGTCCATGCACGTTGTAACTGGCTGTCTCTCCCACTGTCAAACTGCACTGCATGGCAGTGTTTATGTCCTTTGTACAAGGTATTCCTGTACTACTACTTCTTATTATGTGGACATAAGTAAACATTTCGCGTGCGTGCGCCAGCCAGTTGACCCTTAAAGGCTCTATTGCCTCTGTCAACAAGTTACCACAGGTGGTCTATTTTGAAAGCATTCTTGAGTGATAAAAGTCACTGTCCGCTATATAGCAGGATGAACTCACAGGTTTAAGCAGTTTCACCCTTGTCTAAAAATCTTACGTGCCTAAATGTATTATCTGCAGCTAGCCTTTACTTTTTGGAAACGGCACTGCAAAATGGTTTTTTGCCACTGTTTTTGGATGGCTTTGGATGACCCCCTTTCTACCAATGCAGGGATACCTCCATATGGAACCTCTTCTCAGAGCTAAGAGCGAGTATAGTGAGATTCCAAACGGCGCTAGGAATTGACAAACAAGTTTAGAACAACAACAACAACAACTAACTACTACTTCCTTTAGGACACCATGTCGGTTCGGACACGACCTGAACTCCTCCCAGAACTCGCCGGTTCTGAGAAGACATGGCCTGACGTACCTGACCCTGAACGAACTGCGTTCCTTGCTGCTCCAGAACGACCAGGGCCTGCTTCCGGCTGTAAGTATGAATGAACTAACCAGAACGACCAGAGCCTGGTGCTTCCGGCTGTCGGTATGAATGAACTAACCAGAACGACCAGAGCCTGGTGCTTCCAGCTGTCAGTATGAATGAACTAACCAGAACGACCAGAGCCTGGTGCTTCCGGCTGTCAGTATGAATGAACTAACCAGAACGACCAGAGCCTGGTGCTTCCGGCTGTCAGTATGAATGAACTAACCAGAACGACCAGAGCCTGGTGCTTCCGGCTGTCAGTATGAATGAACTAACCAGAACGACCAGAGCCTGGTGCTTCCGGCTGTCAGTATGAATGAACTAACCAGAACGACCAGAGCCTGGTGCTTCCGGCTGTCAGTATGAATGAACTAACCAGAACGACCAGAGCCTGGTGCCTCCGGCTGTAAGTGGCCTGCATGTTCTTGTTTGCAACGCATTAATTACTAATTAGCCTATTTATTTATTTTTAAAGTGCATAAACTGATGGATCAACGTGTAGAGGAAACTGAATTTAAATTGACTGGAATATTGAAATGCATTAAAACAAAAAGAAAAAAAACGTTCTGAAGTGCGTGCGTGTGCGCGGTCTTGTGTCTGAATAGAACAACAATAGAGGGTATGCGCATGTATGAAGTTAATGGCAAAATGAGTGGCAAAGTGAGTTTAACGTCGTTTAACATCGTTTAATACATCTTTTCTGTTTGGATGTGTGGGCTGTCAAGGCCAGAAAGTAGTTTTTTTTTACACATTCAGCTAAACGCACATACCCTCTATACTAAATATTTGCCTCATGCAGTAGTCTGTTATGTGCCCACCGCCATTTCTCGTCATTTTCTTCTTCTTTAGATATGCTACGACTACAACAACGAGCGCTGCCAGGCGGGTGACAGCTGCCCGCGGCTCCACATCTGCGAGAGGTACCTGAAGGCTCCCTGTAGCTGTCCGAAGGCGCACGACTTCCACGAGCCTCAGCCGCGGAGAACCCTGCAGGACAGAGGGGTGAGCGCCCAGCTGCTCGCCTCCATGAAGTCCGTTTACATGAACAAGCAGACCTTGAACGTCCAGGAACGCCACAACAGCAGCAACAACCACCAAAGCCAACAGCAGCAACGACCGCTATCGCCTGTCGACGGCCTCTGTGCTGCTGCAGGTCAGTGGTGGAAAAAGTATACTCACATTTTTGAGTGGTGCAACCACTCCAAGGAACAGCAATGTCCGTGTTTACCTATGTACCATGAGCACCAGTATATGACTATCGGTACCAGTAGGGGCGCTGTTGTTGCCAGAAACAGAGAGATAGTATTAGTGCTCTATATCCATCTTTCCTGTCCGGCCGTCTTCACTGTAACTATCAATAAAGGCACAAAAGCCAAAAACGTTTACAAAAAAAAAAGTACTTAGTCACTTGTGTCCACCACTGCTCTAGGCGGCATGGCCGTGACGCCTACCAGCGATGGCCCCGCACAGACTGCCAAGCAATACGAGAGACAGAGAGGAAAGCCGAAGAACAACTCGATGAAAGGTAAAGACACAAAGACACTTTCTCAGGCTTTATCAGTTCATCACAGTGGTTTTATTGTGCACTCTCAACAATGTTCGCCAACCTTAATGCATGTTCGAACTAACGGGACTTCGGATCTATGGGCAGTTCCCGTCCCCGGACCACTGGTAGAAAACCACTGGTTTATCAGTTGTATAGGGTAAGCTATTCATTCACAAAGTAATATTTTGTTTTGTTTTGATTTTTCTTTCTTAGATAAAACGGAGATATGCATGTTCTTCATCAAGGGCAACTGCAAACATGCCGGTGAGTAGTAATGAACAGTATATGAAAAGTAATTATTATATTGTGTTGTTTCTAAAGAAAAAAATGTTTTAATAATGTGTTTGATTGAGGGTATTCATCTCCATTTAATTGAACCTGTCGCATGCGGGTGGTTTTCTGCTGTTTCAGACCGGTGCTTCAGAGCCCATTCATTTAATTGAACCTGTCGCATGCGGGTGGTTTTCTGCTGTTTCAGACCGGTGCTTCAGAGCCCATTCATTTAATTTAACCCGTCGCATGCGGGTGGTTTTCTGCTGTTTCAGACCGGTGCTTCAGAGCCCATTCCGCACTGCCCTACAGGTGGGAGGTCAGAGACGGACGACAGTGGACTGCTTTGGAAAACCAGGTGGAGATTGAGAGAGACTACTGTGACCCCAAAAACACATCCAGGTAATAATAAACTTTATTTGTATAGCACCTTTCATACATAAATGCAGCTCAAAGTGCTTCACAGGGCAGGACACAAAAATAGAATACAATAAAACACAAGTAGTTAAAATGATAAAACAATGGCAAAGAACAAAATTGAATATAAGAACATAAAATAAATAAAAACAAATAAAAACACCACATGCAGCAAATCAGTCAGGACAGGGTAGGAACGTGCATATTAAAACTCAACTAAAAGAGGTGAGTCTTGAGTTGAGATTTAAAAATTTCTACAGAGGGTGCGTGTCTGAGCTCGAATAGAAGTTTATTCCATGCTGTTGGGCCGTAGAAGCAAAAAGCTGCCTCACCATATTTCTTTGTGCACATTCTTTTAGGCACTTCAGGTATGTACAGTAAACCCATGCTCGCCCGCCTCGCCCCAAATTATTTTCTGCCTCCAATTAGTTCTGGCATGAGAGAAAGGACAGTGGAGGGGGTTGTGTGGTCCGCGGAGGGGTGGTTGTGTGGTCAGCACTGGTTTGCTTCCCCTGGCCCGGCAGTTTGCTGACTTCCCTGTTGGCCAGGTGTGGCCCTCCCCACGGTGCTGACTGACCTCGGTGATGGCTGCGCTCGGGATTCGTCTATAGCTGGAAGCCTGGAGGAGAGGGGCAGTGACTTGGCCAATCACTGCTGACCAGCCTGACCCGCCAACTGGAGAGTGTAGTGGTTGAGGGTTGAAACACTCTAAGAAGGTCCACCTCTCTTCCAGGCCAAGGCTTCATCCATTAGAAATGGATTATATTCGCATCTTTGATGTATTTACAAACTGAGGTTACGTTCAGGAATAAAACCAGGCAGAGCAGTTACGCCGTTACGACGTTGTTTTTAATTTGAAGCGAGCGTTCTGATATGCGTAGTGTGTAATGCCTATATGTACTAGTTTTAACACATAATATAATATTCAAACTTTATTTACATAGCACCTTTCAAAGTCGTGTTGCAAAGTGCTTTACATAATGAGATTATCATAGGGTTAGGGACATTCACGTTGTCATGGTGCACAAAACTAAACAAAACACGATGTAACCCCTCCCTTCCTCATAACACTCTCTAACATGCACACACACACACACACACACACACACACACACACACGGGCAGAGCTTTTCCAAGCACCATTGCTCTAGTTAGCATACAGTACACTGCCACATTGCGGGGGCGGCGGTTTCTCAGGGGTAGAGCGACCGGATGGGAACCGCAAGGTTGCCAGTTAGAACCCGGGCTCATAGAGCTGGGGCCTATTTCACGAAACTTGGATTAGAGATTAAGCCGGGCTTTAACACATATCCTGGCTTAATATATCCTGGATCAGTGCTTAACCGGTTTCATGAAAGATGGTTGATCTTGCCAGATTAACTTAACCAGTTAACCTGGATATGTTGAGGCTTGATTCGGTTTCATGAAAGTGATGCTACATTAGTTACCATGGAAACTTATGCTTTGGACTTAGCCTGCTCCGGACCAGGCTAACAGCCAGGTTTAACCTAATCCTGATGTCTTTACTGTTCATTAAGCAGTCAAACTGATCACAAACCAATGATGTTTTCCAGATTTATTCAATTATTATGGGTTAATGTTGCCTTATTTGTATCGGTCTGCATTCAAGGACTAATTTAAGCACTATATAAAATCAAATAGCCAAAATATATAGGCTGCACAACATCATGACAGCTTGTGAGCTTGTAGATCAGCTGCTTTTGGTGAATGTTTCCCATGAATAGGTTTGCTGTCGTGCAAGTGCACGGTTAAGAATAATTATTATATTATATTATTATTCTTTGTAAAAGTGAAAACTACTAAATATTACCATTACTCATTGTTTTACAACATATTGTAACGTTTCACCCACTACTAGTCCTACATACTTACACCTAGAAACCCCATTCAAACCTATTTAGGTTCATCCTACGGTGGACATGTGTGCCTGAAAAGGAATCTTTTAAATGTTTCATAGTTTTAGAAATATAGTGCTTTCAAATTTGAGACATTTATAGGCAGATAGTGGCACTTCAAAAAATCACTTTCACCTAGAAACTCCATTCACACTTTGTAAAATTCAGCTTACTGTGGAAACACATGCTGGAACTTTTTACTTTGAAATGTTTTGTAGTTTCTGAGTTATTTAACTTAAACGCCCAATGCATTCTCAATGGCAATAGCACAAACTTTGGCATGCTAAATGAACCCATGAACCTATGAACCTCACCAGTCTTGCCCCTGTCTGGAAAACAACCCCCTTCCCCAAAGGTACCTCCCTCAGAGGAGGGAGTTATGGCCAAATATCACAATGTGACAATATCATTATGCTTACAATATTAAGAATTCTGTTTTAAGTTAATAGTAGTGGTAAAATGTAAACTATATTTTTGGGGTAGTTAATCATTCAGTCTATCCACTATTGAGAGTATGTTCTCTCTTTAATTACAGCAGCAGTATTTATTTTAGAAGCTTAAGTCCTTGTATCAGTAAGTCTTGAATAGATTGGTAAAGATAATGAGATATACAGAAGGGGGCTGTAATGCAACTATTAAGGATGCAAACTGCCTTAATACCCCATGAAGAAGAAGGATCAGTAAATCTTTGATCCACAGAAGGGGTCTAGAGACAAAAAGCCAGACTGTCTATTAAGCCAGGCTTGCTGATCCCGGCTCGCCAAATCCGCCAATTCTGAGCCTCGCTTGGCTTTAGTGGAACGGAATAAACCAGGCTGTAAAGATCAGGATTTAAAAAGCCTGGCTTTGGCCTATATCCTGGATTAGTTCATCCAAGATTCGTGAAATAGGCCCCTGGTACCTGCTCCTTCATCACAGATGCAGTCTAAACGTGTATTATGTGATTTCTCCTATACAGTCGCTGTGTCCAGCCCATGTCGTTTATTACTACTGTAATTATCCTATACAGTCGCTGTGTCCAGCCCATGTAGTTTATTACCAGCCTGTGTGATTTCTCCTATCGCAGTGGTTTTCAACCTTTTTCACATCCAAGGCCCATTAATTATTTGGCATTTGAGCCACAGACCACCATGAGATTTTGCCTCTCATACCCAAAACTAAAGAATCTCTTTTTGTTATTGTTATTTTGTCCACAATTCCATGCTGTATTGATGTTGGTACCATTAGGAGAGATAACAGAGCAAACGCTCTCAAGAGTTCAAGATCTAAGAGGGTCCATTTGGTTACGAAACTCTCTTATCATTTAGTTGGGGACCACCTGGAACTCCCTCAAGGACACCTGGTGGTCCGCGGGTTGAAAACCACTGTCCTCTACAGTGGCTGTGTCCAGAGTCCAGACCGTGTTGACCCGTGTGTGATGTCTCCTCTACAGCCGCTGTGTCGTGTGCTTCGACACCATGACCCGCGGGCCCAACGGAGTGCGGCGCCTCTCCACCGTCTCCTCTGTTCTGGAGCCGACCTTCATCCTCACCACGGACTGGGCCTGGTACTGGGAGGACGAGTCCGGAGCCTGGAACCAGTACGCTTCAACCGTGAGTTGAACGGCCATTAACCCATTTAGGCCTGACGTCGAATTTTTTATTTTATTATAATAATCTGAAAAACCTCCGCCTGACGCCCATCTGAAAATGTGTTGTTCCAAGGACCTCCCCAGAAGCAAAGATTTGAGTTAAAAAACTGAAACTGTGAAAGAATATATATTCAAAGATTTGAGGCACATTTTCAAGACTTTTCAAAAATAACACGCTCTGACGAACACACACACACGCACCCCCCCATAGCCCCATAGAAGTCCATGTATTTGGGCCCAACTTTACCTAGACTGTATCCTGCTACCCTAATAGACAGGGGTACATAAGCACAGTGGCCGTTTATCCAACAGCTTTCTCCGACCGAACCACACTTTTACCACACATCTCTATATGCAAAATAAATTCGGCACACTCCCAGAATACATATAGGCTACATTTAATTGAAAGAAATGTCTTAATTACTCTATAAATATTGTTTTACATCACCACACGATCCCATGGGACAACTTTCTGTGACGTCAAAATCGTCATGTTTGCCAAACTCTCCACCAGCACAGAGCCTCCTCCCCCTTTCACTGCTCCTCTGTGCTGTGTGTGACCGACCCACTGTACTACTAAACGGACTCGCCCACTCTACAAACAACAACAACGTGAACAACAAAGTGAACAAACAAGACTCATGCTTGCCACCGCCAACAACTGGACTGGAATACATCATGCCACGACGAAAACGCTCCGCACTTTCTCAATACACGCCAAACGTTTGCGAGCCAGTCACGCAAAAGAAACCAAAACAGGTCATTACAGCATGTTGCATGCGTGTGCTTCTCAGCTTCTCCAAACATTTGCCTGTGCGTGCTTCTGTGCGTGCTTAATCATTTGCACGCCCGTGCATCGTTTGTTCTTTCTGTGCTTTTCCCAAATCACATCGTGTGTGTGTGTGTGTGTGTGTGTGTGTAAACATTTGCCTGTGCGTGCTTAATCGCTTGCACGCCCGTGCATCGTTTGTTCTTTCAGTGCTTTTCCCAAATCACATCGTGTGTGTGTGTGTGTGTGGCGCGTCGCCCTCCAGCTGCAATTGCGAGTGTGCGCAGATTTGAACCCAAACTCACGCACTATCCATGCACATTATTAATACTCGCCTATATTTACTACATCGCCCTGTGTGTGTGTGTGTGTGTCGCGTCGCCCTCCAGCCGCAATTATTACTCGCCTATATAACGACACTTTCACCCAGTATGAAGCTAAATGTGGAAGCCGTGTGTGTCACACCAAAACTGGTGACCTATACAATCCTGTAACGCCGTGCATTCTGTGCTTGCGTGCGCATTTCCCAAATCTCAGTGATTTATCCACACATCGCTCTGTGTGTGTGTGTGTGTGTGTGTGTGTGTGTGTGTGTGTGTGTGTGTGTGTGTGTGTGTGTGTGTGTGTGTGTGTGTGTGTGTGTGTGTGTGTGTGTGTGTGTGTCGCGTCGCCCTCCAGCTGCAATTGCGAGTGTGCGCTGTGTGCAGGGCACACTACTGAGTTTCAAAACACAGCTGAAACATGAAGTGGAATCTTTTGTTTGTGTAAAAAAAAAAGGGAATATCAACAAAACATATCTGTTTATTGTACACAATGCAATATTGAATGCAATGATATGGTGTGTCCTGTAAGCCCATGTGGGCTGGGCGCCTTTGGTGCATGACACAAAAATAAAGAAATCTATCTATCTATCTATTCAGGCCCATTCAATTAATCTATCACTACATTAGTTGCCTGTTCAAACTAAACTACACTTTATGAAATCATTGTTGCAGCCTACACACATATATTCAGGCCCATTCAGAACACATTTCCCAAATCTCAGTGATTTATCCACACATCGCTCTGTGTGTGTGTGTTGGCGTGTGTGTGTGTCGCGTCGCCCTCCAGCTGCAATTGCGAGTGTGCGCTGTGTGCAGGGCACACTACTGAGTTTAAAAACACAGCTGAAACATGAAGTGGAGTCTGTCAACTGAACTCCCGCAATTTCTTTCTTCCCATATTGCGCTGCAACGACACTGGGATGAGGCCCCCGAAGGGGGCCGAAATTCTAGTTACCTTAACTGGTTCATGGCCAACGACGTGTTTTTTGACGTGGTATCAACTAATCCCTCAAGGCCAAGGACGTTGTGGACGTGGTAGACAATAATTCCAAAAAAAATTAATAAAATTATCATTTTTTTCCGATTTTTTTCTCTATGTGAATCGCGGCAAAAAATCTGATATTTTGGGACTTTCTGGGCTCGATTTGGGTGATTTTAGACTAACTTATGATGAAGCTATTGTTAGCCTAGCATTCCGAGAGAGTGAGGCTATCTTGTAGGGGACAATCTTTTACTTCTTGTTTACTCCCTTGAACAGGAAGTGATGTCAAGAGATTTGACTCTAACGGCATTTTCAGCATAATGGTGCTTTCCCGCCATCTGGTGGCAGTTTTGGGTGTTACAGTTAAACTGCCGGATTATATATATATAATTTATTTAGACCGCTGTTTTTTCTTTTTGCATGAAAATGACGAATTAAGAAATGGGGCATTGGCCAGCATTGGCCAGCTTTGGCGACTTTTTGAATGGCAATCGAAAAATGTGAGATATGACCACAATGGCATGAAATATCTCATTTTAAAGCTGCATGTCTCTACTTCACAATGAAAGAAAAATTATGACTCTAGCATATTCCATTGTTTAGTAATAAGCATTTTAATACACCTTGGTTTTCAGTGAACAGTGAAACCAAGTTGTACTAAAATGCTTATAAGTCAACGAAGGAACATGCTAGAGTCATAATTCTTTTTTCATTGTGAAGTAGAGACATGCAGCTTGAAAATGAGATATTTCATGCCATTGTGGTCATATCTCACATTTTTCTATTGTCATTCAAAAAGTCGCCAAATCTGGCCTAAGCCACAAAAAGATGTGATTTAAGGCTGGGAATAAGAGGGTTAATAAACATGGTCATGAATACTTTTTGCTTCCAGTCACTAGTTTAAAGTCTCATTTCTAATGTCATAATATTCTTTTTGGAAAATTATGGTCCCATTTATTAAAAAAATTACCATAAAGTCGCGCATGTTCTGAGGGGCGTGGCTACCGTTACAGTCTATGAACGGGATCCCCCACCCACTCGAGTCAAAATAAAAACCAACGAAGAAGAAGGGGGGAAGTCCCGCCTCGTTGTCTGGGCCAGCCAATGGGCCAGCTGGGCCCAAACGGATCTAGAAAGATGGCGACTTCCATTGCAAGGACTGACAGGCTTCATTTTACGTTCATATTAGACGCTTTGTCCATATTTTTTACAGTCTATGGTGTGTGCGTGTGCGTGTGCGTGTGCGTGTGCTCTCCAGAGCGTCAGCAGTGCAGAGCTGGAGCAGAAGTTCCAGAACGATGACAAGGCTGAGGTGGAGTTCACCGCGGGGTCACAGACATACGTGCTAAGTTTCCAAGGTCAGAGGTCCAAGGTCATCATATAGCATATAGACACAAATCTGCCGGTTCTCAAAAGGCAGTGATATAGTCTGGCCAGGGGAGGCTAGCGGTCTGGGCCCATGTACTGTATGTCATTTCTAACTATTACAATAAATATATTGTATTACCATTTATTATTTTCTTTTTCCAGATATGATCCAGACAAACAAACGGTATGGCACTAAGAGGCTGTTGAGAAGACGACCTGTCTTTGTTTCTTCACATGACGCACACGTCATAAAAACAAGGTAATGTATTGAATGTCCTTTTTATGAAGTTCAGGTGTGGCCCCGCACAACACGGGTAGGGCCCCGCACACCGTTCCATCTTACAAAGAATGGTGTGCGGCCCTACCTGCTTCCATGATTGGCCCTGCACCCACTGTTGAAGTGTAAAAAGGGGCAGGAGCCTATCTCCTGTTTCTGTAGCCATGAGGCCCATAGGGGCAGGAGCCTATCTCCTGTTTCTGTAGCCATGAGGCCCATAGGGGCAGGAGCCTATCTCCTGTTTCTGTAGCCATGAGGCCCATAGGGGCAGGAGCCTATCTCCTGTTTCTGTAGCCATGAGGCCCATAGGGGCAGGAGCCTATCTCCTGTTTCTGTAGCCATGAGGCCCATAGGGGCAGGAGCCTATCTCCTGTTTCTGTAGCCCTGAGGCCCATAGGGGCAGGAGCCTATCTCCTGTTTCTGTAGCCATGAGGCCCATAGGGGCAGAATTATTGTGTATTGGGGGGCCGCACAGCGTGCGCGCAGAGCGCAAAAAAATGGTAATACATTTGTGCACAGTATAGCACAGGGTAATGTATGTCTATAAAGTATGCTACCTTTAAATAGATGTAGACCTATTTGACAGTGCATAAACATAATTGCCTTGACATTAACTGACGAGCGTTAACGAGCACATGCTGTTGAATACGCCTGCCCTAGATATTGACAAAATAGTTTTGTAAATGTTTACTTAAATCTTCCTTTTTCTCCAGCCGAAGACCTGCACGGAATCTGTCAAACTTCACAGCTCTGCCGGGACACTGGGACAAGTCCCAAACTCCCGAAACGGGATACAAGGTATTTTACTGCATTCGTACATACAATAAACTGTAATTTAGTAAAGTATATTTACCCCAAATGAGATCAAGAGCCACTGAAATCTTAAATGATCACATCATTTTGATCATTTCTGTCTTCACATCCGTCTGGATTGGCTTTCACCACAGTGTGTTGTTACCCATAGCTTATACATGTAATACATACTTAATCTCTGCATCTCACAGTTTCATACTCACTTCTAAACTCTAAAACGAATATTAATCTCTGCCAATTGAGCCGTGTTGACTTCGTCGACTAAAACTATTAGTCGACTAAAACTATTTGTCGACTACCTTTTTTCACTGATGAAAACTAAGTAAAAACTAAGCTATGATAACTAAAATTAGGACTAAATATATTGTCAATTTTGTCAACGGATACAAACTAGACTAAAATGTTAGGGAGGTGTTCAGGTTCAAGGTTGTACTTTATTGTTACATCTTGTGTACAGGTATATGAGAGTAAAACGTATTTTCGTTTGGCTTCCTTCAGACACTGCAGCAGCATAGATAACATAACCGCAAACACAGCAAACAAAGAGATAGAATAAAGAGTGCAAGAAAGAGCGAGCAAACAAACGAGACTAAAAAAGAGTATCATATGTACGTACGTGCATGTTTTCCATGTAGTAGCAAAAGTTGGGTAAACCTTTTGTGAACAGCTTCACAGTAGCTCATATTCCATATACAGTATACAACAATTTTTATTTAGAAAGGTGCAATGTTCCATATATACAACACATTTAACACATTTAATTTAGTGGAGAAAAGATTCAGTAGAACTAAAAGACAAGTCATTTTGTGTTTGGTTGTGTGGTGCCGTCTGTCATGCGCCGAAAGTACCCGATAGATAGCAGGTAGATGTATTCTAGCAGTAGTAGTTCAGTGGTGTTTCCTCCTTTTTGGGGAACATTATAACTAACATGTCCTCTTTTCCCCTCCCAGAGAGTTGCCCTCGCGACCGCCACGGCGGAATACAAGGAAATCGAGGGTCTATTCTGCAACACCATGACGGGAGTGGACATTCTGCACATCGAACGCATTCAGAACAAAGCTCTCTGGGAAGCCTTTCAGTTGTACGTACTTAAAAAAAAACACAAACCCGAAACAACACTTAATTGGCCCGTCATATCCACGCTTTTCTTTGTTACAGCTGAACTGCCATATATATATATATATTTTGACCAAAATGACTTCATAACTATAATGTTCTGTATAGGCTGAAGGACCAACGGAAGAGGAACAACGGAGGTCAGAACGTGGCCGAGAGGAAGCTGTTCCACGGGACGGACCCCCAGCACACCGACACCATCTGCCTCAACAACTTTGACTGGAGGATCTGTGGCACGCACATGACTGCTTACGGGAAAGGTAGGTTGAGTGTTCAAGTTTATTTTTAAGGGCTTTCCAGACGGGAAGAGACTTGACGCGCCAGACCTCGGTAATTCATTTTCAACAAGAGGCAAGAAATCGAGGGGCATTGACGCAAGCGAGCGCGGCCCTGTGCAAGTGTCGCGTGCGATGTGCGTTCTCGTTTGTGCACGCGCCCGCAGGCGATCCAGGCGACGACAACAGCTGCATCACTCGTTCATCGTCTGAAAAGCCCATTATGCTTGCCTGGCATCTCTGTTCATTTCATACTAGGTAATTTAACTATAATTACTTTTGCTTGAAAGTATTATAATGTTTGAGTCACTATGCTAACACAGTAATATGTTTCAGTATTACCACTATAGGAAATGTGGGGATCCTTGACGTGAAAAAAAAAGTACGACCGATCCAGATTTTCCATCTTCTCCCACAACTCTGTTCCAGGGGTCACCAACATGTCTGACTTATGTTGTCCAAATTCTGGCAGATTTTAGAGTTTCATTTTCACACACTTCACACCCATTATGATGTTCTTATTTAGATCATAACACCCACTTACTGAATGTCAAGTCTCCAGGTTTTCTTCAGAATATGAATGACAATTATTTATTATGACACTATATGGCACATTAGGAGTCCAACTAGTGGTTCTGAAATGTTTTATTTGCAAAGACCCCCCAGACCTGTTCTGGTCATTCAGGGCTATCGATTTATGTGTTTCTGTCCACTCATTTTGTTTGTCCGCGGCAAACATGGAATGTTGACCCAAATGTCCACCGCAAGCCAACGTGGCGATGTGACCCCTGCTCTGTTCCAATTCAGTATTTTAGCTGTGACGTGAGCGCCCCCTCCTGAGATACTTCCGGGTCCTACTTTTGTGTCGCTTTTGTGTCCCCATGGAGTTATACTGTGACGCTCCGTCGGACTAAATCTGAGACGAAAACAACCACGAAAGTCTAATTTTACCGCTTTCCTTGCAACAACAAAGCTGCGCTGCTCTCCCAAATCTGGCTGTGACAGGCCGTCTGCCCCACGTAGCCTACTATCGCCATTTTATTTTATTGTGTCAACTAAATCCTCATTAATGCAAACTAGATTCAACATACTAAAGCCTGCACACATTCTAAATATGCCCCCGAAATATTTTACCGAGCAAATGGACTGTTGCCACTTTCAATAATAATGATAATAATAGTTTTTATTGTATCCACATCATATATTTTTGTTATCATGGACACTTGTACAAACATTAATAATTCTACTCGAGTTGGAAGCATTAAGACCCATTTTAACCCTCAATGGCTTCCTTTCTGAAAAATAACGTCATTGTAAAAAGATTCACACGTTTAGATATTCTATTTACAATGAGATGAGGATGGGAGCTGGTGCCACTTGGACCCGGACGTAACGTAGCACTACAAAATGACGCCAGACTAAAATACTGAATAACCCCATGCAGGCAGCTACTGACGTCAGACTAATGACGCCAGACTAAAACACTGAATAACCCCATGCAGGCAGCTACTTCGCCAGGGACGCCATGTACTCTCACAACTACACGGGCCAGTCCGCCGTCAAGTTCATGTTCGTGTCGCGTGTGCTGGTGGGCGACTACACCGTGGGCTCCTCCCACTACGTCCGACCGCCCTCCAAGGACGGCGGCGACACCGTCTTCTACGACAGCTGCGTGGACCGCGGAGACGACCCGTCCATCTTCGTGGTGTTCGAGAAGCAGCAGATCTACCCCGAGTACCTCGTCAAGTACCAGCTGCAGACCGCCACGTCCTACTCGTCTGTACAGCACAGCTACTCGTCTGCACAGTACAACTACGCGTCTGCACAGAACCGTACACCCGCTGCTGCTGCGCCCAGACCGGCACCTGCACCTGCACCTGCACCTGCAAATGAGTGTATCATTTTTTGAATGTGACACAGAAGGGGTCGTCAATATGTCCTTATACACGGACAAATGTGTCCGAGGCCAAAGACTTGTTCATGTGAAATATTTGGCAAATGTTTGATTTACACACCATTATAATGTTATAATTTTGATCACATGACACTGATACATACATGACACTATGGAGTCCAACTAGTACTGCGCCCTGCAGTTGGAGATAATAATGTAGTCTATGTCAAGGGTTCTCAACCCGTGGGTTGCGTAGCCAAATTATTTTGAGGGGTCCCCAAATTATTTTCACAAAAAAACAATGTGCAACTGAATGGCTGAAAAATGGAAATTTAGAGTTGACATATTTATTGATGTTTTTTCACTATTATTAAGGTTATTGTAGCAGTCAATTTGTATTGGTGGTGGGGAGGGGGGGGCGGGGGTCGCGAGACATGGCCAAAGCATTTTCCCCAGCCAAAAACGTTGAGAACCCCCTGGTCACTCCACAGCAGATGTGTCATTTATAGTGATAGAACAAATTAAGAAAATCCAGCAGATTTAGACACCAAACTCCTTCAGACTGAATCTAGATGAAGATCTCTCCCTGCAGTGCTACCTAGGACTGCCACATTGAATGGTTGTGTATTATGTAAGGCTGTTGTTGTGTGTAGGCTGGCTTCATAATTTCAAATGTAACACTGTGTGAACTTTATAGTTCTGTTAATGTCCACGTCCTACCAATGCCATGGTGAGGTCATCGATTAGTAACTCAACCAGCACCTGCGCTGAACTGATTCGGAGTTGTTTATCTGTGATCCACCCTTATACTGTAGCACTGATGAAATGTTTGCTAATTTTAACTCCCTATATAGGCACAGCAATTTATGAGCATATCAAAATAAAAATAAAAGCTATTTTCTTAAGCCTCGGTCTAAGTGAGCGAGTCTTTTTTCTGTCACTTTTCTCCTGTTTTTGAGACCACCGCTTCTGCAGTTAACTTCAAAAACTAAGACACAACAGTTCCCCCTGTCCTGTAAATTTTAGTTTATGTTTTTTTTATTAATTTTTTTTTTTTAATTATGTTAATACAATTGGGGTGGTTGTATTTTGTCTCCATGCTCTTCTATTGAGACATTTAGATCATGTCAAAGGTCAAAAGTCATGTCTCACCTGGAGACGAGATCTAGCACACATTTTGGCCTGAAGGTCAGTATTCTGTTTATCCCCTGAGCAAGCAGGCAGGCTCTATTATTAGCTCAATGGTAAAACATTTGAGCTCTTGCAGGAAACCGTGTTTAAATCCGGCGTAGAAGAGGAAAGTTACATACCGTAGTGCTGCTTTAACTTATAGAAAAAATCACACCCGTGTGAACTGAGTGTTGCAACTCCCCCCCCCCCCTCCCCTCTCTCTCTCGCTCTCTCTCTCTCTCTCTCTCATTAGCAGGCAACAGTGTAGCACTCTCTCTCTCTCTGTGTTTCTGGCACAACAGCGCCCCTACTGGTACTAATAGTCATACTGGTGCTCATTAACGTCACATAGGCGGACACATAGGTGAACAACACATAGATACGGACATTGCTGTTCCTTGGAGTGGTTGCACCACTCAAAAAAACACACACACACACACACGCGAAAAAAGTTGAAATACGTAGGCTATATATATACAGATTTTCAGCAATATTTACATAGCATGAGAATATGACATTACTACAGTGCTCATCACTGGTGACACTGTGAACTTGCCAGCAGAGAGAGAATGAAATGCCGCGTCCGAGTCGATCGATTTGGAAACGCACTGCAGTCGTCCTTGAGCCTGATGGAGTGAGACGCCAGCAGCCCTGAGTCCCCCCCCCCCCAAAAAAAAAACACCATTTAATTATCCTGACAAGCCCTGTCTGTCCCGTGTCCTTAGAGGAGATGGAGGGGAGAGACAGAGAGAGAGAGAGAGATGGGGGAAAGATAGAAGGGTGGAGAGAGGAAGAGAGCGATGGGGAGAGTGAGTGAATGAATGAATGAGTGAGTGAGTGGGATAGAAGTAGGAACTGGAACACTAAATGCTGATAACTGTGTTACTTTCTCCTAAGTGAGTACGCCTTGCACGAGCTACAGTATGAGGCCCATATACAGTAGGCAGGAGCCTACTGTATATCTCCTGTTTGTAGCATGAGGCAGCTTGATGTACACCCAGACAGTACTATCTCCATTGAACCCTCAAACTGTCTACTAAAGCTACTATCTCCACCACCTCTCTACCCTCTCATGCAAGTAATTGACAATATATAAACTCACAACACCAACTTAATTTACTGACAATTGTATAGGCCTATTATTCATTTCCTGGAAAATGAACATTTTGGAGTTAGGTGGTTTCTTCCCCGATAGTAGAGATATATAACTTACTAGGCTTACCCTACCTTTTAAGTCATTTTCGTCCGAAAATATTTTTTGCAATGTTCTGCTTTTGCTTTTTGGTGTTCCTGTGAAATGCACAGCTGTAGGAAAGAACAAGACCGGGTCACACAATATCCCGACTCAACCAACCAGGGAACTCACATCCTGAACGTCAGTGTCAGATTGAGATTAATGCGATGTCTGGATTAAATGAGACAAGCAGACATTGTCTTACAGAATAAAAGTGGCTCCCGGGGATCACAAATGCAGTGTTTGACATTGATTATACAGGGAAATATAACACGGAAGAACGACTTTGGCTTTTAGTCATTTTAACCTCGTAAATAGCCTTTGGCATCTGCTATGGAGCAGTGTCACCTAGAATATAGTGTTTGGCACGACGGCTGGTTGAAATACAGCCAACATTATAATTGGAAAGTCAATATTAATTTAATCAGACCATTACGTGATGTTAGCCCATGAATTTGTACTTACACGATACTTAATGGGCTTCATGCCTGCTAGCAGAAATATCAGCAACAGAGATTTCCACTTCTGTTGTGAGCTTGTAGACAGCCTATTTCCGGCAAAGAGATTTGGTGTAAAGAAGAGATCTTCAATATTTTATTTATTGTATTTTATTTATTTAAGGGGTCAAGCCCCAAAGGGCATAATAGTTCCTTATTGTTTTGTAATTATTTTCTTCTTCTTCTGTTCTGGTTTTGCTGCAAAGAGATTCTATATAAAGAGGCGACAGTCCTCAAATATTTGGAATCACCACTAGATGGCGCATCACTCCAATATGGCGGCAGCACTTTCTATGTAACACTTAGAAACAAACTAACATGCATGGTCGCACGTGCACAATACATGCATGTGCACACATGCACCCTGACATTCTGAATGAATAGGCCTATGTTACTAATTTCTGCTTTGATCCATTCATAAATATGATGAATAGAATGAATGAGTAAATCAATATATGAGAGTAGAATAGGATGAAAACAAGTTTGTGTTTTGCACAGCGTGACTTTTTACTGTATTTTAAAGCAACTGGAAGTTACGTCATCACTCCAATAGGCGGAGGCACTGGGCGCTGGTCGTTACTATGGGACTTAATGGGACTTAATGGGAGTGTCGCCTCTTTATATATAGAATCTCTTTGTTTGTAGTTCTGCTTATACAGCCTGCTGGGCACACCTGAACTTCCATGCGCGGCCAAAAGAAGCTGCCGGCGTCTCTTCCGGGTTTTTAGACAGCTGGTGGATGGAAATGAAGCTCCACCCACGCGGCAGAATGCCGCTGCCGCGTGGGTGGAGCGATCATTTCCATCCACCAGCTGTGTACCGTTGCTCCCATGGAGGCACACGTTACAGTTTTACATTTTAGGATCAGAGGCGTATTGTTTTGCACAGTGGTTCACAAACATTTCAGGCCATGTTTCTATAGTTTGTTGAATACTTTTGGTGCAATAATGGTCTTTTACAAAAGGTGGGGACCCGAGTCCGAGACCCACATGTTGTTTTTTTAGTTTTTAGTTTTTTTCCTACAATTTTTGTAACCCATTTTCTTTTCACCCAGTGGCAATTATCTAATGTAATCCTGGGCGCTATACCTCCTCTGCCAACCTGGGGGGGCAGCGGACTGACCTCATGCTTCCTTCTATGCATGAGGAGTCCAAGCTGCTTCTTTTCACCTGACATGGGAGAGTTTCCCCGGCCGGACGTACCGCGTGGAAGGAACACGTTATTCCGACCAGTTCCTTAACCCCTTCCATCAGGCTGGCCAGGGGGAGGTAGTTTAGAGACCAGGGTTGTCCGACCCACATGTTGAGAACCACTGGTCTAGTATGGAAGGAGGTTTATGATCCTCAAGATAATATAACAATAAAACAGACAGTAAACTGCACATCGTTGCAACTCCACCTCTCCGCTGACAAACACACACCGAAGGCTCACCTAGCATGACCTCTGAGGCGTTTCATTGGAGGGTCCTTTCTGAGTTTAACCCATTCTGACCGGGCACCCATTTTGGTGTTAGCATCATGTTATGCTTTAGCTATTGAAAAATAGCAGATCTACAAGCTCATATCGCGCCACCGAGTGGCGCGATACGAGCTTGTAGGTCTGCTATTTTTGAAAAATTCGAAGAACGACTGATATTTTTAGAATCTGATCTCAGGTCAGAATGGGTTAATCAGACCAGTGTGTGTCCCGTGGAAACCTCGTATGAATCTGATCTCAGGTCAGAATGGGTTAACTGGCCTCATGCAGACAAGAGGACAATGACACGCTGTACAGTAGCCATGGCCGATAGCGGGATTCTTCTGCTCAAATCTATAGATTCAGTGTCAGATGATCTCAACTGTAAATAACGATTTCATCCAAGGCCCCTCTCGTCAATTACTTTTTTTGAATCTCGCCATCGTCATATTACAGACTATACAATAACTTTTATACTTGACGTTTAACCCCAGTCCCCAGCAATCCTTTTCTGGGAGCACCCCCCCCCCCCCCTCCCCTCTAAATAATTCCATAAAAATATAGAAAGAAAAATATATATCCATGAATTTAAAGGTGGGGGAAAGAAAGACTTTAATTAATAAGTAGTGAAAATAGTCTTATAAGTACACACAGACCCTAGCTCTGCAATAGTCTCATGGAGAGCCATGCTGTAAAAAATAAAATAAAACAATAATAAAAAAATAATGTTGTTCAAAGTCCACCGGTCGGCTGTTGTTCAGATGGAGGTGGGGCTCTTTACTGACGCCTTATGATCAGTGTTGCCATGTCTGCTTATTATGAGCGACTTTGGCCTTGTTTTCCTTGTAACGTCACTTTAAATATTCATAGTTGTGGAGTTGCATTTTTCGGGGGTCACGAAGTGTGGGTCATGTCCTAACCGAAAGAATACCTTTGCAGATCCAAGCGGCCGAACTGAGTTTTCACAGATAGAGTTTTCACAGATAAGAGTTGACTCTTCACATACTAGAGCATGTCTGAAATGTATGTATATGAAATATGAAAATGTAGCTAGGTGTAATGTTAGAGACCACAAAGTGAACCTGCAGGCCTGTTTTCTCAACTCGTTGTTTTCTTGCAAGACATTAATTAGGCCTACTCTATAAGCCATATTTCCAAAACTGGTGGGTCAAACTAAACTGAACAACCAATATGTCAATTGAAGCTATAATATGATTCCCTGCTTTCATATGACATGAAAAGAAACGAAAATTCAAAAAAAAAAAAATCCAATGGCAGTCCCTCAGTCAAATCTGGACACATTATGGTTTGATTAGTAGCCCCGCCCCCCTCTATCTACGGTTGCTTGCTTGCTCACAAAAACTGGCAACGCCGGTGGTGATTGCTTAACCCATTCTGACCTGAGATCAGATTCATACGAGGTTTCCACTGGAAACACACTGGTCGGATTAACCCATTCTGACCTGAGATCAGATTCTAAAAATGTCAGTTGTTCTTCGATTTTTCAATAAATAGCAGACCTACAAGCTCGTAGCGCGCCACTCGGTGGCGCGCTATGAGCTTGTAGATCTGCTATTTTTTCAATAGCTGAAGCATAACATGATGCTAACACCAAAATGGGTTCCCGGTCAGAATGGCTTAAGAGTTACGAGACAATCGGTCGGGGACAGACAGACAAACACAGACAGACAGACGGAACGATCCTCTCCACCGCGTACTGTAGGTTGATGGAATTGAAGTGAAGCCGGGATGCTGAGGAAGCTGCTTCTAGGGGTGGCGTTTGTGGGGTGCCTGGCGGTGGGCATCCTCCTAGGGCACTACGCCATCGAGAAGAAGGAGGAGACCCCGACCTGGATGAAGGAGGTGGCACGGGACCTGGACGAGGACATGGTCCGGGACTTCCTCCAGGAAGTGGACGCCCTGAAGATAAGCGACAACCTGAGGTCAGAGGTCAGGGGGGTTGGGGGGGGGGGGGGGGGGTTGGCTCTCTGTGATTGTGTGTATATTTTTAATTCTATTTACTATCTATACTAATCGACTTCACATGGCATTTATCCTGCCTTGGTACCATTTGAGTCCTCATTTGATACCTTTCAAAGGTGAGGACAGTCGGCACCTGCATTCAATTGTACTTGATTGTATCATGCATGTATACTGTATATATACTGTATATAATATATATATATATATACACATGTATGCATACATACATACACGCACACACACACACACACACATGCGCACCACACGCGCACGAAATGCGTCCTTTGGTCATTCGTTAGAGGTAATAAACTATGACTATAAAATATGTGAAAAGGACATTTATTGAATGCTGTCATTTCCTTGTTTCCATTTGAATTCCTGAGCCTTGCACCTTGCAAGAATAATTTGGAGTGTTGCAAATGGTAAATGGTGCCTTTATCCATGGCGCTATTATGGAGCAATTAGAGAGGGGTTCAGCGTCTTGCTTAAGGACACTTCGACATGACTAACTCTGGGGGAAGCCCGGGTTCCAACTGGGAATCTCATGCCGGTTCCCATTCAGCTGCTCTTACCGGCCACTCTACCGCTGAGCCACTGTTGTCTGCTTTTGCAGTCTTTCTTCCTCTCAGAGGGTCAGAGGTCAACTATAGACCACTGCGTCACTATAGACGCAGTGGTGGGGGGAAAAATAACTCAACGTTTTTACTTAACCCATTTAGGACTGAGGCTGATTCTAAAAAAGTATCAATACTGCAATATAGAAATACTAATACCCTGACTCAAACTAAAGGTGTAATTATGACTGGTGTCGTGTTTGTGTGTGTGCGTCCATGTATATGTGTGTGTGGTTGTGGTTGTGTGCGTGTGTGTGCGTGTGTGTGTGTGTGCGTGTGTGCGTGTTGGGACAGAGAGCTGACCAAGACCCCCCACATGGCGACCACAGCGGGAGATGAGCGCACGGTGAAGTACATGCTGGACAGATGGAAGGACCCCCACAGCGGGCTGGACCACGTCTGGACAGACCAGTACCTGGTCTACCTGTCCTTCCCGGACCCCCGGACCCCCAACCGCGTCACTGTGGGTCAGTGGCCATTCTCACAGCACATTTACATTTTAGGTTTTAGTCGTTGTCTTTTGAACAAAATCTTTAGTCCGATTTTAGTCATCTGAAATGTTTTACCCTAGGCTAGTTTCAGTCGACTACATACTGTAGGCTACCATATGATTTTAGCCGACTAAATCTACAGTTGATCAATCTGGCTGACTAAAATGTAACTCGTCAACAACTACAACATTTCACATGAAAGAAATAATGACACTGGGTATAAAGTGTGGTAAAGTGTTTTTAAAGGAAATTATGACACTGGGTATAAAGTGTGGTTCAGTGTTTTTAAATAATGACACTGGGTATAAAGTGTGGTTCAGTGTTTTTAAATAATGACACTGGGTATAAAGTGTGGTAAAGTGTTTTTAAATAATGACACTGGGTATAAAGTGTGGTTCAGTGTTTTTAAATAATGACACTGGGTATAAAGTGTGGTTCAGTGTTTTTAAATAATGACACTGGGTATAAAGTGTGGTTCAGTGTTTTTAAATAATGACACTGGGTATAAAGTGTGGTAAAGTGTTTTTAAATAATGACACTGGGTATAAAGTGTGGTTCAGTGTTTTTAAATAATGACACTAGGTATAAAGTGTGGTAAAGTGTTTTTAAATAATGACACTGGGTATAAAGTGTGGTTCAGTGTTTTTAAATAATGACACTGGGTATAAAGTGTGGTAAAGTGTTTTTAAATAATGACACTGGGTATAAAGTGTGGTTCAGTGTTTTTAAATAATGACACTGGGTATAAAGTGTGGTTCAGTGTTTTTAAATAATGACACTGGGTATAAAGTGTGGTTCAGTGTTTTTAAATAATGACACTGGGTATAAAGTGTGGTAAAGTGTTTTTAAATAATGACACTGGGTATAAAGTGTGGTTCAGTGTTTTTAAATAATGACACTGGGTATAAAGTGTGGTTCAGTGTTTTTAAATAATGACACTGGGTATAAAGTGTGGTAAAGTGTTTTTAAATAATGACACTGGGTATAAAGTGTGGTTCAGTGTTTTTAAATAATGACACTGGGTATAAAGTGTGGTAAAGTGTTTTTAAATAATGACACTGGGTATAAAGTGTGGTTCAGTGTTTTTAAATAATGACACTGGGTATAAAGTGTGGTTCAGTGTTTTTAAATAATGACACTGGGTATAAAGTGTGGTTCAGTGTTTTTAAATAATGACACTGGGTATAAAGTGTGGTAAAGTGTTTTTAAATAATGACACTGGGTATAAAGTGTGGTTCAGTGTTTTTAAATAATGACACTGGGTATAAAGTGTGGTTCAGTGTTTTTAAATAATGACACTGGGTATAAAGTGTGGTAAAGTGTTTTTAAATAATGACACTGGGTATAAAGTGTGGTTCAGTGTTTTTAAATAATGACACTGGGTATAAAGTGTGGTAAAGTGTTTTTAAATAATGACACTGGGTATAAAGTGTGGTTCAGTGTTTTTAAATAATGACACTGGGTATAAAGTGTGGTTCAGTGTTTTTAAATAATGACACTGGGTATAAAGTGTGGTTCAGTGTTTTTAAATAATGACACTGGGTATAAAGTGTGGTAAAGTGTTTTTAAATAATTACACTGGGTATAAAGTGTGGTTCAGTGTTTTTAAATAATGACACTGGGTATAAAGTGTGGTTCAGTGTTTTTAAATAATGACACTGGGTATAAAGTGTGGTTCAGTGTTTTTAAATAATGACACTGGGTATAAAGTGTGGTTCAGTGTTTTTAAATAATGACACTGGGTATAAAGTGTGGTTCAGTGTTTTTAAATAATGACACTGGGTATAAAGTGTGGTTCAGTGTTTTTAAATAATGACACTGGGTATAAAGTGTGGTAAAGTGTTTTTAAATAATGACACTGGGTATAAAGTGTGGTTCAGTGTTTTTAAATAATGACACTGGGTATAAAGTGTGGTTCAGTGTTTTTAAATAATGACACTGGGTATAAAGTGTGGTTCAGTGTTTTTAAATAATGCCACTGGGTATAAAGTGTGGTTCAGTGTTTTTAAATAATGCCACTGGGTCTAAAGTGTGGTTCAGTGTTTTTAAATAATGACACTGGGTATAAAGTGTGGTTCAGTGTTTTTAAATAATGACACTGGGTATAAAGTGTGGTTCAGTGTTTTTAAATAATGACACTGGGTATAAAGTGTGGTAAAGTGTTTTTAAATAATGCCACTGGGTATAAAGTGTGGTAAAGTGTTTTTAAATAATGACACTGGGTATAAAGTGTGGTTCAGTGTTTTTAAATAATGACACTGGGTATAAAGTGTGGTAAAGTGTGGTAAAGTGTTTTTAAATAATGACACTGGGTATAAAGTGTGGTAAAGTGTGGTAAAGTGTTTTTAAATAATGACACTGGGTATAAAGTGTGGTTCAGTGTTTTTAAATAATGACACTGGGTATAAAGTGTGGTAAAGTGTGGTAAAGTGTTTTTAAATAATGACACTGGGTATAAAGTGTGGTAAAGTGTTTTTAAATAATGACACTGGGTATAAAGTGTGGTTCAGTGTTTTTAAATAATGACACTGGGTATAAAGTGTGGTTCAGTGTTTTTAAATGATGACACTGGGTATAAAGTGTGGTAAAGTGTTTTTAAATAATGACACTGGGTATAAAGTGTGGTTCAGTGTTTTTAAATAATGACACTGGGTATAAAGTGTGGTAAAGTGTGGTAAAGTGTTTTTAAATAATGACACTGGGTATAAAGTGTGGTAAAGTGTGGTAAAGTGTTTTTAAATAATGACACTGGGTATAAAGTGTGGTTCAGTGTTTTTAAATAATGACACTGGGTATAAAGTGTGGTTCAGTGTTTTTAAATAATGACACTGGGTATAAAGTGTGGTAAAGTGTGGTAAAGTGTTTTTAAATAATGACACTGGGTATAAAGTGTGGTTCAGTGTTTTTAAATAATGACACTGGGTATAAAGTGTGGTAAAGTGTGGTAAAGTGTTTTTAAATAATGACACTGGGTATAAAGTGTGGTTCAGTGTTTTTAAATAATGACACTGGGTATAAAGTGTGGTTCAGTGTTTTTAAATAATGACACTGGGTATAAAGTGTGGTAAAGTGTTTTTAAATAATGACACTGGGTATAAAGTGTGGTTCAGTGTTTTTAAATAATGACACTGGGTATAAAGTGTGGTTCAGTGTTTTTAAATAATGACACTGGGTATAAAGTGTGGTTCAGTGTTTTTAAATAATGACACTGGGTATAAAGTGTGGTAAAGTGTTTTTAAATAATGACACTGGGTATAAAGTGTGGTTCAGTGTTTTTAAATAATGACACTGGGTATAAAGTGTGGTTCAGTGTTTTTAAATAATGACACTGGGTATAAAGTGTGGTTCAGTGTTTTTAAATAATGACACTGGGTATAAAGTGTGGTAAAGTGTTTTTAAATAATGACACTGGGTATAAAGTGTGGTTCAGTGTTTTTAAATAATGACACTGGGTATAAAGTGTGGTAAAGTGTTTTTAAATAATGACACTGGGTATAAAGTGTGGTTCAGTGTTTTTAAATAATGACACTGGGTATAAAGTGTGGTTCAGTGTTTTTAAATAATGACACTGGGTATAAAGTGTGGTTCAGTGTTTTTAAATAATGACACTGGGTATAAAGTGTGGTAAAGTGTGGTAAAGTGTTTTTAAATAATGACACTGGGTATAAAGTGTGGTTCAGTGTTTTTAAATAATGACACTGGGTATAAAGTGTGGTAAAGTGTTTTTAAATAATGACACTGGGTATAAAGTGTGGTTCAGTGTTTTTAAATAATGACACTGGGTATAAAGTGTGGTTCAGTGTTTTTAAATAATGACACTGGGTATAAAGTGTGGTTCAGTGTTTTTAAATAATGACACTGGGTATAAAGTGTGGTTCAGTGTTTTTAAATAATGACACTGGGTATAAAGTGTGGTTCAGTGTTTTTAAATAATGACACTGGGTATAAAGTGTGGTTCAGTGTTTTTAAATAATGACACTGGGTATAAAGTGTGGTTCAGTGTTTTTAAATAATGACACTGGGTATAAAGTGTGGTTCAGTGTTTTTAAATAATGACACTGGGTATAAAGTGTGGTAAAGTGTTTTTAAATAATGACACTGGGTATAAAGTGTGGTTCAGTGTTTTTAAATAATGACACTGGGTATAAAGTGTGGTAAAGTGTTTTTAAATAATGACACTGGGTATAAAGTGTGGTAAAGTGTTTTTAAATAATGACACTGGGTATAAAGTGTGGTAAAGTGTGGTAAAGTGTTTTTAAATAATGACACTGGGTATAAAGTGTGGTAAAGTGTGGTAAAGTGTTTTTAAATAATGACACTGGGTATAAAGTGTGGTTCAGTGTTTTTAAAGGAAGGGTCATGTGTTTGTTCCAGTGGGCGGGTCCGGCGCTGTGCTCTACACCGCCAGAGAGACGGAGAAAGGTTACGGCCCGAACCCCGAGCAGGACCAGCCTGATGTCGTCCAGCCCTATGCAGCCTACAGCCCCGCAGGACACCCCCAGGTAGGCCCTATGCAGCCTACAGCCCTGAAGGACACCCCCAGGTAGGCCCTATGCAGCCTACAGCCCTGAAGGACACCCCCAGGTAGGCCCTACGCAGCCTACAGCCCTGCAGGACACCCCCAGGTAGGCCCTACGCAGCCTACAGCCCCGCAGGACACCCCCAGGTAGGCCCTACGCAGCCTACAGCCCTGAAGGACACCCCCAGGTAGGCCCTATGCAGCCTACAGCCCTGAAGGACACCCCCAGGTAGGCCCTACGCAGTCTACAGCTCCACAGGACCCCCCCAGGTAGGCCCTATGCAGCCTACAGCCCTGAAGGACACCCCCAGGTAGGCCCTACGCAGTCTACAGCCCTGAAGGACACCCCCAGGTAGGCCCTACGCAGTCTACAGCCCTGAAGGACACCCCCAGGTAGGCCCTATGCAGCCTACAGCCCTGAAGGACACCCCCAGGTAGGCCCTATGCAGTCTACAGCCCTGAAGGACACCCCCAGGTAGGCCCTATGCAGCCTACAGCCCAGAAGGACACCCCCAGGTAGGCCCTATGCAGTCTACAGCCCTGAAGGACACCCCCAGGTATAGGCCCTATGCAGCCTACAGCTCCACAGGACACCCCACAGGTATAGGTGACACAGAGAGTGCATTCCAAGGGTTTTATTATTTCTCCATTCGCCATGTTTCTGACAATAAGCAAACATAAGCAACCCAAAACGATCCTTGAGCAAGACTCTCAACCCCTAATTGCTGATGAGCAGGTATAGGTGCCTTGCATGGTTTCCTCTGTCATCGGTGTGTGTGTGTGTGTGTGTGTGTGTGTGTGTGAATGTGTGTGTGTGTGAATGGAATGCACAACTATGTAAAGCACCGTGGATAAAGGCGCTATATATAAATGCACCATTTACACCGATTCTCTCATGCTTATGGCAAATATTTGTTTGTTGTTTCGCTTGGTTTTGTTTCACCCCTTCTTCCGGGTTGGAAAAGTGTTACGGGGGGAGGGGGGGTTATATGCGACGCATACGGCAATGCGCAACCCTGTGCGCATGCTCCTGCACAGTGCACACGCTTGTGAGTCGAGCCCATTGGACGAAACGATTTTTTTGCCCGTTCATGTGTGTGGTAACCTATGTTAACCATGTTATTGTGCTAAACTATAGGGGAAGCTGGTCTAACCAGGTTATTGTGCTAAACTAGGAGAAGCTGGTCTGACCAGGTTATTGTGCTGTACTAGGGGAAGCTGGTCTGACCAGGTTATTGTGCTATACTAGGGGAAGCTGGTCTAACCAGGTTATTGTGCTATACTATAGGGGAAGCTGGTCTGACCAGGTTATTGTGCTGTACTAGGGGAAGCTGGTCTGACCAGGTTATTGTGCTGTACTAAGGGAAGCTGGTCTGACCATGTTATTGTGCTGTACTAAGGGAAGCTGGTCTGACCATGTTATTGTGCTGTACTAAGGGAAGCTGGTCTGACCATGTTATTGTGCTGTACTAAGGGAAGCTGGTCTGACCATGTTATTGTGCTGTACTAAGGGAAGCTGGTCTGACCAGGTTATTGTGCTATACTAGGGGAAGCTGGTCTATGCTAACCAGGGCAGAGTCAGTGACTACCAGCATCTGAACCAGGCGATGGACCTGAGAGGAACCATCGCCATCACCAGATATGGAGGAGCGGGAAGAGCCGATAAAGTGAGTACATGGGCCTATAGTATCAAAACACACCATTGATATCCAATCAAAACACACCATTGATATCCAATCAAAACACTCCATTGATATACAATCAAAACTGCTGATAATGTGTTGTTCAGGGACCCCACAGAAGCAAGGATACGAGTTAAAAACGTTTGCTGTGAAAGAATATAATATATTCAAAGATTATTTTGCTCGTGGTGTGTGTCCACCGTGCAGGCCATCAACGCTGCCCCCTACGGCGTGAGCGGGGTACTGGTCTACACGGACCCTCAGGACATCAATGACGGCCTCATGTCCGACCTCAACGAGACGTACCCTTACTCCTGGTACATGCCCCCCTCCGGGGTGGAGCGAGGCGGCTTCAGCAGCCAATACGGAGACATGCTCACGCCTTACCTGGCCGCCAGAGGTATGGCTATTGGCTAACAACATGACATGCTGTCCTATAGGTCCAATGTATTCTATATCCAAGATCCATGATAGATTAAGGCTGATCACAGGTCTGTTTTGCAGAGGACACCTACAGAATACCAGAGGAAAACATTACCGGAGTCCCGCCTATTCCAATCCAACCAATCGGATACGAGGACGCCTATGCTTTGATCTGGTACGTGTAGAGACAGTCTTACTTCCTGAAATGGATTTGGGGCAATATGACCCCCCCCCCCCCCTTCCCCCTCCCAAACACTATGATTGGTTGTTATTTAATTATCCTGCATGTGATTGGTTGTTGCAGTGCTTTGGGCGGAGTTTCGGCCCCCACCACTTGGCAGGGAGCGTTCAACTGCACCTACAACCTTGGAGCTCCGGGATTCAATCCTACATCTGCCTTCAACAACAGGTAGAGTAGGACTACATTTCCCTTCAGCAACAGGGAGAGTAGGACTACATTTCCCTTCAGCAACAGGTAGAGTAGGACTACATTTCCCTTCATCAATAGGTAGAGTATAGGACTACATTTCCCTTCAGCAACAGGGAGAGTAGGACTACATTTCCCTACATTAGATTAATACAAGTAGATTAATAGATTTTGGGGGGTAAATGATGAAATTGAAATACAATTACAAAAATCTAATGAATTTGAAACAAGTCATTGTAGAAAAAAAATGATAACTAAAAGGACAATATCAGACGCCGGACTTGTGTTTATGATGAATCTACGGTTACATTTTTGTTACAATGTGCTCGTATATATGAAGGTGGCGTGTATTATAGAATTCATATAAAATGTGTAAATATTTGAATGAGGCAACTTTTGTCTGTGGTGAAACACAGACGATAAAAAAAGATGGTATTTTGTTGTGTGAACGTGAACCCCTCTGTCCCAGTGTCGTGAAACTGGACGTGTACAACCGCGGAGAACTGAAGAACTCCTCCAACGTGATGGGGGTGATCCGGGGGAGTGTGGAACCAGGTGAGTGACTTATCCAACGTGATGGGGGTGATCCGGGGGAGTGTGGAACCAGGTGAGTGACTTATCCCATTCTGACCTGAGATCAGATTCTAAAAATGTCTTCTATACATCCTGACAGTTTTCTGAAAAAGCTATGTTTCCATGTCAGTGGTTCTTCGATTTTTCAAAAAATAGCAGACCTACAAGCTCGTAACGCGCCACTCGATGGCGCGCTATGAGCTTGTAGATCTGCTATTTGTCAATAGCTAAAGCATAACATAATGATAACACCAAAAGGGGTTCCCGCCCCAAAATTGGTTATTATAGTTCACAAAAAAACCCCCGAAATGACAGTATCTGTAACTGAAACGGTATATATTGTGTATGTTTCCACGTCCAGACAGGTATGTGATCTACGGGAACCACAGGGACAGCTGGGTGCACGGTGCCATCGACCCCAGCAGTGGAACCTCGGTCATGCTGGAGCTGACCAGAGTGCTGGGAACCATGGTGAAACAGGGTCAGTCTCACACACACACACACACGCACGCACGCACACGCATGCACGCACACACACACACACACACACACACGCACTAAGCGTTCCTTTTTTACTGTGTGCCAATAAAGAAATGGAAATGTGACTACTTTGTCCAGCCATTTATTTAATTGCTATTTTCTTTTTTATGTTTGTGGTTTCATGTGTTTCATTTATTGTGGCAGGAAAATGGAGACCTCGGAGATCAATCATCTTTGGAAGCTGGGGTGCAGAAGAGTTTGGACTCATTGGCTCTGCAGAATACGCAGAGGTGACAATCTTTATTCTACAAATATACTTTCTGCTTTCGCCTGTTCCCTTCAGGGGTCGCCACAGAGAATCATCTGTCTGTCTGTCTGTCTGTCTCCTCTTCACTCACACCAACGTCTGTCTGTCTGTCTGTCTGTCTCCTCTTCACTCACACCAATGTCTGTCTGTCTGTCTGTCTGTCTGTCTGTCTGTCTGTCTGTCTGTCTGTCTGTCTGTCTGTCTGTCTGTCTGTCTGTCTGTCTGTCTGTCCGTCAGCAATACTCTGCCCTCCTGAGCGAGCGCACCGTCGCATACATCAACGTGGACATATCGGTGTTTGGTAAGAACCTATAATTATACCGACGATGACTTCCTGTTTCGTATAGTATTAACCCATTCTGAACGGGAACCCATTTTGGTGTCAGCATCATGTCATGCTTTAGCTATTGAAAAATAGCAGATCTACAAGCTCGTAGCGCGCCACTCGGTGGCGCGCTACGAGCTTGTAGGTCTGCTATTTTTGAAAAATCGAAGAACGACTGACATTTTTTAGAATCTGATCTCAGGTCAGAATGGGTTAATCAGACCAGTGTGTGTCCAGTGGGAAACCTCGTATGAATCTGATCTCAGGTCAGAATGGGTTAATGGAATGCTGACCCACAATGCTTTGCTCCTCAGCCAACGCCACGCTCAGAGCTTCGGCCATGCCGTCGACGCAGGGCGTCATCTTCACCGCCGCCAAACAGGTGGGAGGTCAGAGGTCAAATGACACACTAGACTAATGGTTTCAGACTCCCACTAAACAGGTGGGAGGTCAGAGGTCAAATGACACACTAGACTAAACTAATGGTTTCTCAAACCTTTTTTCACAAAAGTCTTTGAAAACGTCCACCAATTGAGAATGAATAGTTTTTAAAATAAGCGTGCCAAGTGTGTTGAAAGTGCTTAAATGAGTAGTTCACTGACCCCAAAAAATACACATTTATTTCAATTACACACCGCATGAAGCCATGAACTAGTTTTTTGACTTTGTCACATTCCTGAGCCAATGATTTGTTGACCGGCGTCTTTGGCGAGTCGCCTACTGAGTATAGCCATCCGGTTATCAAATCACTGTCTCACGTATGTGAGAAAAACTAGAGTCTCCCATGAATTCAAGGCTTCATGGTAAATAATCATGTGTTGTGTTGTGTGTGTGTTCAGGTCAAAGCTCCTGGACTGGACTCTGCGTCTGTCTATGACAACTGGGTCAAAGTGAACAATAGAAGCAGCCCCGCGCACGGGACCATCCCCAGGTATACTGACTGTCACCTCTTCAACGTATCGTTCATGCCACGGGTCTTCAACGTTTTGTTCAGGCCAAGGACCACCTTAGCTGAAAGAGATGAATGCAGGGACCCCTCACTGCATATTGGGTTCCTGCTCAATGTGTGTTCTATACAGACATGTTTAAGTTCAAAGGCTTGAGAACCAATGGTCTTCATACAGTGGGTTTATGTGGAGCACTGGTCTTCATACAGTGGGTTTATGTGGAGCACTGGTCTTCATACAGTGGGTTTATGTGAACCAGTGGTCTTCACACAGTGGGTTTATGTGGAGCTGCTTTGCCCTCATGCTCATGATGTCTACTGTGTGTGGTCAGGGTTGGCGTGCTGAGCGGAGCGGGCAGTGATTACGCCG
Source organism: Protomyctophum bolini (assembly GCF_963924005.1). Taxonomy (NCBI): domain Eukaryota; kingdom Metazoa; phylum Chordata; class Actinopteri; order Myctophiformes; family Myctophidae; genus Protomyctophum; species Protomyctophum bolini. Next base: position 38,162,975 of record NC_137874.1, on the reverse strand, counting down.
CGTTCGTCCATTACCTGGGCATCACCTCCATGGACATCGCTTACACCTACGACCGGGTAAGATCAGTGACGCCGTGTTGATGCACATCCCATGAAGACGCGCCATGGAGATTTTTTTTATTTTTATTTCTTCGTCGCATTCCTGGGCCAATAATGTGATGACCGGGTCAACGGTCAATAGAGGACTATAGAGCCCTTCTCCGCTGGTCATCACATTATTGGCTCAGCAACGCGACAAAAACAAGTACATTTCCATGAGTGCAAGGCTTCACGGGGTGAGTAATTGACAGAAAAGAAGCAATTATTGTTATTGTTTAGGTTAAAGTGTGACCTCTTGACTCGCCATCTCCTTTGAGGCTTTCGAGTTTCGGCGCTGTCCGTCTCATCGAAATGAAAGTGAACGAAGTAAATAGAATGTCTCTCATCACGGGGGAACTTTGTTTCACGCAGACAAAAACAAAGGCTCGAATTTACCCCGCGTACCACACGGCGTACGACACCTTCGACTACGCCTCCAAGTTCATCGACCCCGGTGAGGAGCACTGCTTTTAGTGTTAACTCGTGACTCGGTGGTTTTCAAGCCACGGATCACCATTTAATGAGATTTAGCCTCACAATAATTTGATACAATCTTTATCAGCGTGCGTTTATAAAAATGTTTATCGTGCGTGCGTGTGTGCGTGCGTGCGTTCACAGGGTTCGTCAGTCACCAGGCCGTTGCCAGGACGGCAGGGAACGTCCTGATCCGATTGGCCGACAGCCTGCTCCTGCCGCTCAACTGCAGTGACTACGCAGAGACCCTGGAGGCTTACCTCCAGACAGCTGTGGACCTCTACCACACACTGCTGTCTGAACACAGCATCTCAATGGGTAGGGTACAGTGTCTGAACACAGCATCTCACTGGGTAGGATACAGTGTCTGAACACAGCATCTCACTGGGTAGGATACAGTGTCTGGACACAGCATCTCACTGGGTAGGATACAGTGTCTGAACACAGCATCTCAATGGGTAGGATACAGTGTCTGAACACAGCATCTCACTGGGTAGGATACAGTGTCTGAACACAGCATCTCACTGGGTAGGATACAGTGTCTGGACACAGCATCTCACTGGGTAGGATACAGTGTCTGAACACAGCATCTCACTGGGTAGGATACAGTGTCTGAACACAGCATCTCACTGGGTAGGGTACAGTGTCTGAACACAGCATCTCACTGGGTAGGATACAGTGTCCACAGCATCTCACTGGGTAGGATACAGTGTCTGGACACAGCATCTCACTGGGTAGGATACAGTGTCTGAACACAGCATCTCACTGGGTAGGAATAGGATACAGCTGTCTGAACACAGCATCTCACTGGGTAGGATACAGTGTCTGGACACAGCATCTCACTGGGTAGGATACAGTGTCTGAACACAGCATCTCACTGGGTAGGATACAGTGTCCACAGCATCTCACTGGGTAGGATACAGTGTCTGGACACAGCATCTCACTGGGTAGGATACAGTGTCTGAACACAGCATCTCACTGGGTAGGATACAGTGTCTGAACACAGCATCTCACTGGGTAGGATACAGTGTCTGAACACAGCATCTCACTGGGTAGGATACAGTGTCTGAACACAGCATCTCACTGGGTAGGATACAGTGTCTGAACACAGCATCTCACTGGGTAGGATACAGTGTCTGGACACAGCATCTCACTGGGTAGGATACAGTGTCTGAACACAGCATCTCACTGGGTAGGATACAGTGTCCACAGCATCTCACTGGGTAGGATACAGTGTCTGGACACAGCATCTCACTGGGTAGGATACAGTGTCTGAACACAGCATCTCACTGGGTAGGATACAGTGTCTGGACACAGCATCTCACTGGGTAGGATACAGTGTCTGAACACAGCATCTCACTGGGTAGGATACAGTGTCTGAACACAGCATCTCACTGGGTAGGATACAGTGTCTGGACACAGCATCTCACTGGGTAGGATACAGTGTCTGAACACAGCATCTCACTGGGTAGGATACAGTGTCTGAACACAGCATCTCACTGGGTAGGATACAGTGTCTGAACACACATCTCACTGGGTAGGATACAGTGTCTGGACACAGCATCTCACTGGGTAGGATACAGTGTCTGAACACAGCATCTCACTGGGTAGGATACAGTGTCTGAACACAGCATCTCACTGGGTAGGATACAGTGTCTGGACACAGCATCTCACTGGGTAGGATACAGTGTCTACAGTCTACTCTAAACCAATCAGTATTGGTATAGGATACAGTGTCCATGGGTAGGATACAGTGTCTAAACCAATCAGTATGGGTAGGAGGCTCATAATTCAACTCAAAGGATGACTTCACCACTTTTCAACCTATCTTCATATAATTGGTCCTCCCTAATGTTCATGATAAATTAGCCCATTTCGAGGCTTCATGTTTTACTCATGATCAGAGCGTCCGTTGCTCCAGACTGTATGTACAGTATACGGAAGCATTTTTAACAATACGAGAGGCGACAGCCTGGCAACGCGAGACTATACACTGTAAAAACTATGACTAGGGTTTACTCATTAAAAATGCTGTCACAGTGTGACATCTAATAACATTGAATAGAATTTAAGCTCTGAAAAATGAGTTATATTTACTAGATATTTGTAGATATTGATTGATATTTACTAACTATTTCTTTTAAATTGATTATTTTCTACTCATAATTTGACTGGATTCTGATAGAAATTGATTAAGTTTTGCTCATTAATTGATTGAAATTGATTAACATTTATTGATTATTTGTTAGGAATTGATTATTTTTTACTCATCATTTCTTTAAAATTGATTTAAATTTACTAATTATTTGTTTAAAATTGATTATTATTTACTCATTATTTGATTTAAATTGATTAACATTTACTAATTATTTGTTAGAAATTGATTATTTTTTACCCATCTATTTGAAATTGATTTAAATTGACTAATTATTTGTTTAAAATTGATTATTTTTTACTCATTATTGTATTTTAATTGATTTAATACTAATTATTTGTTTAAAATTGATTATTATTTACTCCTTATTTGATTTAAATTGATTAACATTTACTAATTATTTGTTAGAAATTGATTATGTTTTACTCATTTCTTTGAAATTGATTTATTTTTACTTACTATTACCTTGAAATTGAGTATTTTTTTACTAATTGTGTGATTATAATTGATTTATAATTTATAATATTTTTATTTGAAATGTATTGTTTTAATTGATATCGCATTACTTTAAATATTTTATGAATGTCCATTTTGTTACCATATATATATATATATACATATACAGTATATAATCTACTCAATGTATTGAGCATATTATACACTATGGTAACAAAAGTGACATTTATAATAATAGATTTAAAGTAATGTGATATCAATTAAAACAACAATTTCAGAAAAACATTATACATGTAAATCACACAATTGGTAAAACAAATACTCAATTTCAAGAAATAGTAAGTAAAAATAAATCAATTTCAAAGAAATGATGAGTAAAACAATTATCAATTTTTTAACAAACAAATAGGACAGAACAAATTCATAAATAAATATTTAAAAAGAAAAAGGTAATTTGGTGTCAATAATATTAAAACTCAGGTTTAAACATTGCAGGTACAGATGAATATGAATACCATTGTAAATGTGTTCAACACAACTGCAGTTTACTCAAGTAAACAATGTATACATTATAAACATGGTACAATATACATTATACTTATTCAACAAAAAATAATACAACATGGTACAATAAAATCATCACACACACACACACACACACACACACACACACACACACTCTCACACACACACACACACACACAATTTGACCTGTGAAAGAGGCAGACATTTTCAAGAAAACAAAATAAATAAATATATATATATATATATATATATATATATATATATAAAACAAATTACCGGGACAACCTAGGCATGTAAAAAACAAATCTAAAACACTCATGTGTTTTCGGACAAGGTGCAAAAGCCTGTCCCAATATTAAATCAAAATATGATGCCACTACCCCAAGTTAGTAGTTAGAAGATATTTAGATTTCGTAGAACCACCACCTCCAGAAAACTAAAACATTTAAGTCACCATGTGATACAGTCATTTCCTTATACACATACAGTATGTATAATGTTCCCTGAGCCAGGTTATTTATCAACGTTAACACTAACCCAAACCCCATGAGGGAACATAGGGCTTCTTAATCTATTTTCTTTTCAAGGCTGTGCACCTTTGGGGTCAGCTTTAGGGAATCGAGCTCCAGCAGGACTTTCTGGAAGAACTCAAATGTATATTTGAGCTCTTTGGGATATGCCAAATTGACAACGTATGTCAATCCAATGAGTATGGCACAGGCCCTTGAAAAGTTGCCCACATTACGCACTACTTTGATGCCATCTATGACAAGTCCAACGTTACTTGGACCCTCGGAGGTAGCTCTGATGCTGTAGATGGTCATCTTGGTAAGATCAAGGTCTTCTGCCACAGGGTCATCAGTATGCTGAAATTGTCAGACAGTCAAAGAGGGGAAAGTTATATATATATATTTTTTAATTTTATCCCACGAACACATTTTTCACCCCTGTGTCAATTATCTAATGTGATCCTGGGCTCTACACACCCGCCGCCAACCTAGTCCCCATATATGGGGGACATGGGGAGAGCAACGGACTTGAACTCATGCTTCATTCATGCCTGAGTGTCCAAGTTGCTCCTTTTCACCTGACAGGGGGGGAGTCAACCAGTCTCTATATGGCACTTCTCATTCCTGATGCTTGAATCATCCTCAGCAGGATCAATTGTAAAATATTGTGCTACAAGGTCATGTAAAATATTGTAAAAGGTCTGGAGGAACTCTGACATTCGTGGGTCTAAATAATTATATAGACATTAAACGAGGATGAGCATTTAAACCCTCTTATTTCAGAAGTAGTACTGAAAACAAAACCTTTAAACACACAAAGGATGTAAACTATACTGTATTACTGAACAAAACTCAGTTTGTCAAAAATTGCAGGGATAAATCAATTTACTATATTATGCAGTTACTAACGGGAGGTCTGACTTAAGGGCAGACCCCCCCACCACCACCAAGACATGCCAGGTAGACAGAAGTCACATGCTATATTTTAAGATGCACTTTGACTTACATCATACACTTTCAAAAGTAGTCCAGTGTCTTCTCCCAGATAAACCATCAAGCAGCGAATGATGACCTCTCTGGTCTTGTTGATGTCAGGGTTGCTTGGAGACTGAAATTACAAAAGGAAACAAAGATTCAAGTTCATAATGCAAAAGATTCCACTGATCTAAAGTTGTTGTAAACACTGATTCAAACTAAAAGTGCATCTTCTTAACATATCAGGCTTAAAAGGAAACCCCTATGAAAATCATTCAGGTAATATGTCACTATATCCAATGAAAACACTTCCTGTCATTTTTCTGTCTAGGACACCAGCTGACTTCAGGAGGTCATTGTTCCCAGTAAATAAAGAAAATGTATAGCACATGAGCCTACACATACACCTCCTACAACCACTACATCTTGCATACTGTATGGATTAAAGTTCCAGAGGTGCCCACCCTTTTTTGATTTGAGAGCTACTTTCAAAATACTTGAAAAGAAAAGTATTGCATTTTGGGTTTGAGTTGACAGCCCCTTTTTGTTGTCAATTTAAAACAAGTGGCAGATTATTCTTTTAACATTTAAATAATCACACCTATGTGAAGTGAGGGGTACTACCAACCCTGATCATCTTACATCATCGCAATATCATAACATAACATCATATGCCGATTTGCTCAGTGGCAGACAAAACAAACTTTACAAACAAACAAAATTTAAACTCTGTTCATTGGCAATGGCATTTTTATGAAAGACAAACATTAAACCTGCATATAGCGCCCTTCAATAATATATTTTACAGCCGATCTACCTTTAGGGCACCCCTGGATTTACAAACAAAACGTGAATATGTTAAGCAGGGAGCTTTATATGTACTGGTAGGCAACTTTTGTTAGGAAGAAGGAAGGCACTGGTCCTAAGTATTGACCTTGAAAAGTCACATAATTTCCAATCAACAGGCTCTAATTGTCAGAGTTTGCACCAGTGCCTTCCTTCTTCTACACTTACCAGTCCCAGACTGAACTTGGCTTGAGGTGTGTTGGAGCCGCTTTTGTTATGGGGGGGCATACTTTGGTTAGACATAGCATTGGTCCGACTGGATTAAGGTTGGTATGGGACAGGCCAGGGTGCGTTAAAACAACCAGATTAAGGTTGGTGAGGGGTGCGTTAAGGGTTGGTTAGGTTTAGGTGTGAGGGTGAGGGTTTGAGATATCGGACCAATGGTATGTCTAGCCAGACTAGTTTCCCCGTTTCCACTTTGTATGAGAAGCTACTATGATCCTGGTTGTAGATTAATCTTTAAATCCAACCTGCATCATACAGTCGTATCTCATAGTAATATGATCACAAAATGCCTGAAATAAAATAGCAAATATAATAATCAAAGAGTATTTGAACAACACCGTGAGTAGTATGGCCTGTAACTTCACCCCCATGGCTCCACCCTTGGTGTTGAAGAGGTCCATTAGACTAGGAGTGTACTCGTCGAGCTTGGACATGAATGTTGATTCAAGGGACAGCGTTGTTATCCTCAGGAACTCATCCACGATCTGAAAGACAAAACAATGGAACTATCTTACCTAAACATACAATACCATTTTATGAACTCCATTCATGCTGATAGCTAAATCATCTGACCGTACTGTCTGGTGTGGTCACATAAGCCTGAGTAGATGATAAAATGACAACCAAAAGATAAAGTGAAATATCCCTTTAACCTTTATCAAATGGCTACAAGAACTGTGTCAAGCCTGGCGCAAAACCAATAAGTTGAAGTGTAAATCTAGGACTCATAATGATGTACCGTATATGTTCAAACCACATATACCACATATTATTTTTTCAACAATAGCCAATTTAACATTATTTTAGATGGGGGTCTGCGGCCCAATGTACATTCATGTGGGGGTCTTTGACAGGAATGGTTTGAGAACCACTGAATTGCATGTACATTATACATACCTATTGATATGATTCAGTCAGTAGTTTAACCAGGAACCCTGCTCCTGGAATCCTGGAAACTGCATCTGAAGAGATATTTAGATGAACTTTTTAAATGTAATCAATACTATTATATACACATAACAGGGTACAACATAGCAGTGTTTCCTGTGTGTTATTATGTGGCCACCATGCAATCATAATGGGGGTTCCAGATGGTCCCCAGCTAAATGATGGAAAGCTGGCAACCAAATTGACCCTTGTAGATCAAATGGACGAGTAAGGGTCAGTTTGGTTTCTTTATACACTCAATTAGAATTACATTTTTGAGGGGCGCTAGCCTTTAGTTAGTCTTTAGTTCAATGTTTGTTTTGCAAACGCCATTGACAATGAAGGGAAAATTTACATCATAATGTAACTCATTACATCATAATGTCTCTTCATTGATAATGGCATTTAATGTTTGTGTTGGCACCGTTTGTTTTACATCACCAAACCAAATCAACATGAGTTAGACTTTAATATATTAGCGCCCCTCACTTCACACAGGTGTGATTTTTGTTCTGCATTAGGTCGGAAGCCCCATACAGTAGCTCTAATCTAATGCAATGGCAGAAACGGCATTATAGGTCTATGGACCTATGGCTATAGGTAGGCTGCAACTTGAGTCTACAAATTGAAGAAATTAAATGCAGTCACATGTAATTCATAATTACTCACCTGAGTCATGTCCAAGAACAAGAATGTGAGCGGTGGGTGTAATCACAAGCAGAGTCCTGCAAAAATGAAAGTAGATTAGCATATGCCCATTAAAAGGCATCAGCCAGCCTATAATGTTACATGCAGTGTTAGGAAAGTTCACTTTCAAATAAACTAGTTCAGGTCACAGTTTTGCCTACTGTCAGCTGTCCAGATATTAAATTAAATTTCAGAATGGTAGACCAAAATTATTGCCACAACCCATAGCCATAGAACCACAGAATAAAGTCCAAACCTTAAAGTAAGCCCAAATCACTTTGGGCTTATCCAAATTAATTCCTAATTATTATTATCATCATCATTATTAATTTTATGTTATATTTTTACATTTTGGAAAAAATAGCCAACACTGAGGTGCCCACAACGTTTAGGTGCCCTGTGCCCAACCTTCCTGCACCCTTTTGCAATGTGAAATGCCACCGAATGTGTAATAGTTTTTATTTATTTAGTCTTTATATGGTAAAACTAACCCCCAACTTGTGAAAGCTCTCACTCACAGCCTGCATATTTCTGCTTGCTGAAAATAACTGATCCACAAGCTCACAACGTGTCACGGACGTGACGGGTTGTAAGCTTGTAGATCAGCTCGCATTTTCAGCACGACAAGTTTAACTCAGTGTTTTTGGGTCGGGACACATGTTCTCATTTGTGCTGTATATCTGGCTGTGACTACAGTGACTGTCTGCGTGCATCACAGAGCCTCATCATCCAGTTGTGAGCTGCGAGCTCCCATATAGACTGTATGCGCGCTCCATAGATTGATTACATTAAATTCGTGACGGATTTGGGTTTATTGGTGGGTTTTATAACTTTAAACCAAGGGATACACAGTCACATGCACACACTGGATAAATGTTATACATGAAGTCACATCAATCATGACAGAGCAGACGGGTGACAGACGACATGTTTCAGTTTCAGCCAGGGCTAAACTAAACTTGCAGACAGTAACACAAAACAATGTTCAGCTGCTACAGCAACTTATAATAAACATCTTACCTTTCTTTGGGGAAAATGGTCCAAGTTTATATAGTTCCAGACGACAGAAAGAAAATACAAGCAGCAGGCCAGCAGCTAGAAGTTCCAACACCTGCACCGTGTTGAACTGATTGGGGCAGTGATTAACATCTACATACAACCAATGAGTAAAATCTACTCATTTTCTACATCTATCGTTTTTAGTGACACATATAATTAAATTCTAGTCAGTTATGGAGAGCTGATTTTATTCAGACAACATTGTGTAAATGCAATTCATAAATAACTAAAATTGGTATGAAAACACCTTCTCCCATATGAATAAAACTTACATAATTCCTGCATAATTGCAATGACTCAACAATACAATTAAATTCTACTCAGTGATTCCTACCTGATTTTATGCAAAGAAAGTTGAGTAAAATACAGTGCATTATATTGTTTAATTCAGCTCAATTTCATTGTAAACGGCACACAGTCCTTTTTATAAGCAACATGAATACATATTTATTAATTAAATATTACTTCAGCCCAGTCTCACTTTTTAGGGTGTAGTGATATAGGGTGACCCGTCATTCCAGACGTCTCCTTTCAGAGCCTCTAGGTGGTGCTGTTTTCTCCTTTCAGAGCCCCTACAGAGAGCAGTGGTGTCGTTCCGCTCTGCAGCCGAGGGTTTGAACCAGCTGATACGAAATTCTGATCTGGCCAAGGAAACGTAAGAACACACACGCATGCATGCACACACGGGCACTCACGCACACACACACGCATGTATGTATGTAATGTATTTATGTGCACAAATAGTTTTGGTGCACTAAAGTTACACCCACAAAATCAAGGCATTTTATATGTCCATACAACAACCCTGCACCTGACAAATAACCCAAAGTATTAGAAAGACGAAAACTGACACTGAAACTAATAAAAAAACTAAGTGAAGCTTTTTGTCTTCAGGCCGCTGAAGGTGCGTAGGATCAACGACCAGCTCATGCTGTTGGATCGCTCCTTCTTGGATCCTGTGGCGTTCCCACACAAATACGCATTCAGGTGAATGTCAACTCATAGTTTAAATGCATGTAGATCTGGCCCCCATAGCTCTGTTAGTCTTCTCTTCCTGCACTCGCATGAAATGCAGACTCTCGTCTTTAGCGGAAGAAGAAAAATACTTTTAGTTAGGCTATACTCCACTACGCCATTGTGTGACGTGTGTCATTGTTGTGGGCGTGTCCAGACATGTCCTGTGGGCGTCGAGCTCGGCGGGCCAGCCCACCTTCCCGGGATTGGCCGACGCCTTCGTCGCCGCCCAGTCGTCGGGACTGGCCACCGATTGGCTGGAGGTCCACCGCCACGTGTCCATCCTGAGCCAGGCCATAGAGGGCGCCGCACACACCCTGCTGGACGGCATTTAGGACGGCGGTTCTCAACCAGGGGGTCCTTGAGGAGGGGGTCCCTGCAGCCAAATGACGGTCCTTTGGTAACCCAGTTAAATTATTGTTAACCATCCTCTGCATTCTACACAATTAGAGAATGTAGAATAATTGTTATTTTTGATCACCGTTTGCCTGTTATCTTATCTCTCCTACCAACATCTATCCATCATGGAATTGTGGATAAAATCGTATCCAACAACATACAGTATTCTTCCACATACTACATGCAGTGTTGATTTCATTGACTAAAACTATGATGGAAATTTATCGACTACCTTTAATCACTGACGAAACCTACGTAAAAACTAAGCTATGATGACTACATTGAAAATGTAATCAACGAATAAAAACTACACTAAAGTGTTCGGGTGTTGTTTTCTGAAAACAGCAGATCTACAAGCTCACAGCCAAGTGTAAAATCAGCAATATTATGACACCATTAAACCACCACCAAAATACCTTTTAGCCGACTAAATCAACTGTATATTTAGTTATATGCTAAATAAATCATATGCTATTTAGTCGACTAAGACTAGACTAAAACAAAAACATTTCAGATGACTAAACTATGATTAAATCTAAATGAAATTTCATTGAAAAGACTATGACTGAAACGAAATTTAAATTAGCAAAATCAACACTGATGCACATACCCACGATTCAGTAGAAAGTGCATAGAGATACTCTTTTCTTTGTTTACGCACGCATGCATGCACGGATTGCATGCACGCACGGCGGCACACGCACCCACGCACGCACACACACGCACGCACGCACGCACGCACGCACACACACGCACACACATACACACAGACAGACACACAATGTGTCATTGTTTTATTTTGTAGAGGCATCACATTTCATTTTTTGTTCCCTCCCCCATTATTCCCTTTCTTTTTTTCACAAAGACGAATTTCACCTTTTTATTATATATTTTTTTATCTTGTAAGGGCTGTGATGGGACAATAAAGCTGATTCTGATTCTGTGTTGTAGATACGTAGGTGTTACTTGACAGTTGAGTACCTCTTATTTTGAAGCTAACCGTTTCCTGCTGTGCTTTGTAGCTGTTGCCTAACTTGTCTCACCCGTGCATTCCCTGTGTCATGGTTTTCACCTGTGGCATGTTAGGCCTCAGCCTGTGTCCTGTTGTAGTCTCGGCCAATCAGGAGTAAATAGTCCATAGCGTCCAGCCGTCCACCTGTGACCTGTCAATCACTGGGTCTATTTCTACTCTCCTGTGAGGGGCTAGTGCTTCTGTTTGTTTCTGGCCAGTGTCGAGGTGTTGTTTGGTTTATGCTCCTCTGTGTTCGTTAATGCTCCCCTTCTTTTATGCTCCTCTGTGTTCTTTTATGGAATGCTAGTACTTTATCTTAGTGCAATGGCTCTCAACTGTCATCGTTAGTAAAGTGACAATTTAAGGACTTTTAAGACCTTTTTTAATACCTCAAAAAAGAAAGAATGAAAAGGGAATATACACCACACCATAATAAAATGAATGGTGATCACAGATCCTCCAGTTAAAGTTGTTTTCACAGATGGTGTCAGTGTTTTGGACGTCCGTTCCGTGGAAATGGCTTCCTCTCGGCCACGCTCTGACCTCCGTTGTTCCTCCTCACCCCATCATCACATCCTTCTGCCTTATTTTCATAGAATTCACCAACAGGAGATTAGTTGATGCAGATCCAATTACAATCACACGTATTACTATTCACACATTTCTAATGCATAGCCTACAGAACTGCTATACCTTTGACCCGCAGCTAAAATATCCAATCTACAAACTCTATACCAAGGGCCAAGGATCACTTTAATTTGAATACAAAAGCTCAATGCACAGTAATGAGGTGATCTAGTGGCTAATTCAAGGGTTCCCAAACTTTCCAGGTCGCGTAAATAATAATCACATTTGAACTGGGGACCCCCAACCCTGACACGACAGCCACTTGGAATTGTAGGCAATCATTTTAGTTGGACTCAATTCCACAGATAAATATAGTTTGCAAGGCATTGGGATCAGCTATTTTCACAATGTTTCCATAAAGTAAAGTCATTCTTTTGAACACACGTTGTGAGATTTCAGTGCATGACACTGGTGCACAACACACACACACACACACACACTGGTGCAGAACGGACACGCACACAGTTGTATTCCCTAATCCCTAGTCCCTACTTCATTGTACAACAAGAGTGTCGTGCACATGTAGCAAGAAAATGTCGATCTACAAGCTCACAACCTGTCGCAATGTGATCAGAGAGAAGAGAGAAGATATGATACTTCAACTTGGGCAATTCAGAAATGAACTGGCCAGCACTCGACTGGTCTGCACATTCTTTATTTGTTTGGCAGGGGTGACTGATGTTTCGAGTTGCGTCAAACCGAACAATGGAAAAAGGATAATGCTATATGCCTTCCCCTTAGTGATGTCAGTGACATGCAGCCTTTGAAATGTCATTGTCAAAAAAAGTCTGAACTAAAATAATACAATATATAAAATAGAGACAACCACCACCATAGACATTCACTTGTTGAGCACTGACGAGCTCTTTTATCTTCTTCTGGAAGGACTTTTCGTGGACGAATTCTGAGTTTGTACATCTGCTATTTTTGGGTTTTTTCTTTTTTTTTTGGTTAACAAAAACAGCAACTCTGAACTGCCAAAGACAGTGGGCTAATGTTGGACACGTTTAACAACAATTCTCTGAACTGAACTGCCAAAGACGGGAACATTCAAACAATTTACTTCTCATTATACTATTCACCCTCCCATGAACTGGCAAGAGAAGGACTTCTCCTGTGAACCTGTGATTAAATAATTTATTTAATAACTACATTGGTTCCTTTGGGAACCATTTTGGACATAAAAGGTTTCCACTCGGCAGGGTGTACAGTATAGGCTACACACCTCCATGTTTTAAACCCAGGTCATGACGGCGTCCTGACGGATCGCTGGGGTCCCGCTTTGTCTCCACAGTTGAAAAACTGCGTCTTTGTACTTTGACAGTTTAATTACTGTAATCTGAAAATGTGTTGCTGCTTTATCTCTGTCACCGTCGCAATTTATACCCGATGCCGGGCGAGCTGCGTGGCCACAAATCAAAACCAATGGTGGGGCTGTCAGTGTCGGGGTGGGGGGGTGTTTGATTAACAGTGCTGCATGCATTCTGCATTCCAAACGGAACGCTGACTGCAGTACAAATGGTTCCTGAGCACTGTGAAGGAGAAATAAATTTATAGCACGCCAACTTGTTGGCCTATATAAGTCACAGTACCGTTAGTTCGGTCTACGTGGCCGGTTAAGAGCTGAGGTCAGGGTTATAGCAACCTATGTGGCGGCTTTTATTTTGAAATTTCGCTAGAGGATTGTCTTTTTTCATTTGTGCCATTTATCTATTCTACACTATATTTACACTATGTTTTCGGCCAACCATCTTTTTAATGTGGATTTAAAAATATCAAAGGAACTGCAAGCCATTCCACTGAACTGCTGCCGAGTACAGGAATGATGTTTTTCCCATATTGTTATGAAAACGGCAGGGTTTAAAATCAGTAGGGCTCCCTCTGGTGTAGTGCCTGTGAGTATCATTTGTTGAAAAATAGTCACTGAAATATTTGGGTGCTAAATTATTTCTAATCCTGTGAACTAGACACATTTTAAATTGGGATACTCTCTCCACTTTAAGCCACCCCAGACTGGTGAAGTGGGCAGGGAGAAGGTGAGTTCTAGGATGCAACTTCAGGATCACTCTAACCAATTTATTTTGAGAGGTCTGGAGTTTCTTCTTGAGGGTCATAGAAATGCCAGTATACAGTATGCAGTATTTGATGTTAATTTGAAGGTTTTGCAGCCTTCAGCATCATGGTTACCACTATAGCTTACCATTGCACTCTGCCGAAGTTGGTTGCCACAGGTATAGGTTGTTCTGAGACATGTGTGCTTGCTTTCACACATACAACCAACTGTGAAGGTATAAATGGAAGGCATCTTCTGCGTCTCCTTTGATGTTGCCAAAAAGTGTGCTAATAGTGCACTTCCGTTGTTCGGAACAGTTTCTGTCCCCGGGTCCGTTATGGCGGAGCGGGAGGGAGGTTGGCTTATCTGGCTGTCTGCATGTGCGCCACAGTTATGTTGGCTTGGTCCTGCCCGTTTTGTTGGCTTGGCAGTGTTCCTTTTTCCATAGATCTATGGTTGTTAAAGTCAGCAAGGGTGCAAACATAACATAAACAAGATAGTGATAAATGCTGACTGATCATAATCCTCTGCCACCGTCAGTGTGTCCCACTCTTTGTGTTCATATGGATCAAATCCACTCAGTTGAGGGTTTTTCTTCTTCCAGGTATAGCGTGCTTTTGCGTTGGCGTTCATCTTCTCTCTACTGTATATGGAATTTCTCTGCCACGCATTAATGCCCCGATCCATCTTCTGTCATTACCGATAAGTATTAATCCGTTGTGTCGTGAGTCTAGCTCTCAATGCTGTGACTGGTCGCTAGCTTTACTTAACACGGTAGCCTATGGGCAAGTTAAACAAACAACATGGCGCCCGGAACGAGTCCTTATTTGGCAGGATCCGCCCATTTCTCGTGCCCATTTCTTATAGCATAATATTCGTTCCTATTGATAATCATGAAGTCATACTGCTCATGCAAAAACAACTAACTGGCCCTGGCCTAAAGCACCAGCCTGTGAGATTGCAAATTAAATCCAAGAGCAGCAGGCTGAGAACTGCTACCCAAAAAGAAAAATATGTCACATTCAAATAAAAATAAATATACAATTTAAACCTTTTGAAATACATTTGCACACATCACAAATGTAAAATGCATAGAATGATGCCCCCCCTGCCCAAACCTTTACCCCAAGAATACAAAACAGCTGTAACCATTTACATCGATTATAGGCTGATCTATACAAAACGATTAGAGAAAGTATTTTTACCCATGCAGATCACTCTCCACTTCTGGCGGGATGCTTGTCTGCTGCCCAATGGGAGGCTGACTGGTACTATACAGTAGGTCTAGACTGCAACAGTCCTGTCCCACAGCATTCCCAAATAAACACAGTAACACAGTCCTTCACCTCCCACTGTAGCTACTGTACCCGGGACGCTACTCTATCCACAATCACATGGATACTTTTCCAGTTTTAACACTCATTGGAAAATAAATCATTTGAAAACTAATTTGTAAACTCTGGCCCCAGGTCATCTTGGCACGCCTCGCTATAGTGTAATTTGTCAAGAGCAGCAGTCAGCCGGTCATACATACAGTACAGTCAGCCGGTCATACTGTACATACAGTACCTGCACACAGCAAAACTGTTAGTTGACCTTTATGTATACGTTTATTTGGACGGGACAGCTAGCTCATAATACATTAAAAATGTATTATGAGCTGAGAATGCCTATTCCCATCCGCAGTCGCCAAACACATAAAACAGCACATAAACATAAAAGGTTACAGTGCCGAAGGAAAAAACTGTAAATAAAATAAAAGGGCTATAGTTTTGACCTAAAATACAATGACACCCAAGAATAATAGAGAGCCACCACGTACAGGCTGAGGCTATAATAAATCCTGGTAGATATACTGCAGCACGGGCTGACCAACTGGTTCGTACTGCATTGTCGGGATTAGACAAAATAATGTCTTCTCTCTCAACGTACAGTCATAGGCTGTATAAACATGTAGTCATAACTTGTAATGTATCTGACATGGGGATAGTGACAAAAATACACAAGACTGCATTAAGAGTCAAAGCTTAATGAATTAAAACAGATTAATATTTTATATTTAACTCGTTTAAACATGCCCAAAAAGTTAATAGCTACAGTTAGTGTTCATAGTTAATTTATTTACCATTGACTGATTGTTATAAGCTAAACTTATAGATAGGAAAGATAGATAGATCATATTTAACAAACATGGCAACCCTGGTCCCTCGTTTGCGTGCTAGTCACTTGACGTTCTGTTGGAACTTGGGCTGTCAATGGCAGAGTTTAGATCTGACGACAACAGGCCGACATATTCTCAGATGGATTATTGATGGTGTGTAAAGACCAGTCGTCATTAGCTGGCATTGTAAATCATACTAATGACCGGTTGACTGTCATTTACTAATTAGTAATTAATGACTGAACTTTGAAAGCAGCTGTGCCTTTTCCACACCGCTAATCAAGGCCGTGGACAATGGATGCTGATTGAAGCTACACGTCCGACTCAAAATACCAACGATAAAGGATAGTGTGTGTCTGTGTGCAGCTCAAGCAAGGCATGCTGGGAACATTAGGTTATTCTCTGTTAAAATAGATCCTCTGTGGAGAATGTCCTGGCATGGGGGAAAAGAATCCCTAATGGCTATCATCAAAGCCAGTATGTGTTGAATTATTCTAATCATGTAATATTGTGTTAAACAGGTGCTCGAAGGCAGTGCCGGAACTACACCAAATCAAATGGCCCCCTGCACACGTGCTTCGCGTGCGCGTATACACAATCAAGAACAACACCTTTTTTGCGCTTGCGTGCCCAAAGTCTGGGGCCTAAGAAATTCTAGGGGAGGATGGAGGATGGAGAGGCCCTGTGCTGGGGGGGCACGTGTCTGTTGTTGCTGCTGTGAAAGCAGGAGGAGGCTGGTGGACAGAGTCGGTGGAACGTGTGGCCCTGTGTAGCCAAAACCAGGAGTGAAGGAACCAAACAACAGCATTGGCGAGACTTACAGGTTGTTAGCCAAGAACACAAGGCCATCCACATTTTCTCGATCTAATGCAGAGTGTTTTTTTATTTCCGATTATCCCGCTAATCCCTGCGGTGGAAAGAACCCCTCTCTGACCTAACCGACATACCCGGGATGCACAGCACTGTGCCAGCTGGGCAAGGTGGGGGAACCTTGGCACATGATGTCGTCCACCACTCCAGTGGGTTGGCCTTGCTGGGTAGTGAAGTCTCATTGTCGTTTATGACCACATCCCTGTTTGTGGAAGGTCTCCCTCGCCACCTATTGTAGGAACACAAGTATTTCATTAGCTTTATAATTTAATGTGTATACTGTATCTGGGTTAAAGTAGATGTTATGTTGTGTTTACTTGTATTTATTTTACCAAAAAAAAACGTCTTCTTGGCTTGATAAACATTCCCAAACAGAGCTCCCATGGTGCTAAGAGCTGTCTTCTTGGGTCTCTTCTCTTTGCCCGACGGCCACTAGCAACACATGTTGTGGGTTGCTAGTGGTTGCCTGGTTCCCAATGTTTTATCTAGTTCGTCAAACCAGGGGAATTTGTCCTTCTCCTCTCCCGAGCTGCCACTTCTCCGGAGCGCATCGCACATTTTCATGTACCACTGACGACGTATTTTTCTTTCAAATGGCACTGATTTGCCGCGCGGTCACGTCAATCCCCCGCTCTCTCCTTTGGTCACTGACAGTTAAAATGGTAAATGGTGCATTTATATAGCGCCTTTATCCAAGACGCTTTACATAGATTGTGCATTACATTCACCCATTCACACACCGATGGCAGCGGAAACCATGCAAGGCACCAACTAGCATATCATCAGGAGCAATTAGGGGTTCAGTGTCTTGCTCAAGGACACTTCGACAGTAACTCTGGGGGAGCCCGGGTTCGAACTGGCAACCTTGCGGTTCCCATCCAGGCACTCTACCCCTGAGCCACGCCTCTGTCTTCACAGTTGTGAAGACAGAGGCATTCTTACGTGTGAATGGGAAATGTAATAACCTTTCCAAGAGCACCTTTACCTCATCATCTCCCCATGTTGATCCTCGACTCATTTTGCTGTTCTTTTCATTAATGTAATCATTTATTTACGTATACCTCTCTGACATAATGTCAACCTGTCCAGATGTAAATGTCGGCTTTTGGCGCTCTCAACTCACAGTGCATTATTTATTTATTCATGTTTTCTTCCCGTATTTTGTCCAGTCCAACTGGGTTCACAGACCATAATATGGTCCCATTTAAACGAACCAAACAGTCCTGAAGTCCAAGTACTCTTCATAAACTTCATGCCTAAAGACTGAATACAGATTTCAAGGTCATTTAGATAAACTCGTCAGCATGTCGGGCCAAGAAACGACTCCCTCCCCCTGTCCATGCTGTGTGGTTTTTATGAGCACCCAAGGTGCTTTCGCCGGCCAGCGAAAACCTTGTATGTCCAAAACCATTACTGTTTCATGACTATTAAAAATGAAAAAGCTCACAACGCATGGCATCGCGGGACTTTGCGAGTTTGCAGATGTGCTATTTTCACTACTTTTAATGCTGGCTTTAACTTATTTAGAAACATAATAAGATGTTTAGATATATGGTGTTGATATCATGTGAGTTTTCTGCCATTAACCCATTTTGACCTGAGATCAGATTCTAAAAATGTTCTTCTACATCCTTGCAGTTTTCTGAAAAAGCTATGTTTCTATGTCAGTCGTTCTTCGATAAAAAAAAAAATAGCAGACCTACAAGCTCGTAGCGCGCCACTCGGTGGCGCGCTATGGGCTTGTTGATCTGCTATTTCAATAGCTAAAGCATAGCATAATGAACCCGCCCGCAAAAATGGGGTAATTGAGGCAAATGCATAAATGACACACAACACTGGTCTTCATCGCCATGACCTTGGCTTCATGGCTTGTGGAAATCAATAACATTAAAGAAAATGAACCACTCAGCTCTTATTAGGACTATATCGTTAAGAGTTATATCGTTATGTCCGTTAAGGAAATTGATCCTGTGTTCACACAGATCCACTGCAGCTATTATTCAGTTGCAATTGGCTCTTGCTAATAGCTTGTATGGAGAAAGTCACAGGGGTCCAAAGTGCAAAAGGTAGAGGCCAGGGTGAACCACAATCATGAATAATAACCAATTCAGGATGGGAACCCCTTTTGGTGTTTTAAGCATTATGTCATACTTTAGCTACTGAGAAATAACAGATCTACAAGGTCATCGCGCTGCACCGAGTGCAGCGCTACAAGCTTGTAGATCTGATATTCTTGATATATTTTTTTAAATATGGTGCAAATCTTTTAATAATATTCTTTCAGAGCAACATCATATTTTCGCATGGGGGTCGGCGGCCAATTTCATATAATTTCTGGGGTCCTTGACAGGAAATAGTCTGAGAACCACTGACAGGTTTTTCAAGAAAACTGTAAAGTCGAATGCTAAAGATGGAAGGAACTCATTCCCACAGTCAGTGTCTGACTGAAGGTTGTTCACCCAGGCAACAAACAAAGGGCGAGAAGCACTGGCCTCTTATGTAGCAGAATATTTTAATAGCAGAATATCTTTTAATATTGTGGTATTGCTACTTTTACTTAAAGGAACGTCCCTTAAGTGAAAATGAACGAATGAATGAATGGATGGATGGACGGACGAATGAATGAATGAATGATAAATGAATGATGAATGAACGAACAAATTGATGAACAGACTTCTTCTATGTTGTGTTCCTTCCCTCAGTAGAATTCCTGACGGCCTCACTTTGGGAGTTAATCTGCTCGACAAGCTGTGGCGCTACAGTTTATTATCTGGGCACATTGTCTGCTGATTCTCTCAAAGACACATTTCACAGCGCAGTAGACACGCTAACAAGATTCATCCTGTGTTTTATAGCTGGGGGTGATAACTCTCCGCTCTGAGCTTTACTTTCTAGCTGTGAAATTGTACTTTGATTGTATCGTCTCACACTGATGTACTGACTGCCTCGACTCTGAAGTTATAACCATGAAACTGCATAAAGCTTCTAAATATTTACTCGTTTAAAATGTCGAGTGGAAACCATGTATGTTACGATAAAACGTATGGTTTTTTTTTTGTGGTGCAACCACTCCAAGGAACAGCAATGTCCGTGTTCACCTATGTGTCCGCCTATGTGTTGGTTCACCTATGTGACTATACCTATGTGTTGGTTAATGAGCACCAGTATAATGAGCATCAGTAGGGGCGCTGTTGTGCCAGAAACAGAGAGAGAGTGCTGCACTGTTACCTGCTAATGAGAGAGAGAGGGGGGGGGGGGGGGGGCGGATGTTTTTGTTAAAGGGAAATAATGAAAATAGACGATCTACAAGCTCACATAGCATCATGTCGTGAGCTTGTATAGAACTGCTATTTACACTAAGTTTGCGCAATGTATATAATGAAGTATAGGGCATTCATTTGTGGAAAAAAATGGTTACTTTAAATAATTCTGGTCGGAGATACAAGGTTTCCACCCAGAGACAGCAACACTAGTGTCTGTCTGTCTGTCTGTCTGTCTGTCTGTCTGACTGTCTGTCTGTCCGTCTGGAGATAATCTTGCAGACTGCAGCACTGTGTCACACAAATGTCCAATTAGAGGGAGAGAAAATAAATGAACACAAATCTCCCCCCCCCCCCACCACCCCCCCCCCCCCCCCCCCCCCCTGTGGCCAAGTGCGACTGCATGCGTATCAATCTGGGAGTCCTTGACATTGATCAAGTTTGAGAACCAAACTGAATTATGACAAATAGGGGCGTATCCACGGGTGGTCCTACCTGGGCCTATAGGCCCACCTATGTCTGAACTGGGCCCAGCCACAAACATTAAAAAAAATGTAATTAATATCATATGATGACAGTAGCGTCATTGCATAACATAATGTGAACGCAATCATTTGCAATTCAATTTAGCAAAATGGCAGTGGGTTTAATATTATTCATCTTTTCCTATACTCCGAAGCCACTGGCACTGCCTAGTTTGTCCATCTGTGCCTGCATAGTCATAGATTGATTGGTCATGCCTGCGGCCTGCCTGATGCCAGTCACCATGTGCTTGTTTCTAGAATGTGGCAAATTAGTGTTTCTTTTCTTCACACCAGAAACTTGCGTCTTTGTTTATGATTAAATATTAATGAGAAGCCTCTCTGAGAGTATCCTAAATGTTAGCCTCACAATGTCTCAAGTTCGTCTATTGCAAAGTTTTTGGAAAGAAAGGAAGTCACGTCAGCAGTCCCTAGAGGAGCTAGCCTACTGTAGTGTACAACCGTTGTATCCTGAGGACTTTACTGGGAAACTCCACAACAGCGTCCGCCCTTGATTATGGATTACAAGACATCACTACATGATTGAAGACATCAAAGGTAATAATTTAAGTGTAATTTTTGCTGAATGGATTTTCATTGATTGTGCCCATGTTGTCTGCTGCTATGCTATATGGGGAGGTGCTATCTTGCTCATTTGTAATTTGGAAGAAACATAGCTGTTGTTACACTCTGCAGTCTTCAACAAACACTGCCTGGGAGTGTGCATGTTGCTTTATGGTTGTTGAGGAGCGCTGCTATGAGAGTTTGTGTAAACACAAATATAGGCCTATTGTGTGAACACAAACATGGAATGCCATTGGCAATGGATGGCCAGCTTCGAATGTCTGTGTAAACACAAACATTGTGTTGCACAAACATTGAAGACGGAGGTGTGATTTTTACATTTTAATTTGGGAATGTGATGGGATGAAGTATGTCTTGTAGCAGCCTGACATTACACTTGTCAATCTCTAAGACACCTGACTTAATATTGTCGACTGACATGGAAACATAGCTTTTTCAGAAAACTGTCAGGATGTAGAAGACATTTTTAGAATCTGATCTCAGGTCAGAATGGGTTAAAGCAGTGGTTCTCAAACATTGTCTTTTATTTTGTATTCCAGTATGCGGCAGTATTGAGTTCACATAGTTCCCTCCTCCTGCCTGGGTCTGGTCTCTCTCAAACGACAGCTCCTCGGGCGCGTTGTCAGCTTGCAGATCGGCTATGTTCAAATAGCAGTATTGGTTTAAAGTGCTCATACCATAATAGTCACTTCCTTTTGGGCTTGTTTTCATAGACCTCGGTTGCTTATATCTCTCGCAAAATTGGCAACACTGCTGAGGTGTATATAGGTGCACGTGATAGCAGTGGCGGAAGAAGTAGCCTACTCTTTACTTGAGTAAACATAGTAATACCACATTGTATAGAAATACTATTTATCTGGATAATTCTGTATGTTTTTACAAGAATCTAAAAATGCAAAATGAATTGTGCTGGAGTAGCTACAGTATATTTGCCTCATGAGATGCAGTGGAGTGTTAGTATAAAAGTATTGAAAAATGAAATTACTCAAGTAAAGCACAAATACCGCAACATGTTATTTAGGTACAGTACTTGAGTAAATGTTCTTTATAGTTTGAAGGACATTCCACCGGTAGTGTGGATCGCAGGCTGTCTTACATAAAGCAGCTCTGTCGTATCCAGTATCCACACATATTCACTGGTCCATGTTAAAGGTTATCGTTTCCATTCACTGTGAAGATCTTTGTCACTCAGAATGGTGCTGTCGGAGCTTCATTTCCCTGCATTGCTGAAAATGCTTTGTGCCAGGAACCACCAGAAGAGAAGATTTTTTTTCCTCCAAAAATAGCAGATGTATGTACAAGCGTGCACCGCTGCTTGTTATCCCATTCTGACCTGAGATCAGATTCATACGAAGTTTCCACTGGACACACATTGGTCTGATTAACCCATTCTGATCTGAGATCAGATTCTAAAAATGTCAGTCGTTCTTCGATTTTTCAAAAATAGCAGACCTACAAGCCACTCGGTGGCGCGCTATGAGCTTGTAGATCTGCTATTTTTCAATAGCTAAAGCATAACATGATGCTAACACCAAAATGGGTTCCCGGTCAGGAATGGGTTAAACATGCTGTTACATGCTTTGAGCTTATATATCAGCTATTTTTTGAGAACCACTTGTTCTAAACCACCGTTCTAAATCCTAAGATGTTTTTGGAAAAAATCTATAGCTAAAATCCAAAATGACAGATCGCTTTCCCATTTGTATATGGGTCATTTATTAATCCCCTATGTTGTGTTCACGCGGTCATTGCGACAAGGGAAGGTCCGACAGTTTAGTTTATTGGGTGACGGTTTTTGGTGACGTTTAGCAAAAGCTGTGGCCGAAGGCCTTATTTGTTTATGTTCATGTTGTAGTGTTTAGATGGTTCTATTAGGACTTCTCCTCTGCATGTTGTAGTGTTTAGATGGTTCTATTAGGACTTCTCCTCTGCATGTTGTAGCGTTTAGATGGTTCAATTAGGACTTCTCCTCTGCATGTTGTAGTGTTTAGATGGTTCTGTTATGACTTCTCCTCTGCATGTTGTAGTGTTTAGATGGTTCTGTTATGACTTCTCCTCTGCATGTTGTAGTGTTTAGATGGTTCTATTAGGACTTCTCCTCTGCATGTTGTAGTGTTTAGATGGTTCTGTTATGACTTCTCCTCTGCATGTTGTAGTATTTAGATGGTTCTGTTATGACTTCTCCTCTGCATGTTGTAGTGTTTAGATGGTTCTATTAGGACTTCTCCTCTGCATGTTGTAGTGTTTAGATGGTTCTGTTATGACTTCTCCTCTGCATGTTGTAGTGTTTAGACTTTAGATGGTTCTGTTATGACTGCATGTTGTAGTGTTTAGATGGTTCTGTTATGACTGCATGTTGTAGTGTTTAGATGGTTCTGTTATGACTGCATGTTGTAGTGTTTAGATGGTTCTGTTATGACTGCATGTTGTAGTGTTTAGATGGTTCTGTTATGACTGCATGTTGTAGTGTTTAGATGGTTCTGTTATGACTGCATGTTGTAGTGTTTAGATGGTTCTGTTATGACTTCTCCTCTGAATGCTGTAGTCCTCTGCATGCTGTAGTATTTAGATGGTTCTGTTATGACTTCTCCTCTGAATGCTGTAGTCCTCTGCATGCTGTAGTATTTAGATGGTTCTGTTATGACTTCTCCTCTGCATGCTGTAGTATTTAGATGGTTCTGTTATGACTTCTCCTCTGCATGCTGTAGTGTGTGTGTGTGTGTGTGTGTGTGTGTGTGTGTGTGTGTGTGTGTGTGTGTGTGTGTGTGTGTGTGTGTGTGTGTGTGTGTGTGTGTGTGTGTGTGTGTGTGTGTGTGTGTGTGTGTGTGTGTGTGTGTGTGTGTGTGTGTGTGTGTGGAGATATGACTGTCTGGTTTATATAAATTAGAAGCCCAGTCGTGGGAATCCGTCATTTAAATGGGAGCATTAGGTCTGCAGTTCTGGCTATCATGTACGCCAATAAACCCAGGAGAGCTGTGTGTGTGTGTGTGTGTGTGTGTGTGCGTGTGCGTGCGTGTCCAGCACAGACCATACATATTTCATACTTTTCTTCACATGCATATTTATGTATGTATATGCAGTGGTGGAAGAAGTATACTCGGATTTTCATTAATTTTTTTCTTATTCCTTTTGTTTTTTTTTTCTAAAGGAAATTTCCAGGGCTGTGTCACGTCAGTGTTATGGTCAATGTCATGAATAAAAGTACAAAAGTACATACTTAAAGTAATAAGTATAAATACATTATGCAGAATGTATTATGCAGAATGTCCCATTGTATAATTTCTCCTCCAGAAATGTTCTAAAAGTGTCAACATCTTTAAAAAATGGCTTGATCTGCAAGCTTACATGTTGCCTTGCAGTTTGCGTCAAACTTTGAGCTTGTTGGCTATTTTACAAGTATAGCCAAAGAATACATTAGAGTGTAAAGTAGTTATTGTATGTTAACCGTAAGACGCCTGAGGGCGAGTGCACTGGCCATATATGGAGCGTGTCTTGAGTGTACAGGGTTTGATGAGGTCAGATAAACATATATGGAACGTCAGAAGGTCAGCTCCATATATGGAGATCTAAGGGTGGCAGTGTCTTGAGTACATGGTTTGATGAGGTCAGATAAACATATATGGAACGTCAGAAGGTCAGCTCCATATATGGAGATCTAAGGGTGGCAGTGTCTTGAGTACATGCATGGTTTGATGAGGTCAGATAAACATATATGGAACGTCAGAAGGTCAGCTCCATATATGGAGATCTAAGGGTGGCAGCGGGGGCAGTGTCTTGAGTGTACAGGGTTTGATGAGGGCCCAGGCAGGGCCGGGCCTTCATTTTAAGGCCTGTTGGGAACCCTAGTTTTGCCGGCTGCCGTGGGGCCGCTGCACTAATTACTTTGGGGCAGAGTTTAAATGGACAGGTATCAGTCAAAAGGGAGACATCGAAGGGGAAGGATGGATGGGGAAGGATCAACATAGTCGTGGCGACTGTGGCTCAGGAGGTAGAGCAGGTCGTCCAATGATCCATGGGTCGGCGGTTCGAATCCCGGCTCCTTCTGTCTACATGTCGAAGTGTCCTTGGGCAAGAGTACTGAACCCCAAATTGCTCCTGATGTGTACCTTGCATGGCTTTCGCCGCTATCGGTGTGTGAATGGGTGAATGTAATGCACAATCTATGTAAAGCGCCTTGGATAAAGGCGCTATATAAATGCACCATTTACCATTTAACATATGGAATGATTTTGAGTGATACACTGACTGACTGACTGACTAGAATTGCGTTGGGGGGGACTCTCGCGGCAGAGCGAAGTGAGGCCGCCGCCGCGGATTTATTCATTTATTTCCCATGATGGTCTAAAAATGAGTTATTTAGCATACTTTTACAAATGACTGATCGGCCAAAATATATATATTTTGGACGATATGGGTCTTTTTCTCAAGTCTGGAGTCAGTGTGTAGATTACCCAGCGGTGTTGCTGCCCCTCCCGGGAGTCCCGGCTCATGGCTCTGAGTCTTCACAGACGGCACAGAGACAGCAGCCACTCCGCTGAACGCGTCAGTGTTGCTGCAGTGGTGTGAACTGTGAACCGTGCAGGCACTGAGTTCTGACAGCCGACTCACAGCTTCTTCTTCTGAATTACTTTATCTTTGCCTTGAAAAAGACATTTTGCGTTTTGCTGTTTCCGAAAACAAACCAGCGCGCGCTACTGTTTGCTACTAAGCGTCTGGAAGGATGAGGTTTACAGACATACCAATATTATGAATTGCATTTTTATAGTGCTTTTCCAAGTGCTCAAAGCGCTTTACAATGGTTCATTCATTCATATATTGGGAATATTAGCCAATCATATGCTGATTAGGCCAGTTGCTGTATAGCCTACCCGATCAGCGATCACCAGGGGGCAGCGACAACACACACACACACACACACACACACACACACACACACACACAATAGCCTTCTATATACATATATTATATATATTTAAAAAAATACCCAGCATAATTTTTGGGAAGGCTATAAGCCTTCCCTAGCCTTACACACCCGCCGCCTATGACTGACTGACTGACTGACTGACGGGAACTGCACGATTCCATAGTTAACTGTGACGCAATAATACACTGAAATAAAACATCCACATCTACAAATGAACCAGTGACTAAAGTTTGAATAAGAAATTGTAGTAGAGTAAACTCATCTACAAGGCAAACAACGAAGCAGAACTATGAACTATTGAAGTCAAGTAAAGTGCAAGGACTTCAAAACTGCACTCACTGCGTCCTACAGTAACTTGGCCAGCATCCCCATCAGGGCAAGAACTTTGGAAAGTCCATGAAGGCCATTGGCCTCCATTCCCCTACAGTTTGACCCCATGGCACTCAGAATATGTTATGTCCTGAGGTGGCCTCCATTCCCCTACAGTTTGACCTCATGACACTCAGAATATGTTATGTCCTGAGGTGGCCTCCATTCCCCTACAGTTTGACCCCATGGCACTCAGAATATGTTATGTCCTGAGGTGGCCTCCATTCCCCTACAGTTTGACCTCATGACACTCAGAATATGTTATGTCCTGAGGTGGCCTCCATTCCCCTACAGTTTGACCCCATGGCACTCAGAATATGTTATGTCCTGAGGTGGCCTCCATTCCCCTACAGTTTGACCTCATGACACTCAGAATATGTTATGTCCTGAGGTGGCCTCCATTCCCCTACAGTTTGACCCCATGACACTCAGAATATGTTATGTCCTGAGGTGGCCTCCATTCCCCTACAGTTTGACCCCATGACACTCAGAATATGTTATGTCCTGAGGTGGCCTCCATTCCCCTACAGTTTGACCTCATGGCACTCAGAATATGTTATGTCCTGAGGTGGCCTCCATTCCCCTACAGTTTGACCTCATGGCACTCAGAATATGTTATGTCCTGAGGTGGCCTCCATTCCCCTATACAGTTTGACCTCATGGCACTCAGAATATGTTATGTCCTGAGGTGGCCTCCATTCCCCTACAGTTTGACCTCATGACACTCAGAATATGTTATGTCCTGAGGTGGCCTCCATTCCCCTATACAGTTTGACCTCATGGCACTCAGAATATGTTATGTCCTGAGGTGGCCTCCATTCCCCTACAGTTTGACCTCATGGCACTCAGAATATGTTATGTCCTGAGGTGGCCTCCATTCCCCTACAGTTTGACCTCATGGCACTCAGAATATGTTATGTCCTGAGGTGGCCTCCATTCCCCTACAGTTTGACCTCATGACACTCAGAATGTGTTATGTCCTGAGGTGGCCTCCATTCCCCTACAGTTTGACCTCGTGGCACTCAGAATATGTTATGTCCTGAGGTGGCCTCCATTCCCCTACAGTTTGACCTCATGGCACTCAGAATATGTTATGTCCTGAGGTGGCCTCCATGCCCAGCCTGCACTGTCCCAGCTGATTTCACCTTGTTCTCCTCTAGTCTGCACACAGTGTTGAACTGCACTGTCTGAAAGTAAATACTTTTTGTTACAAGCACTAATATTGCAATGTGGGGAAAACAAGTAGGATAGTTATTACAAAGACCATGCAGTATCCCCCGGCTTTGAAATGAAACGAACCACTGATATCGTAGGATTTTAAGACAACTTGTCATGATTTACAATGGTGGAAAGTACTTTTACTTAAGTACTGTACTTACAGTAAGTACAATGTTGAGGTATTTGTACTTTACTTGAGTATTTCCCAATTTCCAGTACTTTTACTTCTACTCCACTAGATCTCAGAGCCAAAATACTTTTTTCTTCACTACAATTATTTGAAAACCCTATACATTTCAGCCATTTGAAAATCTACATGTATTAAATATGCTCTATATATATCGGCTATTTTCAATAGATTTTCTACACATTTTGAACTTGTGAAATGGGACATTTTGCAATATGAATTCAACGCTTTACTTTTAGTACTTTAAGTACATTTCGGTGCAGATACTTTTGTACTTTTACTCAAGTACATTTTCAATTCCTTTTACTTGTAACAAAGTAGTTCTAAATTACTGTTGTTAAATATTAGTAACAACTGAGTACTTTTTTCCACCAACTGATGATTTAGAAGACATTAGTAGAATCTGGTCTGCAGGTCTCAATGGGTTAAACTCGTCATATAATAAAATGGGTTTCGGACATGCAAGGTTTCCTGTCCGGACAGTCGGTGAGGATCTGCTGTCACGCATGGCGGACATGCAAGGTTTCCTGTCCAGGCAGACAGTCAGTGAGGATCTGCTGTCACGCATGGCTGACATGCAAGGTTTCCTGTCCAGGCAGACAGTCAGTGAGGATCTGCTGTCACGCATGGCTGCCGGCAGAGAGTTTACAGAGTTTAATGTGATTATTCCAAAGCTCTCCTGACGGGACCCAAAAGCACAGCCCTAGTTAAACATGCATCCAGGATGCAGGGCATGCAGCGAGACAGAAATACACACTATAGGACCTGAATACAGCTAGTACTGCTAGTATATAATGCTGTATACGTGGAAATACTGGGAAATCCGCATCCATCATGAATTGATAGAACATATTGTCGCTATCAGGGCCGTAGCTGACCATTTGGTTGCCCTACTCGTAGGATATTTGTGTTGCCCCTCATTACGTCCCTCATTGGGACGTAATGAGGTTTGCAGAGACAATATTTTTATATTTTATATTTTGTATTGTCGCCTTAATTTGGCTGTTCTTGGTGTGTGTCTCAGCCATTTGGCGTACAGACGTACATGATGGCATTGTGTGTGTGTGTGTGTGTGTGTGTGTGTGTGTGTGCATGTGTGTGTGTGTACATGTGTAAATCACTGTCAATTATTGTCAGTTCAGTTGACATTCATCTCAGTTCACGACCAGCCTTGATCCTTTATGAGTAATGTATGTTAGCGTGTGTGTGTGTGTGTGTGTGTGTGTGTGTGTGTGTGTGTGTGCTATACTCAAATGTCCCTACGTGCATGCGTGCATAGTACATGCGTGCGTGCGTGCATAGTGCATGCGTGCCTACGTGCGTGCGTAGTGCAAGCGTGCCTACGTGCGTGCGTAGTGCATAGTAAATGTGTGCCTACGTGCATATAGTACATGTGTGCCTACGTGCGTGCCTACGTGCATAGTGCATGCGTGCACTGCATATGTGTGCCGCTGCTAATTACTCAGAGCCCCAGCTTGCGTGTACATACTGTAAGTGGATCATATTCCGTTTCACTGCACAACAAGTTCACGCTGCGAGTCCTCTCACCAGGAGACTCGTGCAGAGAAGCATAAAATGGGATGAACATTAAACCATTCTGACCTGAGATCAGATTCATACGAGGTTTCCACTGGACACACACTGGTCTGATTGACCCATTCTGACCTGAGATCAGATTCTAAAAATGTCAGTCGTTCTTCGATTTTTCAAAAAATAGCAGACCTACAAGCTCGTAGCGCGCCACTCGGTGGCGCGCTATGAGCTTGTAGATCTGCTATTTTTCAATAGCTAAAGCATAACATGATGCTAACACCATAATGGGTTCCTGTTCAGAATGGGTTAAACACAAGTGGTCTCTTGGCTCTCTTTCTCTCTCTCTCTCTCTCTCTCTCTCTCTCTCTCTCTCTCTCTCTCTCTCTCTCTCTCTCTCTCTCTCTCTCTCTGCAATGCCTCATTTCATCAAAGTACTCAACCCCCTGCAGTATACTTGAGTCCAGTGGTGGAAAAAGAAAAGTATACTCACATGTTTTACTTAAGTAAAAGTATCAATAGACAAGTATACTATAGTAAAAGTCTGGTCGCAAAACACACTTTTATTTGGTACGAGGGCGGATGTATTTCAATGGGAATTACCTGTGTGCGTGTGTGTATAGGTGTGTGTGTGTGTATGTGTGATATGCTACGTACGTGCATGCATGTGCACACATGCATCATTCGTACTGTACATGTATGTGTACAGTGTAAGTAGTGCATGCGTGCATATATGTGTGTCACTGATAATT
Source organism: Protomyctophum bolini (assembly GCF_963924005.1). NCBI lineage: Eukaryota > Metazoa > Chordata > Actinopteri > Myctophiformes > Myctophidae > Protomyctophum > Protomyctophum bolini. The sequence continues at coordinate 38,132,578 of NC_137874.1, read as the reverse complement.
AGTTAGAGCCGCCATCATGCGTGTATACAGTACTGTAGGTGGATCATATCATATTCCATTTCACTACGTGTGTGCGTGCGTGCGTGTATATGCGTGTTGCCTGGAGATATAAATTACTCAAGTGCCGGGTTTTGTTTTGTTTTTATTTTTATTTTTCCAATACAGATTAGACGTGTGGTGGACGTACAGAAACTGTTGTGTCAAGTTAACCCATTCTGAACGGGAACCCATTATGGTGTTAGCATCATGTTATGCTTTAGCTATTGAAAAATAGCAGATCTACAAGCTCATAGCGCGCCACCGAGTGGCGCGCTATGAGCTTGTAGGTCTGCTATTTTTGAAATATCGAAGAACGACTGACATTTTTTTAATCTGATCTCAGGTCAGAATGGGTTAATCAGACCAGTGTGTGTCCAGTGGAAACCTCGTAGGAATCTGATCTCAGGCCAGAATGGGTTAAACAAATGGCCGCGCCGCTCCGCGTGTCTGAATATGGGTCACACTTATGCACAACATTCATCACCGCTCTCTCTCTCTCTCTCTCGCCTCTCTTAGGACGAGTTAAATTCTAAACAACTAAATAAGCCCCGGGCCTCTCCGCGCCGGTGCCGGCAATTTGCTTTTTTTTACCATTAAGGCACACTTTAAGTAGCTGTAAACCCACAATACATCATCGTGAGACTGTGTGTGTGTGTGTGTGTGTGCGTGTGTTTGAACGAACTGATAAGAACCAGTGCGAAACAGGGCAAATTAATATGCTATAGGCCCCTCCCTTGCCCTCTTCTCACACTATATTTGTATGCATTGTCTGAAACAAACATACGTTTTACTCTTATGTACCTGTACACAAGATGTAACATAAAGTACAACCTTGAACCTTGCGTGCAGGGTTCCCTCTACTCGGCAACACAAGTTCGGAAACTTAACTTTGGTCCATTATGTCTCCACGTTAATAATACCAATTGGTATTGTACTTTATATCATTTTAATCGTTGATTAGTGGTTGAATGAGCAACACAGCAACAACGTGTGGGTAGCGCCTCCAAAACATTTCACCCCCTTATTACTGTGGGAGAGTGCAATCATCCAATCCACTAAGCAACTCAAAGCACGGGTTTGAATACCAAGCACTTGGCATTTTGGCAAATATCTTTGGAGGCGCTACCCACACATTTAGTGGAGAAATAATGGACCAAATGTAATGTTTACAAACCTTTGTTGTTGAGTTAGATAGATAGATAGATAGATTGTTAATGTTTAGGCCATTTATAGGCCTGTTGGCTGTTATCTCTCTCTCTCTGTTATCTCTCCTATGGTACCACATCAATACAGCATTGAATTGTGGATAGCATGTTATTCAAGACAACAATATATTCTAAGACTAGTTTTGGTTCTGAAAGGCAAAATGTGTCATTAAATGGTGGTCTGAGGCTTAAATGTAGAATTATGGACATTGGCGTGAAAAGGGTTGAAAACGGAATTCGAATCAAGTTTTCAGACGACGCCACAGGCATGGGCTTGATCACAAACAGCCTGCAGAAGAGAAGTGGAGAACAGGGCACAATGGTGTCAGGAGAACAACTCTGGCTCTCAACATTGACAAAACTAAAGAGCTGATCCCTTTGACTACAGGAGACTCTCCCACAGACCCTTCCAACGCAGGGGCACTGCAGTATAGAGAGGGTCAGAGCTAAATTCCTGGGGGTGCACATGTATCACTGAGGACGTCAAACTGGGCTATGCAGACAGAGCGGGTGGTGAAGAAAGCACAACAAACAAACGCCTCTTCTTTCTCAGAAAACTGAAGAAAGCTGGCATGGGTAAAAAGGTCTTAAGAGCTTTCGACAGATGCACAAATGGTCAACCTGTTTCACAGGTTTTACCACATTTATAGGGATATTTGGCAGCCATAAGTTTAGTGCGCACATACACACACACACACGTACACATGCACACACACACACACACACACACACACACACACACACACACACACACGTACACATGCACACACATACTGTGCGCATGCACACACACATGCACAGCTATGATTATTGTTGACCTAGTTCCTCTCAACAGGGTTCATTAATCAAGGAGATGCTTCACACCTGGAGCTGTGAGAGAGCAGCAGGGGTTCTGATGTTGTTTGTGGAAAACACTCGTTAAGAGGAATCCATTTTACACAATTTACATCATTACTAAACACATTTATCTACACGCTAGACAGCACTGCCGTGCCTACTACATTACTAAACACATTTATCTGCACACTAGACAGCACTGCCTACTACTACTACTACGTACTACTACTACTAGAAACGTACACTTAAGTATCCTACTGTACTTACCGTACTTACGTACATGTTTTAGCGTATCTGTACTTTACTTGAGCATTTGTATTGTTTGCCCCCCCCCCCGTATGCGTGACAAATTATATTTGTACTTTTGACTCCACAAGAAAACATTTCTAAGAATAAAAAAAACATCATCAATTAGCCGCGGTTAGGACCCTGTCACACCAACGTTTCATCCTGCCTATGAGGGTGGATTCTGCCGTATGGACCTTTTTGTCTCCACCAAGCCGAAGGCATGGGGAGAGAGTATATTCTGCACACTGTGTGTGTGTGTGTGTGTGTGTGTGTGTGTGTGTGTGTGTGTGTGTGTGTGTGTGTGTGTGTGTGTGTGTACGCCACCAAACTGTTTGTTAGTCATTCAGATTGTATCGAAGTATCACACACGTCGGTACACATGTCATGTATAATGTAGGCTATGCCAGCCATTTATTGAAATACAACATGCCTTCATTACTAAGCATTATGAATATACTTTAGTTACGTCAATCCTATCCTGCAGGTGGAGACCTGTGCGCCGAGGGGTAGCCTATACTTTGTCTAGTTGTTTACTGGGGTGGAGTACTTTGTCCAGTGAACAGGCTGTGGTAAATAACCGTTGAGAGATAACAGGTGTGTGCTCTATCTTCCCTTATGTTAGACTTCAACAGGCCCCCCGGTTCCTTCAACACAAAAACAGACTCTTGCTCAAGGACACTTTGGGTCATGTTGGTGACTTGGTGTGTGTGTGTGTGTGTGTGTGTGTGTGTGTGTGTGTGTGTGTGTGTGTGTGTGTGTGTGTGTGTGTGCGTGTGCGTGTGTGGTGGGGGGTGTAAAACCTTGAACATACTCACCCGCTCTTTTGCATAAGCGGCTACATAATAGGCTGCATTTCCCTTTAGTGGTATTAAAATTAAAATGTGTCCTTGGGGGGAATTTACAGGGGGTGGTGCGGGGGGGGGGGGGGGGGGGGTGGATAAGTACTTAAGCCTTATACTTTGTCTAATGACAAATAGGAAACGATAACCAATCTACAAGCTCACAATGTATGCTCACAATGTATCTGGAAGTGCAACCCCTTTTGAGGTTGCAGATTAGCTACTTTTGCTATGAGAAAAACTCCTGTGTGGCCGTGGCTCAGTGGTCCATCCTGGGCCGTGGCTCAGTGGTCCATCCTGGGCCGTGGCTCAGTGGTCCATCCTGGGCCGTGGCTCAGTGGTCCATCCTGGGCCGTGGCTCAGTGGTCTGGACGCCTTGGCTGGTGATCCAGTCTGGCAGTGTGCCGCGGGTTCGACTCCCGATCCCGACGGCCTTTACTGCATGTCTTCCCCCCCCCCCATCTCTCTCCCCATTTTCTGTCAGCCTACTGTCTGTCCCTCCATAAAAATCACACCCGTGTGAACCGAGTGGTGCAACTCCCCTCTCTCTCTCTCTCTCTCTCTCTCTCTCTCTCATTAGCAGGCAACAGTCTGTCAGCACTGTCTCTTTTTCTGCATGGCACAACAGCGCCCCTACTGGTACTCATTATATGATGCTCATAGTCACATAGGTGAACACGTGAACACATAGGTGAACACATAGGTGTACACGGACATTGCTGGTTGTGGGAGTGGTTGCACCACTCAAAAATATATAAAATAAAGGCGAAAGCCACAACAAAAAAAAACATTAAAAAAAATAAAAAACTCCTGTGTGAAGTGAGGGGCGTTCTCATCATTGTACATCGACGTATAACATGTCGATTAGCTCAGACACTATTATGCAGAATTGTCCATGCTTTGTCAATGGGAATTTAATCTTTGTGTATAGGACGAAAATAGACACTAAGTCGATTTGCTCAAGACGAAAATCTACACTAATAGGGACTCGGGGAGGTAGGAGGGGCTAGCGCCACTCAAAAAATATATGGAATATTCAAACATTGTTTTACACAGAATCAATTGTTGTACAGTATGTTTATGGCCTGGGTGGCTTGTTTCTAGGCTTAAAATAATTAATATAAATATTTTCGGAAATCCCTATGGGACAAATGAACAGGCTTTCTATCTATCTGTGGCACGACAACATTTAAATCCCTATGGGACAAATGAACAGGCTTTCTATCTATCTGTGGCACGACAACATTTAAATCCCTATGGGACAAATGAACAGGCTTTCTATCTATCTGTGGCACGACAACATTTAAATCCCTATGGGACAAATGAACAGGCTTTCTATCTATCTGTGGCACGACAACATTTAAATCCCTATGGGACAAATGAACAGGCTTTCTATCTATCTGTGGCACGACAACATTTAGATCCCTATGGGACAAATGAACAGGCTTTCTATCTATCTGTGGCACGACAACATTTAAATCCCTATGGGACAAATGAACAGGCTTTCTATCTATCTGTGGCACGACAACATTTAAATCCCTATGGGACAAATGAACAGGCTTTCTATCTATCTGTGGCACGACAACATTTAAATCCCTATGGGACAAATGAACAGGCTTTCTATCTATCTGTGGCACGACAACATTTAAATCCCTATAAGGATGGGCAACTTTGACGATGGAGAGGGCCACTGCCGAACAGTGATGGAAGAAGTACTCGTATTTTTTTACATAAGTAAAAGTATCAATAATACCCTATTGTAGGACCTTGTTTGTATTGTAGCCTATCGTCTGTTACGAGTACACGGTCCATATTCAAACTTTGCTTGAGTAAAAGTACAAAGGTAATGGCATCAAAATATACTTGATGTACCAGAATTAATACTAAATATAAACTGTAACTGTAAAGAATCCTTTGAAAATAGCGGACCAGCATGCTCATAACACTTCGCAAAGCGATGCATTGTGAGCTTTTTAGATACAGTAGGCTCTCAAAATGTACTTCGGTACAGTCGGCTACTTGAGTAAGTTACTTACTTTGCACTTTGCACCACAGCAGCTTGTTCAGCTAGGGCCCCCCAAGCAGCGTTCCATCACTAACGTTAGACACAGCTGGAGGAGATGGTCGGTATCAATCACGCAGGTGGCTTCATAAAGTTATTGAATGACTGACTGGTGTGTTTTGCAGCGAGGCTACCTAAACAATGATGATGCTGCAGGAGGAAAAATGCATTGGAAATGTCCTGGTTGAACTGAACTGAAATATAATACGAGCTGTTTATACAATGTGTGGCGGAGAAACTCGGATCGCTAAGTCTCCAGGTCAGTCAGTCAGTCAGTCAGTCAGTCAGCTAGTCAGTCAGCTATAGTCAGTCAGCTAGTCAGTCAGTCAGTCAGTCAGCTATAGTCAGTCAATCAGTCAGCCAGCCAGCTAGTCCGTCAGTCAGTCAGGTAGTCAGCTAGTCCGTCAGTCAGTCAGCCCGTCCGTCCGTCCGTCTGTCCAGATAAAGTTTAATACCTGATGGTGTTTTTCCGTCACCCCCCCCCCCCCCCTCCAAATAATTTAACATTCTGAAGTATTTTCACTACTAAGTGTTCACCTGATTTAACATCATGTCTAAAACTGCTGTGTGTGTGTGTGTGTGTGTGTGTGTGTGTGTGTGTGTGTGTGTGTGTGTGTGTGTGTGTGTGTGTGTGACTGTAGTGACTGTAGTGACTGTAGTGACTGTAGAGTTCAGCTTTAGAAGCAGCAGTCGAAGACACCTGATGAAGGTGTATTCAAGGACCAGTTCAGAGTATTATTGAGTAGTTTCTTTATTCAAGGTCCAGTTCAGAGTATTATTGAGTAGTTTCTTTATTCAAGGTCCAGTTCAGAGTATTATTGAGTAGTTTCTTTATTCAAGGACCAGTTCAGAGTATTATTGAGTAGTTTCTTTATTCAAGGACCAGTTCAGAGTATTATTGAGTAGTTTCTTTATTCAAGGTCCAGTTCAGAGTATTATTGAGTAGTTTCTTTATTCAAGGTCCAGTTCAGAGTATTATTGAGTAGTTTCTTTATTCAAGGTCCAGTTCAGAGTATTATTGAGTAGTTTCTTTATTCAAGGTCCAGTTCAGAGTATTATTGAGTAGTTTCTTTATTCAAGGACCAGTTCAGAGTATTATTGAGTAGTTTCTTTATTCAAGGACCAGTTCAGAGTATTATTGAGTAGTTTCTTTATTCAAGGACCAGTTCAGAGTATTATTGAGTAGTTTCTTTATTCAAGGACCAGTTCAGAGTATTACTGAGTAGTTTCTTTATTCAAGGACCAGTTCAGAGTATTATTGAGTAGTTTCTTTATTCAAGGACCAGTTCAGAGTATTATTGAGTAGTTTCTTTATTCAAGGTCCAGTTCAGAGTATTATTGAGTAGTTTCTTTATTCAAGGACCAGTTCAGAGTATTACTGAGTAGTTTCTTTATTCAAGGACCAGTTCAGAGTATTATTGAGTAGTTTCTTTATTCAAGGACCAGTTCAGAGTATTACTGAGTAGTTTCTTTATTCAAGGACCAGTTCAGAGTATTACTGAGTAGTTTCTTTATTCAAGGGCCAGTTCAGAGTATTATTGAGTAGTTTCTTTATTCAAGGACCAGTTCAGAGTATTATTGAGTAGTTTCTTTATTCAAGGACCAGTTCAGAGTATTATTGAGTAGTTTCTTTATTCAAGGACCAGTTCAGAGTATTATTGAGTAGTTTCTTTATTCAAGGACCAGTTCAGAGTATTATTGAGTAGTTTCTTTATTCAAGGACCAGTTCAGAGTATTATTGAGTAGTTTCTTTATTCAAGGACCAGTTCAGAGTATTATTGAGTAGTTTCTTTATTCAAGGTCCAGTTCAGAGTATTATTGAGTAGTTTCTTTATTCAAGGACCAGTTCAGAGTATTATTGAGTAGTTTCTTTATTCAAGGACCAGTTCACCAGAGTATTATATTATAGCATATTCTTTTTTTAGCTTGTAGATCTGCTATTTTCAGCATGCAACCAAGTGTAAACTGACTGGAGCTCTTGTCCACTAATAGTCCCTTTATAACATTTTACTCTAGTTTTTATTTGTTGACGAAATTGTCAAAATATTTAGTCTTAGTTTTTGTCATCGTACCTTAGTTTTCATTTAGTTTCCAATTCCATTTAGTTTTCGTCAGTGAAAAAAGGTAGTCGGCGAACATTTTCCGTCGTAGTATTAGTTGACAAAATGACAGCAATGGTACAAAAACTGGCCAAAATAATACATTATATATCTCTGCTGTCCGGAGGAAACGCCAAAATGTTGAGAAATATACCTTTTTTAAAGAAATTAAACGATGCAATACTGCCTCATCAAAGTTGGTGTTGTTGTGACTCTATAGATATTGTCAATTACTGTACTTGCATGAGAAGGAGAGGAGAGGTGGTGGAGTTAGTTGTTTTAGCAGACAAATATATTACCCCAATGTATGAATGAATGAACCATTGTAAAGCGCTTTGAGCACTTGGAAAAGCGCTATAAAAATGCAATTCATTATTATTATTATTACTATCACAATATAGAGCTATTTAAAAGTGTTACTGAACAAACACTGCAGCAACGATTACAATCACAACAGATAGTCCTGTTTATTTGGCCGAGGACCACTGGTTTAGAGTCTGTTGTGCTCCTCTGGTGTGTTGGCAGGCTGTGTGATGTCAGCATGACTGGCCGGTTGACCTTCAGGTGCATGCGGTACACTTGATCTGATGGTCTACTGGAGGTCTGAGGGCTTTTGGCAGACGAGCAACATTTTGTGCACCGCAGCCATCTGCTCCACGCTATTAAGCCATTATAAGGGTCGATTCATGCTCCTATTTTACCTCTGTAGGGCCGGAATGATTTAGGCTCGTCGGAAATTTTCAGTAGCACCGAATAGCCGACTTTAGGATGGTACCGATAAAGTATCTAGTGGTCTAAGTGCGTCTATGGGTTTAAATATTGAACCGATGGAAAGTATTAACAAGAGCTTACCGTTCCACAGGCTGGGAGCGCCTGTTTCAATGTCACTTCCAAAGTGCCCCCTTTTCTCCATTTTAGTGGATGAGTTTAAAAATCTTAAAACGTCCAAATTCTGACCGAAGATGATGTTTTTGACGGCCCATCGCGGCCCCGTCACTAGTCGCGTTAGAAGTAATCATACCTCCCGTTGTCGATCGCCTCTGGGGTGTTTTGGCTACATCCGAGGTGTGTGTGTGTGTGTGTGTGTGTGTGTGTGTGTGTGTGTGTGTGTGTGTGTGTGTGTGTGTGTGTGTGTGTGTGTGTGTGTGTGTGTGTGTGTGTGTGTGTGTGTGTGTGTGTGTGTGTGTGTGTGTGTGCGCGTGTTGTCCAGACCACGTAGCAAGTGACCTTGCCTTGAGCTGCATTGAACTCTGGGAAGCTGCCTGACTCCCAACTGAATCACCTCACACACACGCAACCACGCACAGACGCATACACACACACACACACACACACACACACGTGCGTGCGTCCGCACGTATACATGCACGCGTGCGCACACATACACATACAGCTGCAGTGTGTCCTCTAACATTGAGTCCACTAAACAACCTTTTATGAGAGTGTTTTTTTATTAATATAGTTTTATTGAATGTGTTCTAAGCTGATGTTTGATTCGCTGCGTTGTACTCTATATGACCTTGAGGGGAAAAGATGGAACAGGACGGTAGGAATTGTGAACGCCAGAATGCGTAACTTTTTCAAGTACGCCCGGACCCGTGGTGTGTTTTGGACCCAAATGCAGAACTAATTTCAAAGTATATACAGTAGATCAATGCTTCCAAATATAGCAGTATATTTGCTATTTTCAAAATATAATTTTTTATACATTTGAAAACTTGAAAGGGGCCATTCTGCACAACGAGTATTTTATTTTTGGTCCTTTATGATGCCAATACTTTTGTCATTTTTAATTCAGTACTTTTTACTTTGTTACACAGTAGTTTTACATTGCGGTATTGATACTTTTACTTAAGTAACACATTTGAATATTTTGTTTTTTTTCGTCCACATGGACCGAGGTCTGGTGATGTGGTCCCAACAATATAATTGTCCAAGTTGTAACTGTTTTAATTATTCCTAATTATTTGTTTTGTATTTCATATTGCTTTATTCTTTATTTCATTCATGATTATGTTTATGCAATGTTATTCTAAGCTTTTGTGTCGTCTACCAGTTCGACGTTGGTTTGAGTTGGTTTGTGTGCGTCACAATATATCCAGCAGAACAACTGACTCAGACAAGAGCTGAGGGAATTAAACCCTTTTTATGTCAGCAGATGTCTTTCTGTGATGACAAAACATGGTGGCCTATCAGAAAGCAATCAACGTGATTACTTTTTTTGTTTGTTTGTTAGTTTGGGGTTTTTTTTTTTGGCTTGATTTTAATTTGTGTCATTTGCTGGAGCAAACGGACGTCATCTGGACGTCCTCTGCTTGTCAAAGAAGCAATTTGGAACTTCAAACGGCGATGCGGGAGGGAAAGGGAAGAACAAAACGTCGGTTTAAAAGGGCAAAGCGCCAGCTGGAAAGATTAAAGACAAAACTGACACTTTGATTAAACAGCGGCTGGACAGAGAAAAAAAAACCCCCACACTGGACAGTTTAGAAACGCAGACTGTCTGCCAAATGCATTAAGTGAGATTTGCTGTTGGTGGAATGAGCATTCACATTGTTTCACTTGTAGTAAAAGTACATTTCAGACATTTCAAAAAGTATTTATTTAAAGACGTTTTTACGCCGCGGGACAAAGCCAACTCTTGTCGTGACAAATCCCGACAACAAACCCAATTAGTAAGTAACAAATAATTAGAGAAAGAAAAAAAAAAACGGCAGGTTAAAACAACACTTTTTTTTGTTGTTTTTCTTTCTTTTAAATAAATACCTTTTGAAATGTCTATGGGAAAAATGCATTGGGAATCCTTTCCGGGGCCTGGCGTCGTCATGAAAGGGGGTGCATGGGACTGCGACGCTCTATACTGTAGGGCTATGTAGGCTATAACATTGTGTTACAGAACTCTTTCTGAGAATTCATATACTATACTGTCTTCATAGACTTGTTTGACACACTATCATCAGTGTCAAATTGCCAATTGCATTTTGTTTGTTTACACGTGAGCTTGGATTTCACTGAGCCGCTTCAGCTTATACCACCGTTTCATATTGCAATGACATTGCATTTAGTTTGACTAGTGTGGCTCGATCTGCTCTTGTGATATTACAGATTGCCGGTGCAAACGCGCACAGAATCTGAGATCACTGTATAAACCCCCGGAGCAGAGCATACAAGATAAAGATATTACATGAACAACTTTTAATTTCATGCCATTATAGTCCCCAAGTTTGATCCCGGGCTCCCCCAGAGTTAGTGTCGGAAGTGTCTCTTTGAGCAAAGATACTGAACCTCACATTGCTCCCATTGAGCAGGCCGGTGCCTTGAATGGTTCCCTTCGCCGCCGGTGTATGCATGTGTGTGTGTGAATGTAATGCACATTGGATGAAGGGCGCCATACAGTATAAATGCACCATTTACTCGAGGAGAAGCGTATACGTTCTCCCGCTACACAAATCGTCCAAAACCCCAGGGTGACAAATGTGTTATGTGCCAGAGGTGAAGTGATTTTCACACACGCTCTCCAGGGAAACCATCCGTCTCAAAACAGCCAGCACTTATCTCTTCTATTTCTGTCTTCAGTCGGATAGAACCCTAAAAAAAAAACCCAAAGAAATATGGACAATGGGAGCCGTGACGTGATTACAGACGCATTCTGAGGCCACTATTTCAGCTAATTCAAATCCAACGTTTGGAATTCAGGTCCCAAAATGGAACCCGGAAGTTAATGCTCTAGTCTATACACACTCACAGCAGCCATATTGGAAACTAATGGGGTCTCACAGGTGTTATCAATGATGCACTTAAGTGTTGTTCATAGTATGGATTTTTCGGTGGTGAGGTGACCATGAACTACAACATGACGTCACTGAGCTGCGGTGAAGAGAAAACCACAGCCCTTCTCTCTATTTTTACTCACCACCGCTCAACGTTATTTCAGCTCCGGTGGTCACCTTACCACCGGAGCGGTGGTCACCTTACCACCGGAGCGGTGGTCACCTTACCACTGGAGCGGTGGTCACCTTACCACTGGAGCGGTGGTCACCTCGCCACCGGAGCGGTGGTCACCTCGCCACCGGAGCGGTGGTCACCTCGCCACCGGAGCGGTGGTCATCTCGCCACTGGAGCGGTGGTCACCTCGCCACCGGAGCGGTGGTCACCTCGCCACCGGAGCGGTGGTCACCTCGCCACCGGAGCGGTGGTCACCTCGCCACCGGAGCGGTGGTCACCTCGCCACCGGAGCGGTGGTCACCTCGCCACCGGAGCGGTGGTCACCTCGCCACCGGAGCGGTGGTCACCTCGCCACCGGAGCGGTGGTCAACTCACCACCGGAGCGGTGGTCACCTCACCACCGGAGCGGTGGTCACCTCACCACCGGAGCGGTGATCACCTCACCACCGGAGCGGTGGTCACCTCACCACCGGAGCGGTGGTCACCTCACCACCTAAAATCCAGACTATATGAATAGGCCTTTAAGGCTCTGTTCCATTCTGGTCAAGTGCTGATTAGCCTCTCGTACTAATAGAGGGTATGCGTGTGACATCATCTTCATACCAGGGAAGTTAATTATGCGGGAACACCTACTGATTTTGGACTTAGACTGTTATTCGTCTATAGCACTCAATTAACGTTCCAATTTTGGAGGCTCATGGACTAAAAAAAACAAAAAGAACCGGTTCCCAACCGGTGGAAAAATTGGTCTGAGAGGGTCCAAATGGAACCAAATGGACCTGTAAAGGTTCCATTTGGTTCCAGTTGAACACTCTCAGAGTCATGGGGGTTTGTTATTTCCACTGCTTTTGCAAGCCACTGTCATATGAGGAAGTGTATTATAGGCCTACATTTTCTTTTCCAAAGGAAAACAAAGAAAAAACCATATAAACGTTGAAATATTGAGATGAAAGGTATATCTGCCCACAGCGAGGACTTAATGGATCCATCCAATTGGCCCCGGAGATGTGCATTGAGCAGGTGGAATAATATTATTATTATGCATAAAAAATACATCAGCGAAAATCCTTTCTCTCCACATCTCCTAATGACGCTTGTGATGATCAAATGAATATTCTATCTGATGGAGGAATTATGTTGATGAGGTGGGTTGCTTTGGGACACTGGCCTTTTCCATGTATCCACTTAAGCCCTAGCTGTTTTCTCCACTTTGGCATCGCTTTATATGATGTGATACATTGTGAGCCTGTAGACGAGCAATTTATTTTTCACATTTATAAAAGTGTGTGTGTGTGTGTGTGTGTGTGTGTGTGTGTGTGTGTGTGTGTGTGTGTGTGTGTGTGTGGTGGTGAGGGAGTGTTTTGTTTTAAATGTTGATAATAAATAGTGACTCTGGTATTAAGGCGGTAAAGCTTAGATAAGCTGAATCATATTGATTCCTGGGTGAGATTTGGATCAACACAGTATCAAGAAATAGTCACACTCGAGTTAACTATGGATAATCTAGCATTTCCTTTCGTCAGTGTGTGTTGGTTGGTTGGTTGGTCACCCCAGGCCAGCCCCCATAGGTCTGTATGGTGCCCAGGTCACGGTGACATCACGTGACCTCAGCCCACATATGGTGCCCAGGTCATTGTCATGGTCATGTCTGAGTTATAAGCCCATATATGGAGATCCTTGACGTCATCAATATTGGCCAGCAACTCTACATCTGACCTCAAACATCAGACCCTTAAATCACCATATATGGATATATGTCTGAACCTTTTCTGAATTCCTTATACGTTGATCCTTCCTCTTCGATGTCTCTCTTTTGACTGGGCCCTCATCAAACCCTGTACACTCAAGAGCTCACTCCAAGAGCTGCCACCCTTAGATCTCCATATATGGAGCTGACCTGTTTCTGACATTCCATAATGTTGATCTGACCTCATCAAAACCACATGTACACTCAAGACAGTATGCTCCTTATATGGCCACTACAGAATTCATTCCATATGTTGATCTGACCTCATCAAACACTGTACACTCAAGACATGGTCCTTATATGGCCAGTACAGAATTCATTCCATGTTGGTCTGACCCCCCCCCCCCCCCCCCATGCCAAAGTGAGGGGTCAACATGTGGCTGGTTTTGGGGACACGTCAGCAGACAACTGGACGTGAGAATGATCATTAATATGGGGCCAAGCATGCAGTGCTTATGCAACCTTGTAGGGCATTTACAGAACAGTCCAGGCACGCACGCGGCACGCACACACGCACTCTAGGGACCAATATTTAAAAATGTCAGTTGAAGACAACTTTCAGAACCTTGAGCTCTGCCGTTAGATTGTCTAATGCGAATACTGCGATGCGTCACATAGTGAGATTGTGTGTTTTCAATAACCTTTGGTTACCTTAAAGGGGAATGCCACTCACTTCCAACATTAAACTATGTCATTAATATACCTTAGAGTTGGAAAATAACAGGGAGAATAGAGGTTTGTTTGTTTGTGGCTGTGGCTCAGAAGGTAGAGCAGGTCGTCCAATGATCCATGGGTCTGCGGTTCGAATCCCGGCTCCTCCTCCTGTCTACATGTCGAAGTGTCCTTGGGCAAGACACTGAACCCCAAATTGCTCCCGATGTGCTGGTTGGTGCCTTGCATGGCTTCCGCCGCCATCGGTGTATGAATGTGTGTGTGAATGGGTGAATGTAATGCACAATCTATGTATAGCGCCTTGGATAAAGGCGCTATATAAATGCACCATTTGAGCTTGTCCTTTGGCACAGTTATATATGGCAGCGTTGTACAGCATGCAGGCACAGCTCAGCTCAGCTCAGCGGGAATTAACCCATTCTGACCTGAGATCAGATTCTAAAAATGTCAGTCGTTCTTCGATTTTTCAAAAATAGCAGACCTACAAGCTCGTAGCGCGCCACTCGGTGGCGCGCTATGAGCTTGTAGATCTGCTATTTTTCAATAGCTAAAGCATAACATGATGCTAACACCAACATGGGTTCCCGTTCAGAATGGGTTAATGCCACCTGCAGCGAGTGAGTGAGTGAATGAATGAGTGAGTGAATGAATGAGTGAATGAGTGAATGCACCCCGACAGTGTTGTGAAGGATGACAGTCTCTGTATTGGCATCATCAATCAATACAACTCTGTTATAACACTCCATTGGCTGACACGTGACTGACGACCGCTCTCTCTCTCTCTCTCTCTCTCCTCTCTCCCCATTCGTTCAGCAGAGCGTCGCATGCTGTCTGCGTGCACTCATTCATCCTGTTACGTTTAAGGAAAACAAAGGGGAGGTGCACATTTTCATAACCACTTAAGCCCTATATAGACGTTGTTGTATACAAAAGGAAAATGCTGATCTACAGTATACTTGTAAGCTGACCTATAGCTTGTAGATTGTCTATTTGTTATTGTGCGTGTGTGTGTGTGTGTGTGTGTGTGTGTGTGTGTGTGTGTGTGTGTGTGTGTGTGTGTGTGCGTGTGCGTGTGTGAGAGAAATTGTGTGGAAAATGAAAATAGTGACGTGTGTGTCTGGTCTGTACTGTACATCTCTCTCTCTCTCTCTCTCTCTCTGTATGTGTTGGTGTCTCTCTATAATTCAGCAGTCATCCATTATGTAGGACATGGGGGGGGGGGGGGGTATCCCAGGGTGCCGAGCGGTGCAGTCACACCTGCCACAGACGAACTCCATATCCTCCTGTCAGGAATGACCTTTCATGGCTTGACTTCATCTCTCTCTCTCTCTCTCTCTCTCTCTCTCTCTCTCTCTCTCTCTCTCTCTCTCTCTCGTTATCTCTCTCACTCGCTTGTGTCACTCCCTCTTCCTATGAAGCAGAACTGATATAGAAGTGACCTTTACGAGTGGATGTTGCACACGTGTGCAGCATGTGCGCGCGCGCGTGTGTGTGTGTGTGTGTGTTGTCATCAGGTGGTGCTTGCCCTCCACCATGTGAAGCAGTGACCGGCTGTGTGGAGGTGTCAGGTCACAGTAGAGTCACAGAGGATGACGCTACCGTACTGCAGCTTGTGTGTGTGTGTGTATGTGTGTGTGTGTGTGTGTGTGCGTGTGTGCAAAACAACTTTGACTGTAATATACTTTTATGTGCACAGGGGTGGGCAACTTTGTTGATGTTGAGAGAGGGCCATTTCCACCCTCACTCCAAAGGGCCTGCAAAACTAAAACGAAAAATGTTCGTCGACTACCTTTTTTCCACTGACGAAAACTAAATGGAAACTACATGAAAACTAAGCTATGATGATTAAAACCGAGACTAAATATATTGACAATTTCGTCAACAAATAAAAAGTAAAAAAGTAAATAAAAAAGTAGACAACGCGTCGCGCTGCGACGTGTTGTGAGCTTGTAGATCGGCTATTTTCAGCAAGTGTTAAAACAGTCATTACGACGGCATCAAGGCCCGCCAAAATACATTTTAGTCGACTAAATCAACTGTAGATTTAGTCGACTAAAATCCTATGATATTTAGTCGACTAAAACTAGACTAACACTATATTCCAGGTGACTAAAATGTGACTAAAACTAAGCTATTCAAGAGACTTGCTGCCAAAAACAACACACGACAGCGAGTGCTCTCTCTAACGCCCTGCCTGGCGCTCCTCTGCTGACTTACTATAGAGTGAAATGGATCGCACTTGATCGCACAAGAGACATCCGAATCCGCTTCGGATAAAATATCGGTGGACTGTGCGGTGTGTTTCCTTAGTGCTGCTGAAGAACTGTGATCCCAGGCCATCTAAAACCTTTGACATTAGCCACATTTAGCATTGCATTTGCGGTTTATCGGGATTTGCAGTATCCCTGATAACAGTATATAGAGACCAGGATTACTGTATGTTTTTGTGAGGGTATTCCCAAACTCCCCACACAGAAAGGCCCTTTCCGCCAACCACACCTATAGGGAATCAAACCTGGGACCTTCTAGCTGTGAGGCGACAGCGCTACCGACTGTGCCACCACGCTCCCTTAAATCCTTTGTTTCTGAAGCTCTACCATGCCCTCTCCAAAGTCCAATCGGTACCAAACAGGTGCCATGAAATAGCCTGGGAATTGCACTCCTCATCATGTAGTACACCAATGATAAAACGGTATAGATTCCCACATGGAAGTGTGTGCCGCTGGAATGTGTCCTGTTGTTGTATTGGCATTATAAACGAGAAGCATCCATCTATCTATGGGCGACTGTGAATGTGCCCTGTTGTTGTATTGGCATTATAAACGAGAAGCATCCATCTATCTATGGGCGACTGTGAATGTGCCCTGTTGTTGTATTGGCATTATAAACGAGAAGCATCCATCCATATATGGGCGACTGTGAATGTGTCCTGTTGTTGTATTGGCATTATAAACGAGAAGCATCCATCTATGGGCGACTGCTGTGAATGTGCCTGTTGTTGTCCAAAGCCCTGCAGCACACATCCAACATGAAGCTCTTTTGTTCACGGTTGTGTTATTGGCCGGTGGAAGCCGTATAGATAAGCTTCTTAACCACCCTAAACCCTACATGGTTTACTGGAGTCCCTCAGGGCTCTAGACTGGTGTCTTCTCCATTTTCTGTCATTGTGCGGAAATCATTATGGCTGAAAATGACCACTGCGGCAAGTTGCAACCTTGTTTTTAAACATTTTTATCCCACGATTTTGCAACCCATTTTTCAACCACTGTAAATTATCTAATAATTAATCCTGGTTCCTCTGCCAACCTGGGGGGGGCAGCAGACTGACCTCATGCTTCCTTATATGCATGAGGAGTCCATGGCTGCTTCTTTTCACCTGACAGAGGGGAGTTACCCCGGGCGGACATAACGCGTGGAACACGTTATTCCGACCAGTTCCTTTCCCCTCAGGTGCCCCAGCTGCCGGCCAGTGGGATGTCGTTTAGAAACCAGGATTACTGCATGTTTTTGTGAGGTATACCTACCCTAGGGGACACGGGGAGAACATGTGAGGGTACCTACCCTAGGGGACACGGGGAGAACATGTGAGGGTTACCTACCCTAGGGGACACGGGGAGAACATGTGAGGGTTACCTACCCTAGGGGACACGGGGAGAACATGTGAGGGTTACCTACCCTATAGGGGACACTGGGAGAACATGCAAACTCCACACAGAAAGGCCCTTTCGCCAACCCCGCCTCAGGTACTGTATGGGCACTGATGACGTGGAGGAGAGAACATGCCCTGAGCGTCCACAGCCTCCCCAGCGGGTCCTATACCGGCTGTGCCACCGTGCCCCCGCGTTGCGACCTTGTTGATTTGCTATTTTCAGTTTATATTAATAGGGGTCATTCTTCAATGTCCATCTAGGGCATAGCAGTGGCTGGCATTATGTGGTGTCACAGAAAACACATTATATTTATTTTTCCCATAGAGAATCATGACCATGAAACATCTGTTTCTGGGTTAGGGTTATGACATTTTAGAAAAACGCAGTTATTACTGTTACTGCGAGAGTGAGGTCTAGCCAGCACCAACTCGGGATTCCTGGATCGATGCCCTCCACACTTTCCTATCTAACATCAGATGCAGTGTTGTTAGCAAAGCTGTCACGTCTATGTATGGTGCTATACGCTCCTTTCTCCTCCTGGCTTTGCCCTGCAGGGTTGGCTCCCATAGAGTCAATGTACTTGCCTCAAGTTCTGGGTGCGTGACGCAGTCAGTGCCCTGCAAGGTTCATTCTATAAGTTCTGGGTGCGTGACGCAGTCAGTGCCCTGCCAGGTTCATTCTATAAGTTCTGGGTGCGTGACGCAGTCAGTGCCCTGCCAGGTTAATTCTATAAGTTCTGGGTGCGTGACGCAGTCAGTGCCCTGCCAGGTTCATTCTATAAGTTCTGGGTGCGTGACGCAGTCAGTGCCCTGCCAGGTTCATTCTATAAGTTCTGGGTGCGTGACGCAGTCAGTGCCCTGCCAGGTTCATTCTATAAGTTCTGGGTGCGTGACGCAGTCAGTGCCCTGCCAGGTTCATTCTATAAGTTCTGGGTGCGTGACGCAGTCAGTGCCCTGCCAGGTTCATTCTATAAGTTCTGGGTGCGTGACGCAGTCAGTGCCCTGCCAGGTTCATTCTATAAGTTCTGGGTGCGTGACGCAGTCAGTGCCCTGCCAGGTTCATTCTATAAGTTCTGGGTGCGTGACGCAGTCAGTGCCCTGCCAGGTTCATTCTATAAGTTCTGGGTGCGTGACGCAGTCAGTGCCCTGCCAGGTTCATTCTATAAGTTCTGGGTGCGTGACGCAGTCAGTGCCCTGCCAGGTTCATTCTATAAGTTCTGGGTGCGTGACGCAGTGCCAGCTTCATTCTTCTCTAACTAACTAACTAACTAACTAACTACAAAAACGCAATTTTTGAATGAATATACAAAGTTATGTTTGACACAAAATAAAGTGTTTTATGGTCATGGTTACACACCAGCCCGCTATTCCGACGCATCATCATTCCAATTAACTCGCCACATTAACCTTGCCCCTAACCATAACCGCACGCGGAAGCCAGTCAGAATGTCACTAATTCACCAGGGTTGGTTCCAGGCTTAAAATTGTGTATTGGCCTATACATATCTTTGGAAATCTCTATATGGAAAACATTTATGGGTTTTATATCTGTCGCATCACAAAAATGGCCGACCACTGCTATGCCCTATAACAGGAAATCAAAGTGCTGGGTCCTCGATCCATGGCCCATGATTCAGTCAGTCATTTTGAACATATTTCTTTTAACGTAAATGACTCAAAACATGAGATGTGTCAGTCAGTGTATTCAGTGTGTCAGCCCAGTGGTTGCGAACCTTTTTTTCCTTGAAGCCGTTTGACACAAACTAATTGAACCCTCACATAATGTAGCACAGGCTTATGAAGAATGAGCTGTCTAGAATCACTTATATATCAATATTTCTTTGTATTCGTTTTTTGACTTGTACACACAGTATACGTTACAAAGACACATACTGTAGATACACGAAAAACTAAACAAAACACACTAATAACTTTATAAAGTCCTGCTTCCGCGTGGTTTTTCTTTTCCTCTTTCTCATTGAATGGTTGCGATCCCCACAGGGATCAATACAGCCACGTGGTTTGACCAAACATTTGTGTTTGATTGCTGATTGCTGCCTCATCAATTTCACCACCTTTTCTCTTCTGGGGATCCTTAATTGGCACAAAACATTTTCAGATGAGAGTCCGCGGCCCAATGCTTAACCCATTCTGACCTGAGATCAGATTCTAAAAATGTCTTCTTACATCCTGACAGTTTTCATTCTGACCTGAGATCATCAGATTCTAAAAATGTCAGTCGCTCTTCGATTTTTCAAAAATAGCAGACCTATACAAGCTCGTAGCGCGCCACTCGGTGGCGCGCTATGAGCTTGTAGATCTTCTATTTTTCAATAGCTAAAGCACGACTTGATGCTAACAGCAAAATGGGTTCCCGCCCAAAATGGGTTAATACTTTAATGTGGGCAGAGTTGGCACGGAACATTTGAGAACCACTGTCATAACAAGTACTGTAACAGGACTGTTACTCGTAAAAGCATTTCTATTATGCTACTTATACGTATTCCCCCATTCAGTGGCGGCTCTAGCGGTGGGCATTGGGGGGCCATTGGGGGGCCATGCCCAGCCAGACTGGACTTTGTGCCCCTCCAGTCCAGACTGCCCAGTAGTATACCCTACTATACTACTAGGCCCGGTACCAATATTTGAATATGTTTTAATTACAAATGTTAAATCTATATGTCCTTCATGATCATTATACATTATGTAACATTTCAAATGAATTGAATAATGAATGGAAATACAAGGTAATAATAATATGCAGAAGACATTATAATGCTCAACATAATTTTATGTGTTTGTTGGTGCTGCTGTATAATTGTACCCTATACTTGTAGCCTTTTCCAATGCATCACTGCGTTAATAGGCGAGTGTTTGTTGTACCCATAGGGGTGTTTGAAAAATAAAGTGCCCACTTTGGAAGATAATATTTATGCCCCCCTGCTGATTTGTGCCTGAAGCCGGCACTGCCGCCATTGATTGTCACCTGTGGAGATGCAATCCATTAGTTGTCTCTCTAATGTGATCGCAAACAGCAGGGCTGATGCCCATTCACAAACAGGCAAACATGGATAATGACATTATAACGAGCTAACAGTTAGCATAACACTGAACAACACAGGAGCCCTGCACTGATGGCAGGTGTGTCTCCTAAATGCATTTCATTGCTGCAAGGCAGAAAACTATATCCATATCATTTTACAATCTAAAACTGTCTCCTTGGCATGCAAGATTCTATAGCCTAGGTGCTCCTTTTCAAAAGTCACATTTTCAAGATTGTGGCATGGTGCCATTTTGGATTTGGCCCTGTCGAAACAAACCGAGAGCTGTACATAATATTGCAACACAATGATCTGGATCTGTAGAAATTCAATCCAGAGACAACCTCCTGCAAAAGTTGATCCCAAGGAGACACGCTCGCCTAAGATGTCGTTCACATTCTGTTTCCCTGTGGGAGATCGTATCATCCTGCTTGATAAATAAAAGGCCTGTACTTCTTTGACTTAAGTCCTAGTCTAAGATATTATGCAAGCTACAGTAACAGTGATTCAGTATGGTCTGGATCAGTCTGAACTCCCACACAACATCAGATGGGAACTGGCAGCCATCCCTTCCAAGAGCAAG
The DNA here is from genome assembly GCF_963924005.1 of Protomyctophum bolini. NCBI lineage: Eukaryota > Metazoa > Chordata > Actinopteri > Myctophiformes > Myctophidae > Protomyctophum > Protomyctophum bolini. The sequence continues at coordinate 38,111,575 of NC_137874.1, read as the reverse complement.
TTGAAAGGTGCGATTCTGGGAAAATAGCAAGATTGTCAATGGGAATGTCATCTTTCAAATACTGATTTGCTCAGACACAAAAAATACACAGAAATATATATTTTTATGTAAGCCTAGAGTATTTTACTTGACTTTATTTTCCCAACAGTTGTGAGTGCAAGAAAGAGCACTGCAGAAATGCCTCCCACTCCCCATAGCCCCCACAGGACTTATTATTGTCAGGACGAAAACATATTTATATCAATAATGTCCTTTTCAACCTCCGCACTCATTCTAATTCAGCTTGCCCTCATTTGTCTCTCTGGGTCTCCATCTGTACCTGTTCTCTGTGTCCATAGCAACAACTCACTGCCTTCATGTGTTGCTGAATGAATGCTTTGCTTTCTTTATCAACTTTCAATGTGAGGATACATTTTTGAGGGGCTACAGTGGGCCACAGTAGCCCTGTTCCTATCCTACAGTGGGCCACAGTAGCCCTGTTCCTCTCATACAGTGGGCCACAGTAGCCCTGTTCCTCCTACAGTGGGCCACAGTAGCCCTGTTCCTCTCATACAGTGGGCCACAGTAGCCCTGTTCCTCTCCTACAGTAGGCCACAGTAGCCCTGTTCCTCTCATACAGTGGGCCACAGTAGCCCTGTTCCTCCTACAGTGGGCCACAGTAGCCCTGTTCCTCTCATACAGTGGGCCACAGTAGCCCTGTTCCTCTCCTACAGTAGGCCACAGTAGCCCTGTTCCTCTCATACAGTGGGCCACAGTAGCCCTGTTCCTCTCATACAGTGGGCCACAGTAGCCCTGTTCCTCTCATACAGTAGGCCACAGTAGCCCTGTTCCTCTCATACAGTGGGCCACAGTAGCCCTGTTCCTCCTACAGTGGGCCACAGTAGCCCTGTTCCTCCTACAGTGGGCCACAGTAGCCCTGTTCCTCTCATACAGTGGGCCACAGTAGCCCTGTTCCTCCTACAGTGGGCCACAGTAGCCCTGTTCCTCCTACAGTGGGCCACAGTAGCCCTGTCCCTCTCATACAGTGGGCCACAGTAGCCCTGTTCCTCTCCTACAGTGGGCCACAGTAGCCCTGTTCCTCTCCTACAGTGGGCCACAGTAGTAGAACTATTAAAAAAGGTGTTTAAAAATAGTAAAAATGGCAAAAAGGTTTAGGGATAAGGGGTTTAGCACTGACAAAAATAGGGACCTTATTAGGCTATATGTATGGACAGACAGACAGATAGTATAGTATAGTATAGTATAGTTTCATTATATAGATACTCCCCTGTTACGTTCTTAGCTTACGCATGTTTTATGATAACTACTTTGTGATGTATAGTTATTGCCATGCTTTTTGTTCTTGCTTAATGTAAATCGCTCTGGATTAAGAGCGTCTGCTAAATTGTAAATTGACAGGTTGTGAGGACAGGTGGACCTCACAACTGAGCTTGTAGATCTGATATTTCTGCTCTTCACTGTAGTGTACAACATAGAATGAAGTTTTAAATTCAACTGAGCAGCTGAGTGCCCTTTTTCACTTCTGGATATCGGCCCACTTACCACAAGGGAAGGAATTAACTTACTGTAAATCTATCTACTATTGAACCCTCTGGAATGAGCACCTGTTTTTCAGTTTCTGACAGCTATACGGACCTCCACGCAGCGCTAGCTCTTCTCTCTGTTCATAGAATGAGGTGTACAGGGCTTACGTTATATTCATAGAATGAGGTGTACAGGGCTTACGGTATATTCATAGAATGAGGTGTACAGGGCTTACGTTATATTCATAGAATGAGGTGTACAGGGCTTACGTTATATTCATAGAATGAGGTGTACAGTAAGGCTTACGTTATATTCATAGAATGAGGTGTACAGGGCTTACGTTATATTCATAGAATGAGGTGTACAGGGCTTACGTTATATTCATAGAATGAGGTGTACAGTAAGGCTTACGGTATATTCATAGAATGAGGTGTACAGGGCTTACGGTATATTCATAGAATGAGGTGTACAGTAAGGCTTACAGTATATTCATAGAATGAGGTGTACAGGGCTTACGTTATATTCATAGAATGAGGTGTACAGGGCTTACGTTATATTCATAGAATGAGGTGTACAGGGCTTACGTTATATTCATAGAATGAGGTGTACAGTAAGGCTTACGTTATATTCATAGAATGAGGTGTACAGGGCTTACGTTATATTCATAGAATGAGGTGTACAGGGCTTACGTTATATTCATAGAATGAGGTGTACAGGGCTTACGTTATATTCATAGAATGAGGTGTACAGGGCTTACGTTATATTCATAGAATGAGGTGTACAGGGCTTACGGTAAATGGTTTAACAGCCAGAGGCCGACAGACCGCTGCATCACTCCTCCACTCTGCATGTTTCATCCAGGTGCAGGCGTGCAGCCTATTTCACTATTCTGATGCTGTTCTACGCCATTCTCTCTCTCTCTCTCTCGCTCACTCACACTCACACGCACACTCACACTCACACACACACATATATGGGCAAGTCTACGGCCTTTGGACCAGAAGGTCACAGGTTCGATCTCGGGCACTGCCAACTCAGTGTATGAGTAGCATGGCAAGAGTGCGGCAAGTCATACAGGAGGTTCTGGGACGATTGTTTTTTGCGACCTGATGGTAGGTGTTGTAGGTACTGGGAGCTGATGATAGGTGTTGTTGTAGGTACTGGGAGCTGATGGTAGGTGTTGTAGGTACTGGGAGCTGATGGTAGGAGTTGTTGTAATTACTGGGAGCTGATGGTAGATGTTGTTGTAATTACTGGGAGCTTATGCTATGCGTGGCAATCCATCTCCCACGGATCTAGCGCATTGTAACAGGGATAGACTACCGCATGCTTGACTGATACCGTCTCTCTCTCTCTCTCTCTCTCTCTCTCTCTCTCTCCCCACTGCTCCGTCTCCAGTAATGACAAAACATAATCTCTTAAATGATGGAACCTCTGCCTAGTCACTTGTGTAATCACTGCCTTTCAGAGTGAGGTGATGGCAAACCCTTCGGGGCAAGTGCCAATCGTTGTGTGCACCAGATTAAAACATTTACAGCGAGTCAATTAAAACTCACATTAACGTTCACATAAAACAAGTAACAGGCACAAGTGACACACTATTGTGAATTTAATTAACATAAAAATAAAAGGAAGTGCCAGTAAATATAATTAAGTGCTCGGTTTTATCTCTCTGGACACTGATCACTCGAGATAATGAAGAGAGGTGATACCTAGCTTCCATTCTATACTGGTTTTGTTCATTCCTGGGAACCCACTCATTGTGCTCTATTGAATATGTAGACAGGAGGGGGTGCCAGTGTTGATTATGTAGACTACCTTTTTTCACTGACGAAAACTGAATAAAAACAAAATAATAACTAAAGCTATGATGACTAAAACTGGAAGCAGTCTACACAATGTTCCGTGCAGTCTGTTTCTGTGTAGCCTGGAACTCACCTATGCTTTTTATGGCATAGTTTCTCCCGGCAGGATCCGCCGGGAGAAACTATGCGCAGCATACGCGACATGAGACTAATTACTTAGACTTAGAGCGACAGAGAGAGAGAGGAGTGTGTGTGTGTGTGTGTGTCAATTTAACAAAGGCGCAGACAATCAGAAATCAGCAGAGAGTGAGCATTGTTTGCGCTACTCTATGCCGAATTGACGTGGACTCAGACCCAGACTTTTTTTTTCTCCCTGGAAATAAAAACGTCTGGGTTTCCGAGGCTAGTTTCTGTGTGTCTGCGTGTGTGCATGTGCACGTGCGTGCGTTAAGTGCGTGCGTGCGTGCGTGCGTGGGTCCAGCGATAATCTGGCCATCAGTGCCAAATTCCTCGTGCTGCGCTGCCAGTTGGCGGAGGAACATTGGCGAGGGAAGTACCTCCACATAATTCTCTTCTCACATGTGTTTTCTATTTTCTCTTAGATTTAACCTTCATTCTATGAGGTCAGATCAGGCTGAATCCTAGAGCAAACGCCGTCATCATACATTAGGTCATAAATACATCGTAGAAAGACGGATGACCTCACAGACAGGGCTTCCAAACTTTTTAGCTCGAGACCTAAAAAGAGACAGTCGATGTCTCCCCAGGACCCGGACTAGTTGCAGATCGGCCATTTTCACTTTTACTAGCAGACCTACAAGCTAACTACCAAAATCTGAGCATTATTGAATCATTCATAGGTACAGCCATTCATTGGTATTTTACGAAGCACAAACTTTACTATAAAGCCTCTTGGAAGTGTTATTTTGGCTGGCAGAATGCCAGGCAGCTGAGCTCACTGACCTTTACAGAAGATCACACTAATACAATGTGTTTTTCACAGGACAGCGTGAGGCGAAATGGATTCTGACTAATAGCACGTCGACTTTAGAAAGATGCTATTTTCCTCCGCTGTCTCATGCATTCACTCATCATGCTGTGAAGAACCTTGTGCAAATTTACTTTTGCTTTATACCCCCCTTTTCAACCAGCTCAGTGGCCTTGTGGTTAGAGTGTCCGCCATGGGACTGAGAAGCCGGGGGTCGATCCCCGGCCGGGTCATGCCCAGCGCCACCTTGCTTGGCACTCAGCATCAAGGGTTGGATTAGGGGTCCCTTTGACCCTTACTAGCGTCATGTCCAGGGGGTGTACTTGTACGTCACGCTGCCTCACACATACAGAAACAGGAGATAGTCAAGTCATCGTGTCAATTAGCACTTTGCTAAGTCCCTCCCCAATAGGCACGTTAGCAGCGAGGAGACTTCTCACCCATTGAGATGCATGTTAAATGACGGGATTTCTCCATTATAAATAATCGATCATTTCAGTAGCAAGAGCATCAAAATGTCTTCTAAATCTAGTCAACCAGGCCTTCATGCAATAGGCTATGCACTGGACAACATGTCTTCTAAATCTAGTCAACCAGGCCTGCATGCAGGCTATGTGCTGGACAACATGTCTTCTAAATCTAATCAACCAGGCCTGCGTGCAGTTGGCTATATCAAGGGGCCAGCTATAGGCACTCCAATGTTGAAGCGCTGGGCCCTAGTGGTAAGAGGAAGGACTGCAGGCGGACCCGTGGATTCATGTGCAGCTGAGCTTTAACATTGAGCGCTCGGTTGCACTTCCGCATTTGACCTCCAAATTTGGGGGGGGGGGCGACACTCGGCCCTGGACACATCCACGTCACGCATGCAGGCAGGATGAAACATATAACAACACAGTGTGTGTGTGTGTGTGTGTGTGTGTGTGTGTGTGTGTGTGTGTGTGTGGGATATGCTTGAGCCATGTCCTCATGTCTGGTCAAGGGAATGCACACAGAAACTTTTCTTTGTGTGAAGGAAGTAAATCTGGATAATGAAAGAAAACACACCAATGTGAAGTGAGCGGTGCCTTTGGAGTTATTTTTTTTTAGTATTGTTATACTGCTCGTGCGTGTGTGTTCTTTGTGTGTTTGTTAATGTCTAAAAGGAGTTTCTTGCTGGATTTATTTGTGTTTTAACGGTAACGGTTGAAAAGTGGTGAAGTGGTCCTTTAATGACTAGCATTAAAATGTCTTTTTATGTCCAATGTATTTGTATTTAAGTTCATTAATTTAAGTATGGCTAAATGCATTTGAAATTAAATACAAATTTTACTTTTCAATTCAAAGATTTCCAAAAAAAGAATTCAGAATTCAAATTCAAATAGCCTAGCTGGCCCTGCAGTGCGACACATTTTGAGCTTGTAGATCTGCTATATTTGTGCTCCTTTTGTGTGACACAGAATGACGAAATAGGGCATTATTAATTTACAAAAATACGGAGATAAGAGGATTCTGCCCGACAGACAGTATTATTATGCAATGTGGCCCTCTGGAGTGAGTGTGGAAATATAGTGGCCCTCTGGAGTGAGTGTGGAAATATAGTGGCTCTCTCCATCGTCAACGTTGCCCACCTTCTGATCTAGAGCAGGCCTTTCATTAGAGCAGTGCATGGTTTAAGAACATTTTCATGTCAAGGACACCCAATATTATCTGCAAGCGACTTTGGCACAACAGGCTACGTCAGTATGAAAGGACTTTTATAGAGCCAAAATAAAATGAGGTCGGGGACCTCCTCCCGCGAACTGATTTAACCCATTCTGACCTGAGATCAGATTCATACGAGGTTTCCACGGGACACACACTGGTCTGATTAACCCATTCTGACCTGAGATCAGATTCTAAAAATGTCAGTCGTTCTTCGAATATCGCGCATATCGCGCCACTCGGTGGCGCGATATGAGCTTGTAGATCTGCTTTTTTTCAATAGCTAAAGCATAACATGATGCCAACACCAAAATGGGTGCCCGGTCAGAATGGGTTAATCTCTGCTTCAAAATTGTAGGCTACAGTACCATGCATCGGCCTTAACCCATTCTGACCTGAGATCAGATTCACACGAGGTTTCCACTGACTGGACACACACTGGTCTGATGAACCCATTCTGACCTGCAGATCAGATTCTAAAAAATATCAGTCGTTCTTCGATCTTTTAAAAATAGCAGACCTATAAGCTCATAGCGCGCCACTCGGTGGCGCGCTATGAGCTTGTAGATCTGCTATTTTTCAATAGCTAAAGCATAACATGACGCTAACACCAACGGGTTCCCGTTCAGAATGGGTTAAAGTGGGAGCATTTACATGAGTACAGAACTCAAACGTATATCTGCAAATTTAATTGGCTTCTTTTTGCCTTTGTTATCCTGCCAAGGTTAATGGAAGTACCCCAGTTATAGGAGGTCATTTAAACTTGTCTCATTGGATAATTAACGGAGATATGGATTCAGAGCTGCAACCTAACCTGCCTACCATTGGTAAGCACATGTCCTTCACCCCGGCTTGCAGCAGAAGGAGTTGCCGGAAAATGCACTTTGCTGTCCCTCCCTTGCAGGCGTCCATTATCCCACACCCATTTGGAGACATTAAATGCTATCATTGTCCAACACCCATGGCATTTGGAGACAATAAATTGTGTCCCCCCCCACTGAAGGGTCTGTTAAAGAGAACATTGAATGAGGGAGGGAAGGTAATGGAAGGCTTCCATTCCCGAATGAAAGTGAATGAATCACATTTGTCCTTGAGTTGAATTCAAGTACTTGCTTTTAAAGGACCACTTCACCACTTTTCAACCTGTCTTCATATAATATCTCCCCACTAATAACTTTTTTCCTATACTCGGTCTGTGTCTCATAGGAGGGCTGTGGGCAGTTCGGAAACCGTCATCAGTGACATCATCGATGGGGAATACAAGCTAATAGAAACTGCAAGGCGTTCTATTCCTGAAAAGTTGCAATGCGAAAATGGAAGCCATCGTTCTCACGGTAATGAAAATCTAAACATTTTTTGTAAAAACAATGTTGTTTAAAAATAATCTGCCTAATGATGATGTCACTGGAGGACGGTTTCTAAACTGCCCACAGCCCTCCTATATGAGACACAGACTGAATAGAAAATACTCTAATTTTATCATTATTATTAGTGAGGACCTATTATAATGAAGATAGGTTGAAAAGTGGTGAAGTGGTCCTTTAACCAAAATACATAATTCAGAAGTTTAAATTGCAAAGTGCATTTAATTTCATAATGTCAGTGCATTGGAATTTTGACATTGTTAAACTTAAAATAAAAATGAATGAATTAATTAATTGGCGGGTAACTGTAGTGATGTTAACTGTATTAGGCTACAGTATTTGTCTGTGAAATGTAGTGGAGTGAATATAATATGATTAAGTATCCAACGATACAATACTTTGCCATATCAAAAAAATATTGCTGTGGAAAAAGACATTAATCGCAGCCCGGCGCTTGTATGTGATATGACTAGTTAAAGCACCTGTCGCATGTTGAAAGGAGCTGCATGGTGTGGTTTTGGGCTTAACTGCAGCCACATGGACTCCAGCTGATGCCAGCCATCTCTCGTTAACACCCTTAATTACCTTGCCAGGCTGTACCAAGTGGTCAGGGAAGAGAGGCGTGTGTGGACTGTGGATGGATGGAGTGTGTTTGTTATTTGACTTGTTGTTTGGTATTTGTTTAGTTCATTATACACCCGTTTTAACATAGTGAGCTGAATAGTGATTTGTATTGTGTCTGTGAATGGTGTTGCTGTTAGATGGGGTATACACACCCGTGTCTTTTAGAATTATTGTGGGAGTTTTGCGGTGCCCGTCAGTGTGGAGGTGATGGTAGGGTCTGGGGCTATATACAGGCTGTATACCAGGTGGGAGAAATTGGTGCAGGGACTCAGTAAGAGAGAGGGGGTCAGGTTGAAGGGGCATGCAGTTCTCGACGTGTCATCTGAAAAAAACGTGTTTCTCGGCCTGGCACTTCTGTGTTGTGTTACATGGGTTGTCAAGGACTACAAATGAATCTTCTGGGTCTAAAGTTTGGGAACCCTTGACCTAGAACCCCTTATATTATATAAATACATCCAATAGATCTTGATTGTTCTTTCATATCAAGGTCGCCGGACACCAAGATAAAAACAGTTAATACAAAACACAGTTAAAAGCACTAGCAAAAAATATAATAATTATATTTTTTAGTGCTTTTAACTGTGTTTTGATAATAAAAATACAAGGTTAAAGGCTTATACAAATATATGGTTTTCTTAATTTCCTGAAAAATGAACATTTTGGAGTTATGAGGTTTCCTCCCGACAGCAGAGATAATAGTACATACAGCTTGCAGCACAAAACACAGGTCAGCCTGCATAAGCCTGCCTAAACAGGTGGGTTTGAAATGTGGTGATAGAGTCCATCTTTCTGGTATCAGGGGGAGGGAGTTCCAGAGGTGGGGGGCAGAGTGGCTGAAGGCTCTTCTTGACCCCATGGTGGACAGACGGGCTGGGAGGACTTTCAGAGTGATGGAGGAGGCAGACCTAAGTTACCGGGTGGGAATATTGACGTGAATAAGGTCGTACATGTACAGTATGGGGGGGGGGGGGGGGGGGGGGGGCGAGGTTATGGATGGCCTTGAATGTATGGAGGAGGATCGTATTATAGTCGATACGGTATTTTATGGGGAGCCAGTGGAGTTGGTGTAAAACAGGGGTGATGTGACTGATGACAGGGCCGGTTCTGGTGATGATGATACGTGCTGCAGCGTTCTGGACTAGTTGGAGTTCATGGAGGAGTTTTTGGGGGAGACCAAAAAGAAGGGAAATGCAATAAATACAGGCGAGAGTGAACCGGGATTGTGGCACTGTTTGGAGTGAGTGAGGGGCGGCAGAGGCGGTTGATGTTTGAAGTAGGACGACCAGATGGTGTTGTTGATGTGGGTGTGGAATGAGAGAGTGCTGTCGAGGACGACGTACACCCAGACTGAGGAGAGAGGGAAACCGAGGAGTTGTCTATGGTGAGGGTGAAACTGGGTTGCTTGATTTTTAAGTAACCAATGAGGACTACCTCGGTTTTTATCACTGTTGAGTTTGAGGAAGTTTGAAGTGAACCAGGATTTGATTTCCTGCAGAGGGAAGAGGGTGGAAGACTGTACTGTACTGTACTGTACTGTACTGTACTGGCACACACAAAATCACCATATACAGTTAATATGTGGTGCGCACGCTTTTCCAACACACCAAAGATCCGAAGCGGGGGGACATGCGATGCGATGCGATGCGATGCGAAAAAGCGATGGTCCGACATGCGCTGCTCCCGTGCTTGCGGTTAGGGTTAGGTTAGGATTGAGGTTTCGGATCAATAGTATGTCGGAACTAAAGCTATAAGCCTGGTGAAAAATTACCATGCTGTTTTTGTGCTCAGACGCACGCAGCCACCCACACACATAGCTCCGTAAGGGAGTGGTTGCACCACTCAAAAATAATTACATGATCACCAATCAATTTGAAATTATCATTGATTCTGGTTGAAGTTGTTGCACCTTATATTACCTGGAGTATCGCTGGTGTGTCTGGTGGCTTTTGGGGAAGAGAAAAACATTGCATTATTCAGTCATAGTTGTCATTGAGTGTGTGTGTGTGAGACAGTAATTGATGTTAACAATAACCTACAGTATACAGCTTCTCCGTATAAAACAATACAGTACAATACAATAAATAAAACAGTTATAACAATGCGGTAGGATCTAGAATAGAGAACATTTGTGTTGGATTTAGTTTACAATGCAATGTAGAATGCAGCCCTGCATGATTCTTGCTCAAATGTCAGTCTCGATTGAGACTTTTTCCACTCCTTTATAGACATCTGTGTCCCCCTGCCTGCCTGGCTGTGTCTGTCTCTCCGTCCAAGCACAGAAACACACACGCACGTACACGGTACACGCACGCACATGCACGCGTGCGTGCGCAAAATAACCTGCTGCCACAAGATCAACAATCAGATAACTTACAGACATTGCTTTTGGCCCAAGAGAGTATACAGAGAATGTACGACATTTATGCAGGATTTCAGGCCAATTGAGACGGCTTACAAAAGTGGAAATCCATAATTCCATTCATTTAACATCAAATATACGCATGTATTGTGAGAGGTCTTGAAAAAAGTACCACCATTCTCCGTTGCCTAATGCGCTGGACTGAGATAAGACATTATGTGAAGCTGGAGATTAAAAAATAATTTAAAATATTATTGGAGAGAATAGACACCTTTTACGATAGTGATATACAGTTCAAAAGACTGACTGTTTTCAGTTCTGTGTGTTTTTGTATTATATCTTTTTGTACCTTGTGTCTATGTCGTGTATGTAAAATCATTGCTGTAAATGTTATTTCTTGTATATACACGGCAAAAATTGAAAAAGAAACCCTGGTCTAAATTGGATTCCCCTGAAAAAAAGGTTTCAATATATTGTTTTATGATACATTGTTGCTAAGCCTCGGCAGGTAGGATGTACAGTAGGAGGTAAATGTACTCAAAGCTGCTAGAGTTTCCGCGGCACTCCCCCAAAAAATACTTCAAACATGCGCTCTGCTCAGGAAAAAACAACTTGGTCGACATGGGGCTTACTTTGTAACAGGCTTAACCTTCTTTCTTTCTGCTGGCTAACTCCTGTTTGGTCCCAATGGTCCTCAACTGAAATGGTTGATGTCGGGTTGTCAGCTGGGTCATTAGCTTTTGTCACTATAGGGCTGTCGTCGCCTGAATGAATTGAATTCAGATAAACCATTAGAAACTTGCAATGTTCTTCATATTACCTTGTTTTTAAAGTTGAATGGCTTTTTGACGGGGGTAACATTATAGATCCCTCTCTTAGTTTGTTTCCGCTGCCTCCATTTTTCCACCAGGATGCGGTTCTCCTTTCAAGAGAAATATTGTTGGTATCAACAAGAACCTGTGACGAAATAACTGTTGATCCATTCAAGGAGGTTACTTCCATTCCACCAGCAGTGTGTGTGTGTGTGTGTGTGTGTGTGTGTGTGTGTGTGTGTGTGTGTGTGTGTGTGTGTGTGTCTGTGTGGGTGTGTGTGTGTGTATATATATATATATATATATATATATATATATATATATATATATATGACAGATCTACAGAATGGCACAGGGTGGCAGCTGGAATCACCCCTGAATGGAGCTTGCCAATTCCATAATTTGTCATCACTAGTCACGCCAAGTCCACTCCACTGCACCGCACGCACGCACGCACACACACACACACACACACACACACACACACACACACACACACACACACACACACACACACACACACACACACACACACACACAGGAGCAGCAGCAGCAGCAGCATGTCATGTTGAGATGGAGGAGAGGATAAAAGTAAAGTAGCTTCTTCCTGTGTTACATTAAAGCTGAACCACATCAGTAAACAATGTATTATATACCCTCTGGCCTCTGTATTATATCACGCATGCATGTTGCGTGCATGCGTTTACTAAGTCTAGAGGGTTTACGTCTTGTTAATATTGTTAGTTAGCATTGAGTTGTGCTTGAAATGTACTGTAATTCTTCAATCTGTTAATAAATACATCAATCAATCAATCAATCAATCTTGCTGGGGACCCCTGGAAGTTGGAACCCTCTCAAGGACCCCCCTGAGGGGTCCCCGAACCCCTCTTTGAGAACCGACTGGACTAGGAGAACAAGCCTCGCCCTCTGAACGGAGGCGAGCGTGTCAGGGAGAGAGAGAGACAGAACAGCCAGGAGGACGCCGGGGCTTTTGTTCGATGGAAATTGGAATTACTGACTGTGAACTTTGACTTCACGGCTTTGATTGTGTTTCCTCTGGGTGTTGTTGACCCCTGACCCCCGGCCCGGGCCAGGACAGCAGACAAAGACAGAGTGAACCCCCAGAGAGATTGCGTGCCGCCGGGGCAAATTGGAAGTCGGACGAACGGACTCGTAAGCTCCATATTCCCCCGTTGCCTGCCTTTGCTCAGCTCCAGTGGTAGAAAGTACATTTACAACTACTGTACTTAACCCATTCTGACCTGAGATCAGATTCATACGAGGTTTCCACTACAGGACACACACTGGTCTGATTAACCCATTCTGACCTGAGATCAAATTCTAAAAATGTCAGACCTACAAGCTCGTAGCTTGTATGATCTGCTATTTTTCAATAGCTAAAGCATGACATGATGCCAACACCAAAATGGGTTCCCGTTCAGAATGGGTTAAAGGACCACTTCACCCATTTACAACCGATCTTCATACAATTCGTCCTCACTAATGCTCATGATTAAATGGTATCTGTATTTGTTTTTTGCTATGTACAGTTGGACACTTAATTATTTTCTTGACATCTACGTTTATATACGAATAGCTAGGCTATTGGGACCTATCTACTGTATGCCAGCTACGCGTATAAGCGTAGACAACCGTTTAATCCATATATGAACACGCCGACCGTTTGTTTACCTTTTAGCATTGCTCCGGGTAGAATAGCCCTCCTCCGTCACCACCAGCGATGCGATTTCTAAATCCAGCTCCGTTGAGCCTCCATTATAACCCAATTTTCAAAACGTCGTATCTCCAAAGGTCAGAGAGCTGTCCATGGTGAGCCGTATCTCCAGAGGTCAGAGAGCTGTCCATGGTGAGCCGTATCTCCAGAGGTCAGAGAGCTGTCCATGGTGAGCCGTATCTCCAGAGGTCAGAGAGCTGTCCATGGTGAGCCGTATCTCCAGAGGTCAGAGAGCTGTCCATGGTGAGCCGTATCTCCAGAGGTCAGAGAGCTGTCCATGGTGAGTCGGCACGATTTTAAATCATTTGTGATTTTGCATAGCATCGCTGAGAAAATGTAGCTGGTTGACTTCTGCTAGCTAAAGGCTGCAGGGGGCGCTGTGGTGTGGTGTCGGTCCACTTCCGGAGGCCCCCACTAGTTTAACCTGGAAGGACAACAAGCTCCATAGAGTGGGCGGGCCCTGGGGCAGTTAAGAAACCCGCCTACCAGTGACATCATTGTTAGGCCAGTGACATGACATCATTGTTGGACAGTTGGACACTTAAGAAACGTGCCTACCTACCAGTGACACAATCAGGCATCCCCTCTCTCTCTCTCCTCTTAATTTCTGCTCTGTAATGTAAAAAGAAAAAAAAGAAAAAACGAAGGAAGGAAGGAAGAAAAGTTAAGTTAATTCCCTGTGCTATTGAACTTGAACTCTTTTAATTATTGAAGCAGTGTGGTTTGAGCAACACTTCAACAGTGCCTCGGCAGCACTGTGGCTAACTGGCCACGCTCGGTTGTTTTTGGTTGCTTTCTTTCATTTTTATCACTGCTATAGCGTGAAGTGCTCATTAAAGAAAGTAAAAACCAAAGCAGTAAAAACAAGCAATGAACAAGTAAAGGACTTTAAGTCAAGTAAAAATCCACTGTTTGAAACAGTGGGGGTCCCCAAAAGTAAGTGTAAAGTGGGTTTACAAGTATAGTTAATATGGCATCAAAATCTGTTTACCCTATTATATACAGCGATGCGTAAACATTGTTTAACCCATTCAATGTTATTGTAGGTGTTAGCTATGAGTGCGTATAGCCTATGTCACAGTTTTTTCTACAAATAGCAGATAATTTTAAGAACACAAATTGTGTATGGGGTCCCTGAGGTGTGGGGGGGGTGAGTATCAGCAGAGATGCTCATTTTCATCCGTAGTCCCTGGACATTGAACACTAAACAAAACTGACACAAGACATGAGAGGACAGCATACAAATACGTGTGATTTCAAGCAAATCGAAGATGAAATGCATTTTGTTTTTTATTGTCCATTCTACAACTCCATTAGGGGGAGACTTTTTAATAAGAAAGACCCAAACCATGAATTTGTATGGTTGGAGGATTTCGAGAGACTGAAGCGTCTGTGTCAAAAATACACCTTTTTATTTGCCTCATTTCTTGAAAAGGCCTGGTCAATGAGGAGGAGGGCCATTTACATGTAAAATGGCCTTGTTATGTTTATTTTAGGTTTGTTTTCTTTTTTTGTTGTTGTTGTATTCAGTGTACTCTGTGGAACGTGTCATATAATCCCATATGGGATGGGCCAAAGTGGCATGACACGAAAATAAATATATTCATTCATTCCTTCAATACATAATGCATATCAAACACTGTAAAGAAAAACTATTGCTAGGGTAGGCCAACTCTATTGTAGACTGAGAGTCATTGGCCTACATGATCACAAGACTGGTTACGGTTACTGGTTACGGCCAAATACACAATACTGATAATAATAATATTGGGGGTCTTTTAGTTTTTCGTTAGAAGACCAGCAGCCCAGTTCTGAATACGCTGTAACCTTCCAATAGACGTCCTATAGGCAGACCTGCAATGAGTGCATTGCAGTCTGCGTCCAATCTACTTGAGATAAAAGCACAAATTATTATTATTATTTTTTTCCAAGCATCTTGCTGACTTAAGGAAAGGTCGGCAATATTTCTCAGATGAAAGAATGCGTTTTTTTGGTCACTTTTAATGTAATGAATGCTATGCGGGGTTTGCTTGGCTGTAGAAAAGCGAATAAAAGGCAAAAAGCCATAGTGGGAAATTAAATTACGGGTTGAAAAGAATCAATATTTATTTTGCAAACATTAAAGAGGATGGAATTGAGTCGGATGAAATGAATGTATAACCTCGTTTCATCAGTGAAGGTCGACACTGCTGCTATAGTCTCTGCTGTCTCTCTCTCTCACACACACATGTACGAGCGCACACACACACACACACACACACACACACACACACACACACACACACACACACACACACACACACACACATGTACGCGCGCGCACACACACACACACACACACGCACACACACACACACACACACACACACACACACACACACACACAGACAGAGAGAATGAGGGTGAGCGATTATTATTTTGCACCATTATGCTTTGGAAATATAAGAATGTTTGTCATGCCAATAAAGCTGAATTGAATAGAGAGAGAGAGAGAGAGAGAGAGAGAGAGAGAGAGAGAGAGAGACAGAGAGAGACAGAGAGAGACAGAATCAGGACCAGTGTGTCTCCTTTCTCTATACAGATTTCCATCTGGATGCAGCATCCTTACAGATGGCTCCACTGGGACTATTATACAATCTAGAAGATACTTGTGGACCAGTGAGTGTCTGCCTACGCTGGCCCATCTCCCCCCTCGTGCACTCTCCATGCGCTGCATATTGATTCCCTCTTGATTAACTGTAGGAGAGGAACGGACGGCCGTGGTTTATACTGTAGAAGAGGTTTTAACTGTAGGAGAGGTTTTAACTGTAGAAGAGGTTTTAACTGTAGGAGAGGTTTTAACTGTAGGAGAGGTTTTAACTGTAGGAGAGGTTTTAACTATAGAAGAGGTTTTAACTGTAGAAGAGGTTTTAACTGTAGAAGAGGAACGGACAGCCGTGGTTTATACTGTAGAAGAGGTTTTAACTGTAGGAGAGGAACGGACAGCCGTGGTTTATACTGTAGAAGAGGTTTTAACTGTAGAAGAGGTTTTAACTGTAGAAGAGGTTTTAACTGTAGAAGAGGAACGGACAGCCGTGGTTTATACTGTAGAAGAGGTTTTAACTGTAGGAGAGGAACGGACAGCCGTGGTTTTAACTGTAGAAGAGGTTTTAACTGTAGAAGAGGTTTTAACTGTAGAAGAGGTTTTAACTGTAGGAGAGGTTTTAACTGTAGAAGAGGTTTAACTGGAGAGGAACGGACAGCCGTGGTTTTAACTGTAGAAGAGGTTTTAACTGTAGAAGAGGTTTTAACTGTAGAAGAGGTTTTAACTGTAGGAGAGGTTTTAACTGTAGAAGAGGTTTTAACTGTAGAAGAGGTTTTAACTGTAGAAGAGGTTTTAACTGTAGAAGAGGTTTTAACTGTAGGAGAGGTTTTAACTGTAGAAGAGGTTTAACTGGAGAGGAACGGACAGCCGTGGTTTTAACTGTAGAAGAGGTTTTAACTGTAGGAGAGGTTTTAACTGTAGAAGAGGTTTTAACTGTAGGAGAGGTTTTAACTGTAGAAGAGGTTTTAACTGTAGAAGAGGTTTTAACTGTAGAAGAGGTTTTAACTGTAGAAGAGGTTTTAACTGTAGAATAGGTTTTAACTGTAGGAGAGGTTTTAACTGTAGAAGAGGTTTTAACTGTAGAAGAGGTTTTAACTGTAGAAGAGGTTTTAACTGAGAGGTTTTAACTGTAGAAGAGGTTTTAACTGTAGAATAGGTTTTAACTGTAGAAGAGGAACTGAAACCGTGGGTTTTTTTCCTCCCACATAAAGAATGTCCGCTGGAGGACTTATCGATCGTCAGCAACCAGTGGTGGAAAGTAAGACTAATTACTGTAGTCAAGTACACAATTTTGAGGTACTTTTGCTTTACACGAGTATAGTATTTCAAATGTTCTATACTTTTACGTCTACTCCACTAAATCAAATCAAATCAAATCAAATTTTATTTATAGAGCACATTTTCAAAGACCAGGAGGCCAACCAAAGTGCTGTACAGGAAACATGACACAAGTAACATAGTAAAACAAAATCAAAGCAACACAAAAGTACACAGGTTATATTACAAAATCGAAGCAACACAAAAAGTACACAGGTTAATTAGGTCAAACATTAAAAGCCAGGTAGAAGAAATGGGTTTTTAGTAAAGACTTAAAGGCCTCTAAGGAAGGAGCAGACTTAATATGAGGGGGTAGACAGTTCCAGAGTTTGGGGCCAGCAACTGAAAAGGCACGGTCACCTCTGGACCTGAGATTTGAATTGGGCACAGTCAGGAGCCGCTGGTCAGCTGACCTCAGGGCCCTGGATGGGGTGTAAGGGACCATGAGTGACGATAAATACAGGGGAGCCAAACCGTTAAGAGATTTAAAAACAAATAATAAGATCTTAAAATCAATTCTGAATTTAACAGGAAGCCAGTGGAGGGAGGCAAGAACGGGAGTGATATGATCACGCTTCCTCGTACCAGTGAGTAGGCGTGCGGCGGCATTTTGGACAAGCTGCAGACGTCTGAGGGTGGACTGGTCCATGCCTACATATAGCGCATTGCAATAATCGAGCCGCGATGAGATAAAGGCGTGGATAACTCTCTGAAGGTCAGGTTGGGAAAGGTAGCCCTTGATCCTGGCCACTAGCCTAAGTTGATAAAAACTTGCTTTGACCACGGAGCTAATCTGTTTATCAAATTTAAGGTTGTTATCAAAGAACACACCCAGATTTTTGACAGATGAGTGGATATTTGCACTGAGGGGTCCCAAAGTGGCAAGGGACGGGGCTGACTGTTGGCCAAAAATGATAACCTCCGTCTTACTTTCGTTGAGGGTGAGAAAATTATTTAGCATCCAACTTTTGATGTCGGAGATGCAATCGAGGAGTGGCTGGAAGGGGTCTGTGAGCAGACTATTGGTGTTTAGAGGTAGATAGAGCTGCACATCATCCGCATAGAAATGAAAAGAGACATTATGCTTCTTAATTATGCTTCCTAGGGGCAGCATATATAATAAAAATAAAATGGGGCCTAAGATAGAGCCCTGGGGAAACTAGATGTGTAACCAGGACTAGGCCTATCCATATACTTTGAGTGTACTGATTGACAGCAGCATGGGTGATGATTTCCCCCTGCATAAACTATCAGAATGTCTGCCGGAGGAATTATTGATTGTCTTTTTCGCAGCTCCACCCAACGAAAAATGCCGGGTAGAACGAGCAAGGTATAAGAAAGTACATTTTCTCCCCACGTCTCCAGCTAGGTTTTACATCTCGGCTCTTTATATAATGTCCCTCGGCGATGCTTTTACAATGGTTCATGGAGAAATATGGTTTGGCATTGAGCCTGTTCTGTGCGTCTGTGTCCTTGGAACTGGAAGAATTAATAATCTGCTCCCCTCGCCGCTGAGAGTCCTTCTCTTTCAATATTTTGTTTTTCAGTTTGGTGGCAAGATTAAGTGCACTTTATGCAAAAGGACACGCACTTATAAGACACCACACAGAATGAAAGAAGGACACTAACAGAATCAACAAGAAACCAGCAAAAACATGCAAAAGGGAAAAAAGGACAAGAACTGAATCAACAACAGAACAATAATCTCAAATGTACTCACAAAATCTATTTTGTTATTTCTACTTTCATATGCGGTGCAACTATACATTTAATGTTACTCTACTGTGCTCTACTGTATTGTACTGTACTGTGCTCTGTACTGTACTTTGATTATTTTTGGAAGAAATATTTGAGAAATGACAGTTACCTTCCAGACCTGCAGGAACACGCCCAGGGGTGGGGGGGGGGCTGTTCCGGCGAGCCTTCCCGCGTCCGAAACGGTCGAGAAATGACAGAGTTACCGTGTTGCAGCTTCCCGTGCTCAGACAGAAACAGGGACACACATACATACATAGGGACACACATAGCTGCGTAATGGAGCAGAGGCACCGCTCAAAAAGTGAGTGTAGCTGAGCCGAAATGGAACGTGGCCATTTCGAAAGTATATTGACATTATAACATTATCAACTTTATACGTGCACTGTACCATTCAGGCCTATATACACTTGTCTGCGTTTGCTGTTTTCTTCCCCTGCCTTTGCCTCCTTCTCTATCATTCATTCCCAGGTCTGATCATCATTCAACTCCACCTCCTCACCGACAGTGGCTCCCTGAGCTGTGGCTTTTCAACTGTTGCCCCTTTGGGGCCAGTGGAAAATAATGACGTTGAGTTTGTTCTGGTGTTTTTGTCTCCACCAGGTCGAAGGCATGGGGAGAGAGTATGTTTTGCACTCTGTCCGACCGTGTGTGTGTGTGTGTGAGTCCGTGTGTGTGTCCGTCTGTCGATGCCAAATTTTGCACACACACTCCCTGAATGCCAACGATGAACCTCGGCCCAAAATTTTCCAACACTCATGGAGGCCGACTTTTGAAAAACACATTTTTTTTATATTACTCTTCCAGATCCTGTCCAAAAATCCCGCAAATCGTTACACAGTATCTCTATAGTCATATGTTCAAGACGCATCTGTCCAATATTTCATATTCCATCCTAATTTGCTAACATTGACTTTCAAAGTTTGCAGGATTGGCCCGTTTTGCAAGGATTGGCATACTGTTGTCTGTGTGATCAGACCTGGGAATGAATGATAATGAATGACAAGGAGGCAAAGGCAGGGGAAGAAAACGGCAAACAGAGTTTCCGTAGTGTAGTTGTTATCACTTCGGCCTGTCCCCGGTTCCTAAAGTTACAAATTGTTGTTACAAATCTGTTGTTTTCGTGGAAATACATATTCAAATAAATAAAAACAAGGCTTGGACTTCCCAAGCAGGCCCATATACGTGTCCTTGTTCGTACCAGATCGTACTTATTGTCAATTCTTTGCTTCAAAAGGGACCAACTGTCAGAGCAAAGATATCAGCCTACAGAGAGAGAGAGAGAGAGAGAGTATAGTGTGATCGACAGAGCGCATCATGGGAGAAGAAGATAGCTCCCCACACGCCAGGAACTGTACAAACAGCGCTGTGTAGTCAAAGCCCAGCGCATCATCAAGGACAAGCACCACCAAAGCTCTTCAACTTTTGAAGCTTTTCAAGCTACTTTTGAAAAGACGTGAAGATGTGGTGCAAATCTTTGAATGTATATTCTTTCAGAGCGAACTCAAATCTCGCTCGATTTAACTCAAATCTTTGCTTCTGAGGTGTTCCTCGAAGAATAACATATTTTCAGATGGGGGTCGGTGGCCAATTACATATCATTTTTGGGGTCCTTGACATGAAATAATATTGAGCACCACTGATATAGAAACATGGGTTTTCAGAAAACTGTCAGGATTTAAAAGACATCTTTTTCATTTCGACGTCAGGCCTAAATGGGTTAAACTTGTTCAGCAGCCCGATGGCAGGCGTGTGTAGCTGGTCTCAGACCTATACCGGTGTATTTCTACTAGGGAAAATGACTTTTTTGGTCCTCTGTGGATTTAATCCACTGCAGACATGTGACTTGACTTTTTTCTTCTCTTCCTAAATTCCTCATGGATTACACCTGTGTCAGTCTACTTTATGTGGATTACGCCTTTGCCACGCAATGACATTTTGCACCTAATCCCATGTCCAACGCACTGACGTGTTTAGTTTTAGTTTTTTCTAGCACCTTAACTAATGCTCCTAGGAACCATGCACCAAAAGGAATTTCACCCACTTCTTCACTTCTGTAAACCTGTGATGTGACAATAAAGCTGAGTCTGTCTGTCTGTCTGTCTGTCTGCCTGCCTGCCTGCCTGCCTGCCTGCCTGTCTGTCTGCCTGCCTGCCTGCCTGCCTGCCTGCCTGCCTGCCTGCCTGCCTGCCTGCCTGCCTGCCTGCCTGCCTGCCTGCCTGCCTCAATTCCCTCTTACACAGATGGTGACAGCATGAGAATTGCTCACAGGTTCAATAATTTGACTGAATTACTATTGAATATATAGCCGCCGCGCTCATTGTTGAGCGCTCTCATATTCTCCTCTCCACACACACACACACACACACACAGTGTGTCTCCCTCTCTCATTGTCCCGTCTCTACTGTCACAGTGAGCGGTGACAAAGCATATTACATGCAAATCAGCACGTCACAAAACAACCTGCTTCTCTGCAGCAGAAAGGAAAGCTCCTTTTCTGTACCCAGTCTGTCTCTATCTCTCTTTCTCTCACGCACACACACGCACACAGACGCACACACAGCACGTGTATATGCAGAGCGCTTGTGTGTATGCAGATGTGCATGCATGCGTATGTCTGTGTGTGTATGTGTGGTATGTTCTCTGTTTGCTCCAGAGAGCCAGTGAAGTGGACATGCTTGATTAGCGTTAGTGTTTTCATGGAGCTTGTTTTCATGATGCTGGAAGAGGTCTAGGATTCTATACTGCTTGTGTTGTTTAACTTAAAGGACCACTTCACCACGTTTCAACCTATCTTCATTATAATAGGTCCTCACTAATAATCGTGATAAAATGGCACAATCTTCTTCCACTCAGTCTGTGTCTCATATATAGGAGGGCCTGTGGGCAGTTTACGAACCCGTCCACCAGTGACATCATCAATGGGGAATCCAAGCTAATAGAAACAGCAGGCTTTCTACTTTCTATTCCTGAAAAGTTGCAATGCGAAAAAGGAAGCCATCGTTCTCACGATAAGAATCGTTTTTGTAAAAAAAAACATCTTGTTTAAAAAATATCTGCCTAACGATGATGTCACTGGTGGACGGGTTTCCGAACTGCCCACAGCCCTCCTATGAGACACAGACTGAATAGAAAAGAATGGTGGTATTTTTATCATGATAATGAATGAGGACCTACTATTATATGAAGATGGGTTGAAAAGTGGTGAAGTGGTCCTTTAAGCAAAAGTATCAATACTGCAATGTGGAAATACGTACAAGAACATTTCTATAGTATTAAAAAATGTACAAAAGTATTGTTTTACACACGTATTGGCATCACAATATACGACCAAAAGTGAAAGTACTTTGTGCAGAATGTCCCAACATGCATGTATAAGAAATCAATATTCAATCAATCAATCACGTGCGCGCATGCAGCTTTGGTGCAATGTTGTAAAGCTAGCTGTGTGAACTTGCTCCACCGCCATTTATGTTAACCCAACCACACAAGTTGCTATGTGTTCAATATCTGATTGCAATGCTGTCCATGTCCTGGCCATAAATTAACACATGTGCGTTCGTTCGTGCGTTTACACAAGCAATTAAAACTGCTGTTTTTGTTCAATTGCAGAGGGCTGCGTTTGCGTGTTAGTTTGTGGTCCACATACCAATGAGTGGTGATGTCATGTTGTTATTATGGTATGCTGCCTTCTGGCTGCTCTCTGTGTGTGTTATCACGTTGCCGAGGAGACGGAAAAACAAACATTGTGTCGTTAGTAATGACAGCTAGCTCGCGCACCCGTGGGAATTAATGACTAATTTTCATTCATTACCATATTAATATGCTTTGAAAGCCTAGAGGTCTTCAACGTTGTTTTATTTTTTCTTTTTTTTTTTCAGGATGAGAGAAAGATGAAGCAAGGACGTCCCCTACTACATATTATTTGAATACAATTATGTTGGCGGTTTAAACTTCAAATTCAAATCAGTGTAACATTTGATTATGCCATGTTAAATAGAATGTCTGCAAAGTACTGTGCAGAAAGGCTACAGCATTCGGTGGATGTATAAGACTTTATACTGTGATTGGCTGCAGTGCAGTGGAAAGGAATTATGTACATTTACTTAAGTACTGTACAATTTACAATTTTCTGTATTGCCCACTTCACTACTTCTACTCCATTACATTTCAGAGGCAAATGTTGTAGGCTACTGGCCTACTTGAGAATGATGCAACTAGGGAACCTAATAATACCTGTTGTCAAGTGGACTGATTAAGTAGGCTTATCAATTGTCAGGTGTGGGGTTGATCAATTGGCTGATCGGAGGAGGCGGAGGCTGGAAATGTCACAGGTGAGGGCATTCCCACCGAGGGGATTCCCACTGAGGGCATTCCCACCGAGGGGATTCCCACTGGCAGAGCCTGAGCAGAGCCTTTTGTGGTGGTTCTGGAAAACCGTGGGTCCGCACGACTCCATACCGGGCACTGCAATCCCTGTGGGGGTGTGGAACGCCAGTGTCGAATATGAAGACATGGCACGCAGAGATGTGCCGCATTTATAGTATAGGATTGTATTACTGTACCGTGGTACTTTTTTCAATCTGTTCATTCAGTTAATTCAGTATTCAATCAACGGTCCACAGGTGAGAGCTCTACCGACCGAGTCACCCAGGCACTACTACCATGCAGACCAGGCACTACTACCATGCAGACCAGGCACTACTACCATGCAGACCATGGGGCACTACTACCATGCAGACCAGGCACTACTACCATGCAGACCAGGCACTACTACCATGCAGACCAGGCACTACTACCATGCAGACCAGGCACTACTACCATGCAGACCAGGCACTACTACCATGCAGACCAGGCACTACTACCATGCAGACCAGGCACTACTACCATGCAGACCAGGCACTACTACCATGCAGACCAGGCACTACTACCATGCAGACCAGGCACTACTACCATGCAGACCAGGCACTACTACCATGCAGACCAGGCACTACTACCATGCAGACCAGGCACTACTACCATGCAGACCAGGCGCGTCACCACCATTCACTGTGAGTACGTCGCGACACGCCCACTCTCACAGATAGACTGGCTTTCTTTCTTCTTTCACGTGGACGTCGGCAACAACTGTTTCCCATGGAAGCCTATTGGCCCATTTTAGATTGATCGAACAGCGACTGTGTCATTTTTGCCTATAAAACAGAAAAACGCCAAATTCGGCACGTGGGCATTGTCCCCTCCCCATGCTCACTCCCCCCCCCCCCCCACCTTCAGAGACACCCGTGATGCAGACCTCTCAACAGTCAATTATATAAGCCAGTGATCATCAACTGAGCTCCTTCATTTCACGGATCCTCAGTTTGATCTGCAACGTCATATAATCCTCAATGTTTAATGCTACTCTGAGAGTTGTACACATCATGGAACTGAATGGCTTGAGAAGCACCGATCCAAACAGTTAATGGGCAGACGACGTGCTTTGCTCAGATTGGCTGGAGTAAAGTGACCACGCACAACTGGCCATGTGCCATCCCGATGTGTGACCTTATTACACACATTAATGTATCTCTCTCTCTGAGTCTCTCTCTCTCTCTCTCTCTCTCTCTCTCTCTGAGTCTCTCTCTCTCTCTCTCTCTGAGTCTCTCACACTCACGCACGCACGCACGCACACACACACACACACACACACACACACACACACACACACACACACACACACACACACACACACTTATGCCTTGAAGGCTGTGGATTATAAGTGGAGTGCAGAAGAACGTGATGTTATATGAAAAACGAAGGTCACACACACGCACGCACACAGAATTAGTTAGATAGTTTAGACTTTTAAACATTTCTTATTGTAATACAATTGTCACAGTGCTTTGCTCTATAGTGTCGAGTGTCGTTTCAGTTCGTTTTGTCACTGTCCATGGTGCTGAACCATTCCCCAATGAACGCATGCACACACAGACCAATAAGGATGAAGGATCAATGAACGCATGCACACACAGACCAATAAGGATGCTGGAAATGGTTCTTTAAATTGTCTGAATGCTTCCATGAAGATCCACCACCTATACTCTCTTTTCCTTTATTTCTTTATTTAAGTAGGCTAATCATGGGGCCAGTTTCCGTCCTGCGGGCCGCCTATTGGACTTGGACGTGACCCAGGGTGTGTTTGCAGTGTGTGGTGTTCCTCCTCAAGACTGTGTTTGTCTGCAAACTAATGATGAAAGCAATACTATTTAACCCATTCTGAACCTGAGATCAGATTCATACGAGGTTTCCACTGGGACACACACTGGTCTGATTAACCCATTCTGACCTGAGATCAGATTTAAAAAAATGTCAGTCGTTCTTCGATTTTTCAAAAATAGCAGACCTACAAGCTCGTAGCGCGCCACTCGGTGGCGCGCTACGAGCTTGTAGATCTGCTATTTTTCAATAGCTAAAGCATAACATGATGCCAACACCAAAACGGGTTCCCGTTCAGAATGGGTTAACATTCATATGGAGCCAGTCCAACTGCAAAACTGTGGTGTGGAAGCCTGAATGTCAAACAGCCCCCTCTGCTGCAGACAGTTCTGCATAAATGCACTATAGTCAACAAGCCTGCTCATCCACATCTCCACTACACCAGTGGTTTTCAACCGTTGTTTTATATCAAGGCCCTTTAATTTTATTCGCCGTTTGAGGCATGGACCACCGTTTGATGAGATTTATAGCCTCTCAGACCAAAAAAAACAACGAATATTTGTGATTGTTTGTTATGTTGGATAAGATTTGTGTCCATAATTCCATGCTATTTTGATGTGTGGTACCATAGGAGAGATAACAGGCAAATGTTGATTAATGTCACAACATTAGAAATGTCTCTCATTGTGTAGAGAGCATAAAATGTTACTCATGGGTGTCGCAGAACAACAGTATAACAACAGTAGTAGTATAGCGTCAGATCCGGGATTGAATTGGTTCGATTGAGATCAACTTCGGGATCCGTGCTGACGATGTTGAAATACCTATGAAATCTATCCTAAACTTCACAGGGATCCAGTGCAAGGACGCTTACAGTACAGGGCTAATGTGTGGTCCGTTTCCCTGCTCTCAAACAATCCTGTGGAGACAGACGCTCTTGTCCTCACAGGCATGGAGGATGGACTTGGTGTGCATATGGGCATTTCACTTCCAGACAGCCTTTATACCACAACTTGTGGAAATGATGGGGTTTATTTTGAACCCATATGGCTCAACTCGGAGGTTCTGACTTCTGATGCTTGTCTGCTGTCTGCCTTGTTGTTTCATTGTCATGGTTTATCCCCCACGTCAGGGAACACAATGTGCGTTAGCGTTGTTTTCTTTGGCTCCCTTTGACTTTGACCTTGGGTCGTATACGCAAATCACAGTTAGTTATCATCCTTGTTTTGTCAACAGTCGTGGCCGCGGTTATTCTTCCTGTTCTTCCAGTACATTGGGTATAGACATTGCTCGCTCGGCTTCTCTTCCACCGCAGCCGCCTCATGGGTTTCTGTTGCTGCTATACCGTGTCTGTGATGCCCTCGCGGTGCTGGCGCAGGACAGACAGTTCACATCCAACCTTTCCTGGATCATGGAAGCTGCTTTAGGGACGTTGGCACTACACAGGGTTCAAACTATGGGTCTGCATAACGATGGACGTGTGCGCAAGCATTACCGGGAGTATGTGGAGGTGTGTCTGTATAGCGACGGACCAGATTTCATGTGGAGCATGCGGAGAGAACGAGAGAGTCCGTTTCATAAGTTAGTGTGGTTGCTGTATATAGGCAACAGTGCCGCACTATAGAGGGTATGCGCGTGACATCATCATCATACCCGGAAGTTATGCGGGAACGCCTATACTGAGTGGCAAAAAACTACTTTCTGGCCTTGACAGCCCATACATCCAAACAGAAAAGTCCTATCTGATTGCATTAAACGACTTTAAAGGACACTAAACTCACTTCGCCACTCGATTTCCCATTAGCTTTATGCATGCGCAATTGCGCATATACCCTCTACTAGGTCTGAGAACTTTTATGCCAGCTAAAGTAAACCTGTTTTTATGTTAACCTTTTCTGTAACCCCAAAAGTCCTTTTTCTGATCGGACAATAATAATGGCCAATCAGACATGAATGGCAAGACAGCATTCAGCATGGAACAGGACTTTCTTGTTTTCTACTTTCTAGAATTTCAAATGTGCAAATGGCTTCCCACATGAACAAGAACGAATACAAGAATAATTCAAGACGGAATGTGCGGCTCACGTCAGTGCAACCACACTTGCAATTTCCAGAATTGCACCTCGGCCTCGCCGAACATCTTCTTTCTGGCCACCAAAGTAAGCGTAGTCGGTAGTCCTCAGTGGTCTGTCTTCTTGTGCCGTAGCTTCACGACGTATTCAATCTTGAGGAGAAGATGCTGAGGCATGTGAACAGCTTTCTGGTCTAGACCAGCAGCTGATCACACTGCCATCTGCATGGAGGATGGCAGTGGCCTCGCCCTCCTACTTTGAGTGTGTGTGTGTGTGTGTGTGTGTGTGTGTGTGTGTGTGTGTGTGTGTGTGTGTGTGTGTGTGTGTGTGTGTGTGTGTGTGTGTGTGTGTGTGTGTGTGTGTGTGTGTGTGTGTGTGTGTGTGTGTGTGTGTGTGTGTGTGTGTGTGTGTGTGTGTGTGTGTATATAATTGAGGCTTGTATACAGCTTTTGTCCCCACACGTCTCTATTTTGGCCATTGACAATGAAAGGAGAAATTAGGTCAAATAGGTCTGCCAAATATGACGTAAATTTGTGGCAACAGGCATTCTGATTGGCCAGTATGAGATGATTCATTATGATGTACGTATGTTAAGAGCGCCCCTCACTTCACACGGGTGTGATTATTTATATATATATATATATATATATATATATATATATATATATATATATATATATATATATATATATATATATAATGCAAACAACAAACCATTCACACATATTGTTACAGAAAGTAGTTTTTTTTTGTGGAATGCACTTGCTTTCCACTAATGCAATAATCTCTCTTTCCATCGGAAAGAGAGCAGAATTAAAATTACGGATATAGGAGCTTTCAATGTGTAATGAAGTCTTTGCGCGTGTGCGTGCGTGCATATGTGTGCGTGCGTGCGTGCGTGTGTGCGTGTGTATGTGTGCGTGCGTGCGTGCGTGCGTGCGTGTCAGACGATGTGAGCGGAGCCGCTCGGCGAGATAGCGGACGGATTAGCGTCCAACTTAAGCCACGGAATGACTGTTAGAAGCATGGATTTAACTGGAAGCAAATATCCTGCCCGTCCAAAGGTCAGAGGTCAAAGGATTTGAGCGCTGCCGAGAGAAATGACAGGAAATCAGAAGAAGAAGAAAAGAGGAACTCAGTTTGCTGTGACCTAAATGTGTTCCACGTAGCCACGCACGCACGCACGCACAAGAGCACACACACACACACACACACACGCACACGCACACACACACACGCACACACACGCACACGCACACACACACACACACACGCACACGCACACGCACACGCACACGCACACGCACACACGCACACGCACATGCACGCGCGCACACACACACACACACGCACACGCACACGCACGCGCACGCGCACACGCACACGCACACGCACACGCGCACACGCACACACACACGCACACACACATCTATCTACGCATCCTCCTGGGTGACAGCAGACTGCTGGGCGAGCTCTGGTGCTTTGTCATGGGGGGGGGGTCAGATCAACACATGGAATGAATTCTGTACTGGCCATATATGGAGCGTGTCTTGAGTGTACAGGGTTTGATGAGGTCAGATCAACACATGGAATGAATTCTGTACTGGCCATTTAGGGAGCGTGTCTTGAGTGTACAGGGTTTGATGAGGTCAGATCAACACATGGAATGAATTCTGTACTGGCCATATATGGAGCGTGTCTTGAGTGTACAGGGTTTGATGAGGTCAGATCAACACATGGAATGAATTCTGTACTGGCCATATATGGAGCGTGTGTTGAGTGTACAGGGTTTGATGAGGTCAGATCAACACATGGAATGAATTCTGTACTGGCCATATATGGAGTGTTGTCTTGAGTGTACAGGGTTTGATGAGGTCAGATCAACATATGGAATGAATTCTGTACTGGCCATATATGGAGTGTTGTCTTGAGTGTACAGGGTTTGATGAGGTCAGATCAACATAATGGAATGAATTCTGTACTGGCCATATATGGAGCCTGTCTTGAGTGTACAGGGTTTGATGAGGTCAGATCAACATAATGGAATGAATTCTGTACTGGCCATATATGGAGCCTGTCTTGAGTGTACAGGGTTTGATGAGGTCAGATCAACACATGGAATGAATTCTGTACTGGCCATATATGGAGCGTGTCTTGAGTGTACAGGGTTTGATGAGGTCAGATCAACATAATGGAATGTCAGAACAGGTCAGCTCCATATATGTAGATCTAAGCTAAGGGTGGCAGCGGGGGCAGCGTGTTGAGTGTACAGGGTTTGATGAGGGCCCAGGTAGGGCCGGGCCTTAACCCATTCTGAACTGGAACCCATTTTGGTGTAAGCATCATGTTATGCTTTAGCTATTGAAAAATAGCAGATCTACAAGCTCGTATCGCGCCACCGAGTGGCGCGATACGAGCTTGTAGGTCTGCTATTTTTGAAAAATTCGAAGAACGACTGACATTTTTAGAATCTGATCTCAGGTCAGAATGGTTTAATCAGACCAGTGTGTGTCCCGTGGAAACCTCGTATGAATCTGATCTCAGGTCAGAATGGGTTAATTTTCGGGCCTGTTGAGAAGTCTATTTTTTGCGCGGCTGCCGGGATCATTGATGATGTCACGTGATGTCACAAGGTATGGTCATGCCTGGGGTGACCAACCAACCAACCAACCAAACAACTGACGGGAAATGCACAATTTCATAGTTAACTGCGACCTGTGACGTCACTGTGTTGTTATTGATGCCTTAGGCTTAGTGCCTTCTGGCTGATGCGTGCGTGCATGCATGCGTGCGTCTTTAGCACAATCTGTGTATATCCAACACAGAATAAGTCATTCAATGACTTTAGCTGACTCACATCATCATACAATCCTGCTCTGTCAGACTAATATGGATGTGAAACAGATGAGTCATGGTTTGCACTAGTCGTACTCAAATCTCTTACATAACAGTAGCAACTCTATACGACGGAGAAATATGCTGAAGGAAAGAAAGAAAGAAAGATTTGATTTGATTTACCACTCGTATTATTCATTTGAATGTTTGCTACAAAAATTCATTCAAAAACATCCATCATAACACCACTACAAATGAATCTAGAGCAACACATCTACAAAAGTGATTACCGGTATACCTTTTGCAGGAGAAAAAAACCACCTACCTCCAAAATGAAATAATACCTTTTCTTTCTGTCAGGAAATGAAGAAAACGTTATATGTTGAAAACAATGCATTTACTGCCTCAACAACATACTGCCTGTTGTGACTTTATATATTTATGGGCAATTACTTAAGAGGGTAAGAGGTGGTGGAGTTAGCTGACAGTTTGAGCGTCCAATGGTGGTAAGAGGTTTTGTCCGAGGATCCTTTTGATAATGTTCATTGGTTCAATTTTTTTTAGTATTATATGAGTATACCGGTATATAGGAAGGGTATGAAGAAAAGTAATCCCCCCCCCCCTCAACAAGCACTTTAAACTAAGATCCACAATATAATCTGTCAGCCATATCGGCCCTAAGTATCAAACCGATCTCAAAATAATTATTTTCACCGATATGGATGAAGCAATAATAATGTGACCGTATAATAATGGCCCTATAGAACTGATAAATGTCAAACTATACCAGCTTGCAACGCCTGGCAGTATGAGGCGCCACTCTAAAGTAATACTAATTACTTTTGGCAGGGAGTAACAAATAAAGTAATAATGGCAATATGTAATGTATTAGAGTAACTTTTCCAACACTGTATACTGAAAGTACCATATCAATTCAAATGTTATGTTAAATAGTAGGCCTATAATTATGTAATAATGAAATAACAAAGATACATTTCCAAGCAATGAAAGAAAGCCGAATGTTCAAGTTTGGCACGAAAATATAATAGCAGCCTGTCACAGAATGAGGGCCAATTTGTGTTTTTCCTTGTCTTTTTGTGTTGTTTGTTTTGATTCTGAATATTTATGCATTATTATTGTTATTATTATTATATGTCAATGTATCATAATGTATACTGTATCATTAAAGCTTTGGCAATATACAGTAAGAATGTTTTTACTGCATATTTGAATTGAGAAAGAAAGAAAGAAAAATGGATAGATAAGATCCTCCTATCCTCCGCCCTGTGCAGACTAGGCAGTCTAGGTTTTGTGACAATTCAATCTGTTCACTCTGTCGCTGCAATGAATTATGCATGAACCAACCGACCCCACACAACCTGTGTGTGTGTGTGTGTGTGTGTGTGTGTGTGTGTGTGTGTGTGTGTGTGTGTGTGTGTGTGTGTGTGTGTGTGTGTGTGTGAGTGTGTGAGTGAGTGAGTGTGTGTGTGAGTGTGAGTGTGAGTGTGTGTGTGTGTGTGTGTGTGTGTGTGTGTGTGTGTGTGTGTGTGTGTGTGTGTGTGTGTGTGTGTGTGTGTGTGTGTGAGTGTGAGTGTGAGTGTGAGTGTGTGTGTGTGCGTGCGTGCGTGCATGCGTATTACGAGGGGATGCACATTGAAAAAGCAGGTGTCTTCTAATCGGAAGTATTTTTATATGTTGACGTTCGACGGTGCGCCGCCTGCCTAAACTATAGCCGATCTCCAAGCTCACAACGACAACAAGCAGGCCTATACCTTCTATTTCCAAAGCAGAGGAGGGAGTGTTAACGTGGTTATCTGCTCGACTGCGACAGCTTCATTGATTTGACTCTTTGTGGGGTCTGAAAGCCATTAGCAGCTCATTCAGCCTTCGTCTGGCTGTCTGATAAGTTTTCCGCCTTTCGAGCCACGGAACAGCATTTGATTGATTTCGCCTCGTAGACCCAAAAACGAGAGAATGTTTTGTTGTCGTTGGATGTGATTTTGCCCACAGTTCCATGTTGTATTCATGTGGGTACCGCAGGAGAGATAACAGGCAAACGTTGATCGACAACAACGATTCTTCTACATTCTCTAATTGTGTATAGACTTCTCGTAAATGAAGTAATGAAAATGCTTAACAATTCACCCTTTTTGTCAAGTCCTGCCCATGGTTGTGCCCCTCTTCGCACTCATTGGTTGCTGTTTCGTGGTTGGACAAAAATCCATTCTCTCCATCCACTACCATTGAAATAACGTGTGTTCCAGTTGCTTCGTATTGATATTATGTGCGTTCAATTCTTATTTTAAACTTGGTGTCAGTAAAAAGGTGTTTGTTTTTAGTTTTTTTCCCCAAAAATTATGTTATAGCAAATTCAACATAAACAAGGTGGAACAAGTCAGAAATAGGTCTGCTGTCCTCGGCCATTCTCTGCGAGCAACACCTCCGCACGGTGGAACATAAATTAGGTTTGAGGGGCTACGAATCGCTGCGACGTATATACCAAAGTCTACACGGGTTGTGCAGTCGACGCGCTGTGATTGGCCAGTCGCTGTGGCCAGACTCTTCTTCAACAAAGATGGTGAAAGCAAGCATTCTTTGTTCTGTACTTATACATATACAATAGTATGGTACAAAACACTGAAGTCCTTAAACCAGAAACTAATCTAATGAGCGGTCGGTTTCTTTTGTCCCCGACCTGCGCGCACAGCCGCACACCGGTTCTTGTCAGCGTGACGTTGTCTGGAAATGTGTCTAAGGAAAAGCTGTTCTTTTTCTTTAGAATGTTTCCCTGGAAGAAAATAATAACTTCCCTTTGTAGAAACTAGCTTTTATGTTGTGTTTTACAGTAATTATAGGCACCGCCGCTGCTATTTAACCCATTCTGACCTGAGATCAGATTCATACGAGGTTTTCCACTGGACACACACTGGTCTGATTAACCCATTCTGACCTGAGATCAGATTCTAGAAATGTCAGTCGTTCTTCGATTTTTCAAAAATAGCAGACCTACAAGCTCGTAGCGCGCCACTCGGTGGCGCGCTATGAGCTTGTAGATCTGCTATTTTTCAATAGCTAAAGCATAACATGATGCCAGCACCAAAATGGGTTCCCGTTCAGAATGGGTTAATTAAGCGAAGAGAATGAGTTTAAACGGCTGTAATTTGCATCATAATTATCATCTGAGTCTGCATGTGCTCTGAAGGGTTGTTCTGATAAAAGAAAATGTAATTTCATGCCAGTCAAAATGCATTTAAAATGCATTGAGACTTGTGGGGAAAAGCTCTCCTGTTTTGAGTTGTTGTAAATGTGTGATGATGAATGTATAAAAGAGTAAAATAAGTAAAAAAGTATTTCCACAAGGTTGAACTAGAATCCACAATGTCAGTTTAACCATTTTGAGAGAGAGAGAGAGAGAGAATTTCAAATGATAAAGTATTATTCAAAGAAATTAAAACATGCAGTCAAGTCAAGTAAAAGTAGGCCTACACCTCAAAATGAGTTAGGCCTACTATACCTTCCACGGCCACGAGTGCTGTATAGGGATGGACTTCTTGCATCACGGCCCAAACGAGAAGTTTCCACACTAAAACGGTTACTTCCCCCAACTTTCTGCCAGGGCTGCTATTGATTGGCCTGAACTCCGGTGTCATCAATCCACCCCTGGCTGCCAAACTTATGAAATTATGAAGCTCACACACACACACACACACACAGGCCCGGCGGGCTGTCAGGGGCCGTCCACAATGTGACGCCTTATTGTACAATATTGTTTCATAAATATGATTAATCATCCCGTGAGTCGTGGCCAGTTATGAGCCCTGAATGCCAAGCGTCCACCCTGTCTATTACCCCCTCTCTCTCTCTCTCTCTCTCTCTCTATGACTGTGTCTGTGCTGACTGCAGGTCGTTGACGAGAATGGCAACACTATACTTTGGGGGGCGGATGATTCAGATTCAGATTCAGATACCTTTATTTGCCATTGTGTAAAACACATAGGAATTTGCTTTGACATTTGACATATGATTATTATTCATGCAAATAATGACGATACGATGTGTTTAACATTTGACTTTCATTTGAAAACGTATGCAATCGGGCTTCATTTGAAGGTTATATAATGTCGACATAATGCAAAAAGATAAATATAATTATAAATGTATTTATTACTAAATATAAAATATAGTAATGAAGCAATATCGCAACATGACAATTGGCTATTACGCGACAAGTAAAAGCCAATCTACATCTTATAATCTTAGAACGGGGTCACATCATGTTATAAGCTTATGTACTATAAATATATATATATATATATATATATCAATTTTAGATAGCCGGTTACTTAGCTGGATGCTACTGTAGGTCTGTTGTTTACCTGCTGTCCTACAGTACCATTATTATTTTGATAGTATTGTACTCTTTCCTCCTCATCATCCGATTTACTGAGGCGCTGTCTGTCTCTCTGCATTTCCTGTAGGTTCTTTGCTCGTTGTAAGTCACTCTGGTTCAGAGCGTCTGCTAAATGCCTATATGCACGCCACACAGCACTGTTGGACAATTCCGGGGGCTTCTAGTGCTTAATGGCCTTGTTGCAGGGGTGGGGGGAGGGGGGTGGGGGGTGTCTGGGGCTGGCTCTTGTATTTCACCTGCTGTTCATATGGAACGAGAACAATGCCACTAGACCCACACCCCCCCACGACCTGGCCGGCAGGGGCATCGATGTGTGTGTGTGTGTGTGTGTGTGTGTGTGTGTGTGTACATGTGTGTGTGTGTGTGTGTGTGTGTGTGTGTGTTGAATCCATCCAACATGATGGATTCAATGAACGCGTTTCTACGTGTTATTTAACCTCGCCTCACCAGGCTTTCCACCGCCTCGGAGGAAAGCCTGGTCTCTGTTTCAAAAGTCTGTATGATCGCGCCTGGGGCCGGATGATGTGGTTACGTCATGTTGTAGTATTGTTTTGTAGTCGCCAGACAGGATGAACAGGCGGCGACAACTTCCTTTTACCTCTCAATAAAAGCTCTCGCTTACGAGAGCTTTTATTGCTTTTAATCAAACAGAAAGCAACAAACAGCTTCCTGTTTGTTGTAGGCAAACCATTGCCTACAACATGACGTAAGCATATCATCCTGCTCCAGCCCGGATCATATACCGAAATGAAATGGTGCCCAGGCTACGTGTTATTAGAAATATTTAACTTGTTGTTTAATTGCAATTCAAGTCGAGATGTGCCAAGATATACAAAAAGGATTGCATCAAATCTCCGGCACTAACTGTACCTGACTGAACATAACAGAATAATTGTGCTAGTAGTTGCTGGGATGGATGAATGAATGAAATAGGAACATGAATAATAAAGTAGTATGAAGGGAGGACCGAGGGAAAAAAACCCTATAAAGTCAATATCATATGGGGTGTGTTGGTTATCTGCGTTGGCTATGTTGGTGTGTTGGTTATCTGTGTTGGCTATGCTGGTGTGTTGGTTATCTGCGTTGGCTATGTTGGTGTGTTGGTTATCTGCGTTGGCTCTATGTTGGTGTGTTGGTTATCTGCGTTGGCTATGTTGGTGTGTTGGTTATCTGCGTTGGCTATGTTGGTGTGTTGGTTATCTGCGTTGGCTCTATGTTGATGTGTTGGTTATCTGCAGCCTACCAAGCTGTAGATTCTGAACATTTATTTCTTGTTTTGAAGATATATTTCGGTATCGGCCATCGGCTAAATTGTTATTTTAAACATCGGTATCGGCCAAGAATTTCCTTATCAGTGCATTCCCATTTTCCGTTTTTTTTAATGACCTCCTGACAACAAATGTGGACGTGTCACCTTTGACCCACATATGAGCTGTGACATGAGTAGGCTACAGGAAACACAACGCATAATAATAAGTCTGAATGAGGAACTGATTTCAAGCACAATACATCTGCTGGTTTCAAGTCAGCCTCACTGTGCATTGCGATAGACGGACACACTGATTGATAGAGGGACAGACCGCCAGCCAGCTCAGAGAGATCATGTCTGGGATCAGATGGACTCAACTGTTGTTATTTCTGCTGCTTGGAGTCGACAACACCCAGCTACTCATCATCTACAGAAACTCTGGAGATACTGTCACTCTGCCGTTGAACAACGTGTTACCTGGTGGTGATCCTGGCTGTAATTCAACTAAGTGGATTCATATTGGGAAATATTCGCCGCATCTTGATTATTATTATCGTGATACTGTGGCAGAGTGTGGTTTGGTTCAAGAGAGTAAGTTACACTCTAAAGCAGACAGAACATGTTTGGAGTCTAACTGCTCTCTGACCGTTAAAGACATCAGAGCTGAAGACGTTGGTCTTTATGCTGTAGGACAGTTTAAAAACGGAACCAAACAAGGAGAAGGTCAGAACTTTGAGCTGTTTGTGCTGGACGTGAGTGACGTCACCAGGGGAAGCAATGGGACACAGCAGCAGACGGTCAATTGCTCTCTGTTTCTATTGAACGCATTCTGTGGCTTTTACGCTGTGAGCTGGCTAGATGAGGAAGGAGCCACGCTAAACTCCAGTTCTCGATGTTCTGCCACTCTGACCATCAACAAACGTGACACGACAGAGAAGTTCAGATGTCAGGTGAATGTCGACAACGAAGTCAAGACATTCATTGACTTCCCGCGAGGTAGGGGAGCGCTGACATAACGATACAATGCATTACTGATTCATTGATGGATGGATTATTTGATTGATTGATTGATTTATTGATTGATAGATATATTAATAGCTGGGAGTCCAACATCATCAAGATTGTGCACTTGGTGACAACTTGGTGAAGTTTGTGACTTTTGGTATGGTCATAATGTACATAAAGTTTTCAAAAAACATTGCAAACGAGTTGGATATGTATGGCTATGCATACCAAACATTTAGGAAAAGAAATACTTCTGAAAAGGCATCATTTTCAAGATGGCATCTATACGATGGCGAGCTCAACTCGTGTGCGATGGTTTCAGAGTACAAACTAAACAAAGTACAAAATAATTGTATTCATCGATTCGTGGCTGTTCATGAACCGGGCAGAAGCAGCAGAGCAACTGTGCTCTCTCATATACAGATGCAGACTCAGATGCAGTTGTAACCCTCGGTTGATACGCTTTTGCTATACGAGAAGAGGAAACGGTATCAAACAGCCACTATCCTTGGCCTGCCGTAAACAATATTAACAGGATGCGGTTTGACACCTGCTCGACAGATGATTCACAGAATAAGGTCGGCAGACAGCAGAACTAACACATTTCCTTGGAGTACAGGAGAACGTGGTCTAAAATAACAGAACTGATCAGTTTTGGTACAAGCTTCATGGGCGTACGTGACACAGGATTATAAGGCTGCACAATATATCGTTATCGAGGTATGAACATGCGCAATATCAGTATCGCAAAAAGCCAACGATATCAGGATATAGATATGCCGTCAATATATCGATATATCGCCTATATCGTCCACTTCTATAAAGCCAGCAACATCCCTCTGTTTTAGCCTGTGCCCCTGGGGAAAATATACCACCACTCCGTTGCATTGCTGTTAGCGAACTCACTAACACACTTTTTTGAATTATGTTTAGTTTTCAACGTTGCAAAACTTAAAATATAGAATATCACATTTTAATGGTAATGGTATCGATATCGGAGTATTTGGCATGAATACAAAGATGTTATTTTTTTGTCCATATCGTGCAGCCCTACACAGGGTCATTATTTAGTGGTGACGGGTTTCTCCATGTGTAGGCCTACAGCGGCTAGTTTCACAGGTTAACATTAACAGTATAACCTGACTCCACCAGATACACCAGCTGGCGGAGTCAGGTTATTAACAATAGACACAGTCAACGCAATGACAGCTTCAAATAAAGCTAAAAAATACGTCATCTTACAGCATGACATCGACATACTAATAATATTACACATATGCATTTAGAGTACGGCATTCACACCGGCGAGTCCCCGTTCCCATACCGTGCATGGAGATGAAGAAAAAAACAACATAATACGATGGCTATAATGGAATCCAGGGCAGGAAAGAAATACATGACCCACGGTTTTGAATTCATGTAAAGCCAGCTAGTAGGCTATAGTGCTACCTCGGCTTACTGGTAGCATGCACAGGAGGTTTGACACATTCTGTCCAGCTGTTTGCAAGATTAGCTCCTGGCTCTCTCTCTCACATGCACACACACACACATGCACGCACACACACACTCTGCCTCCTGGCTTTCTGGTTTGGTGGAGATAAAAAATATCAGCATGATATTTACAGAGTTGTATTAAAGTGTAACAACTGACTCTAGCCTCCTCTCCCCAGCAACACACCATGAGAAGAACCTCCATGTCATCACCACGGTGACAGGCCTGGTGTTGGTGGTTGTAGTCATAGCAACGGTGCTGGTGATCCTCTTCGTCGTCAAGAGGAAGGCCACTCCCACCCAAAACGTTTCCCCGAACTCATCCAATCAGAGCACAACAACAGCGAGCCGCTCCGGACTCTTGGCCAATCAGATCGACCCCGATGGCGGTCTGACCTACGTGTCTGTCATCCACGCCCCTCAGAGGAAGGCTGCTGTGGGAGGAGCCAGGACACATGATGATGATGATGATGATGAAGATAATGTGGCCTACGCTACTGTGAAACCCTACGGCTCTTCGAATGACCTCTACGCCAAAGTCAACACCTCCACCAAACAAACGCCATATGTTTCCAGATAGCCAGGATACTGAGGCTGGCTGGTCACTGCCTCTATAAAGGCCCCATTTAGACTGCAGTCACATCTGATTCAAATCTGATCTTTTGTCCCGACCATTAAACACTGCATTTGCAAGGGACCCGATCTGTGTGTTCAGCCTGGCTGAATGTGCCACATACAGATTGGAATCTGATTTGTTTAAATAAGTCTAGAACACAAATGAGTCACATTAGATCAGGTTGTTGCATTCAGACTGAGACGGATCTCCTCCAATCAGATTTGAACTGGATTTGAAACCACCTCTGAATGTGACTCAAGTCACATGTGTAAAAATCGGATTCCATGCGACCTGTCTGCAGTTAGACTTATTTAAATGAACCGGATTTCAGTCTTGATGTGGCACAGATCAGATTCAGGCTAGATTTGGCTGCCAGCGTAAATGGGGCCTAGTAGGCGCCACGAGTTCCCAGTATAATACAGAGTTTGCGACATTGAGGTGGCAGAAAACAGCCTGGTCACGTGGTTCATGTATACTCGCACGAGCCCGTAGACTCCAATGTATTCCGTAAACTTCCGGTGTCACTATTCGCCTAGCCTGGGCACCATTTCATTTCGGTATATGATCCGGGCTGGAGCCGGATGATATGCTTACGTCATGTTGTAGGCAATGGTTTGCCTACAACAAACAGGAAGCTGTTGCTTCCTGTTTGAATAAAAGCAATAAAAGCTCTCGTAAGCGAGAGCTTTTATTGAGAGGGAAAAGGAAGTTGTCGCCGCCTGTTCATCCATCAATACTACAACATGACGTAACCACATCATCCGGCCCCAGCTCGGATCATACAGACTTTTGAAACAGAGACCAGGCTTTCCTCCGAGGCGGTGGAAAGCCTGGTGAGGCGAGGTTACTATTCGCCTATAGAAGTCTATGTAGAAGAGCCTTTTTAGCAAAAGGCCGATGCACGCCTCAGAAGGCTAGTGACAGGTGCATAGGGCAATAAAGCATACTTAAAAAGGTTATCTTTGAAAAACAAAGAAGGGTCCCGCACACTGTCAGAAACTTGCCAAATGTTGCTCTTTATTCAAAGTTTCGGTCTATTCGACCTTCATCAGGACAGCCAAAAAATGTAGAAGAGTCTTTCAGTTAACGGAAGTGCAATGTTTTATAAATTTTAGCAGGGGGGCCCCCAGGGGTCCTTGGCAGGGGGGCCCCCAGGGGTCCATGGCAGGGGGGCCCTCAGGGGTCCATGGCAGGGGGGCCCTCAGGGGTCCTTGGCAGGGGGACTCCCAGGGGGTCACCAGAAATGAGTAGTTAATATTGCATCACAATCACCACTTCATCCATTTATATGTTGGCTATTCAAAAACAAAGTTCTGCGACAGAGACAGAAAGGTTTTCGTGAGAAAATCTCCTTTATTCTCGCTTCTGTTATCATCTATATTAATATAACTGTCTGTATTGTAGCCTACCACAAGTAATGAAAATAGCCAATCAACACGCTTGGGTTTGTATAGATCTGCTATTAACAAGAGGTTGTGAATAAACAATATATATATAGC
The DNA here is from genome assembly GCF_963924005.1 of Protomyctophum bolini. Classification (NCBI taxonomy): domain Eukaryota; kingdom Metazoa; phylum Chordata; class Actinopteri; order Myctophiformes; family Myctophidae; genus Protomyctophum; species Protomyctophum bolini. Next base: position 38,071,655 of record NC_137874.1, on the reverse strand, counting down.
GGCTATATTTATTTATTTTTCCTCATTTCATGATCATAGGAAGTGGTGGTGTGATGCATAGTGGAAAGAGGAAGAGAGAGGGGGCACAATATTGTGTGTGTGTGTGTGTGTGTGTGTGTGTGTGTGTGTGTGTGTGTGTGTGTGTGCGTGTGTGTGTGTGTGTGTGTGTGTGCGTGCCTGCGTGCATGCATGCGTTCCTCCTTGGCCTCTGATTCCTAGAGTTGACTCACCTTTGCCTAGTTGGCCAACGGGCCTCAGACTATTTCAGACTGCTCTCTGTACTGAATCATTGTAGAGTCATGGTGCTTGTTTACGGGTCCCTGTCTCCTGTACGGGTCCCGTGTTTTGCCCTAAAGTATGTGTTGTACTTTTGTTGTGACAATTATCGTTTATTTTTATTAGTATAGTCGTCGCTAAATTGTCCTTCTGGGTTCCTGTATACTTTGAAATGAGTTCTCCATTTGGGTATACAAAATACATCCCGGGTCCTGACAGAGCCAAATGTAAAGGTTACTAAATTAATGAGGGTTTATAAGTGATTCAATAATAAATACACATAAAAAAAGTGTGGTCTATGATGAAAAACATGGTCTTTGAAGCTATCTATGAAACGTATGAATAAGTTGAATTTGCAACACAATTGTGTACAATAATGTAGTGGTGGGTCCCTGCTTCATCGTTGTCTCAGCTAAAGGGGTCCTTGGCCTGAAAAGTAGTGAACTCCTGTACTAGAATGTTTTTGGTCCGGATGCATTGTGCTTCAACTCGTGCTTCTGTGGTCAGGGGACTGACCCAAGAAAGATGCACTGAGTTTGCAGTCTGTGTGGAGTCTTGCAGCCTGTGTGGTGTCCGTGGTCAGGGGTCTGACCACATCAAAATATCCGCAATTGTGCCAACTTGTTGCTGTGTAGAAAGTAGTTGATATATTTGTTTAAACAAAGTGAAACTAATAAGGTGGAGAAAGGGATGGTTTGGGCTGTGCATCATTACTCATCAGTAATTTAGAAAACCAGACTTATAAGCTATCCCTTTCAGCCAGGCCTTTAGAGTATGTAACTATACAGAAACATTACAGTCCATCCTACATGTGAAGCAACATGGTAGTTTTCACAGGAAGCACGATGCAGGGATGAATGGGGAACTATAATGTCACAATGTCAAGCTGCTGGTTTCCACTATAGTCAGAATCAGTGCACACGCACTGAGACAGACAGACCGACGGACAGAGAGCTCAGAGAGTCATAGAGGAGACACGTCACACTGTGTAGAGAGACAGCTCGGACAGACAGACAGACAGACAGACAGACAGACAGACGGTTAAGAATGACTGGGCTCAGATTGACACAACTGTTGTTATTTCTGCTGCTTGGAGTGGACAACACCCGACAACAACCAGACCAAGTCTACCTCTACAGAACATCCGGAGACACCGTCACCCTGCCATTTCAAAACAGGATACCTGACGATGACCCCGGCTGTGTTTCAACCGAGTGGATCCACACCGGGAATTATTTCGCTAGTGTGACTGTGGCCGAGAACGGTCTGATCCAAGCGGGTGAACTAAGCCCATCCAAAGCAGACAGGTTGTGTCTGGAGTCCAACTGCTCGCTGACCGTCAAAGATGTCAGCGCTGAGGAAGACGCGGGCTTTTATACCGTTCGACAGTATGAAGACGGAGAGCGGCGCGGATACGATCAGCGGATTTATCTGTCTGTGCTGGAAGTGAGTGACGTCACCAGAGGAGACGGCGGCTCGGAAGAACAGACATTGCAGTGCTCTCTGTCCGCAATGGACAGAAGCTGTGGAGTTCACACTCTGAGCTGGATCAATGAGGACGGTTCCCTGATCAAGTCCATGTCCGGGTGTTCTACCACGCTGACCGTCGACAAACGCCGCCCGGCCAACAAGATCAGGTGTCTGCTGATCGTCCACGGAGAACTGAGGACCTTCGTTGTCTTCCCGGAAGAAAAGAGAGAGAAGAAGAAGACGACATCTAAAGTTTGCACTGGAACGTCGCCTGTGGATTATACCACCGACGCCCCTCCTACACCTGGTAGGTGGCAGCACTGGCAGGGCTATTACAGTAAATAATGACTAAAAACTAGGATTGGGAAAACAAATATATAGGCCTATATACTGTATAATTTGAGTGTGTTAAAATGAAATACAAAAGATTTTTTTTAAGTTATTTTAAATAAAAAATATAATGCTTTATATTTATTCATTCATTCATTCATTCATTCATTCATCTATCTAAACGAACATTTTAGTCTTAAATCTTTAAAATAGAAAAACAAATAAAAAATAAAATACTTATTTTAAATTGAGAGCCTGTATATGTGTGATGTTTTTAATCTAACCTATATCTCACTCACAGACTCTGCTCTGACAGTGTTGATCATCAGGCCTACAGTCATACTGCTGATCCTGTTGCTACAGTTCATTGTCCAGTATCATTTCTGGAAGTGGAAGGTAAATTATATATAATTAAATACCTTTGACCCAAATGCCATTTTAACCATTTTATCAAAGAGGTTCAAATCCAATGGGTTGTACAATTGTTTGAAGGACATAAGGCAGCAAATAAATAATAATGTTAACTGGACTTGTAGGAGTTGAGGCATTACATTTGTTTGACCTGTTCCACAGATATTGTGAAATTAGCGAAAATAGTGTATCTTCTATTTCTTTCTCAGAAATATTTGACAAATTGACACTTGTACTGTATGTTGGTTTGTTTACTGTTGAGTGAGAAAACAATGCTGAACATTATTAAGCAAATCATCAACATTAAATGTAAGGACCCCCCACTGGGGGTTGCGACCCACAGTTTTTGAGAACCACTGGCATACAGTAAGGCCCAAAAGGCAGCCATGGCCTTCATGGCCTCTGTGAAAGCCCTGCCCTCCCGGTTGAGAGGCATGATTCTATATGTCCGTCTATAGACACGGTAACGCCCCGTCTGCCTCCGATTGGCCTACCGGCACTGCCGGTCTTCACCAGACCTCCGAGATGGATAGCTATGGTGGATAGTCTGGTGACACTGACGCAAGGTCATGGATGGTGGGAAATAAATGTATACCACTACGTATAATACAAGGGACAGAGAATGACAGCTTGGCACGCACGACAGATGACGCTCTATAGAATGCAGCCTTGTAACTTGTAACTTTTATTTTTGTAGAAGAGGCAAACTAATATTGTTTATACCATTTATTATCATGTATTAATCTATAGTAAACTAATTATACTAAAAAGAATAAAGATGAAGGGAAAATAGACCTTTTTCTGGTAGGCTACAATAATGTTTCAAGTTTACATACCGGTATACAATTAAATTACATGAATCAGTGCTGCATGCAGATCAAACAGCAGTGATGAATTAAGAACTTTGCGTAAAATGTATCAGGTCTCTGAGAGCCGATGAAGACCAGCTGATGAAGGCGAGGCAGGCGGGGCGTCTTTGTCTATAGAAACGGAAGTATAGTTTAGAATCCTGAGCACTGTGATCTGACTCGTATTTCCCCAGGCCACCAGAGGGCAGAAAGCAGAGGTGAAGAACACCGAGATGGACTATGTTAACGTTGCTGCTTCCAGAAGCTGAAGGCCGGCATTCATACTCCAGTTTTAGTTGAGGATCACCTCATAAGGTGACTATCAGTTAGTGTGATGAACAGTTTTCTTTGGTGTGTTTGTGTTTGTGTGTGTGTGTGTGTGTGTGTGTGTGTGTGTGTGTGTGTGTGTGTGTGTGTGTGTGTGTGTGTGTGTGTGTGTGTGTGTGTGTGTGTGTGTGTGCGTGTGCGTGTGCGTGTGCGTGTGCGTGTGCGCGGGCGCGGGCGTGTGCGTGTGTGTGTGTGTGTGTGTGTGTGTGTGTGTGTATGCGTGTGTGTGTGTTAGGCACCCCTCAAAAATATACAGTTTTGTCCAGTGCTGGTTGATCTGAACTATAGGCTTTATTGCATATTGTTGCAGCAATAGAACGTATAGAAATATCCTCTTGTTCTAGTTGCTGCTGGTAAAAAGTGTTTCCCTAATTAAGTAAATACATGAATAATGAAATAATGAAATAATGAAATTAAAGTGAAAATGATAAGAAATTCAATAAAGGGAGGGTTGGGCCATACAAATATATAGAGCCTATGCACAAAACACACATATTATAGTTCAGCCCTGTGGAATTTTCATACAAATCTTATTCTTGTTTAAGAGAAAGGACTGTCCTAGCTATTAATGTTCATTATTGTGTTTGAGCTTCTTGGGCTTCTCTTCCCTCTTATATTTTGTGTACTGTTTTTGTATTGTTTTTAAAATGTGTTTATTAAATCCAAATGAAATGTACTGTGACTGTGCCGACTTGTCTTTATTGTTGTCATGCACAGTTTCTGTCATTTCAGTATCATTTCAGTTCTGTATTGGTCATGTGTTCCTGTTCTGTTTGGTTTTGGTTTTGTGTTACTCTGTTGTTGCCTTGGTTTTGTATATCTCTCATTTTTAAGTATTGTTCCTAGTGTTCGCTGTCTGCTAAGTTACTGTTACCTATACCTTGTCTAACCTACCTTGTGATGTGTCAGTGTTTCCACCTGTGTCCTGTTAAGGCCCATTCATAGTCTGGATTTCCGGTGATGAGGTGACCACCGCTCTGGTGATGAGGTGACCACCGCTCCGGTGATGAGGTGACCACCGCTCCGTTGGTGAGGTGACCACCGGAGCTGAAATAACATTGAGCGGTGAGTAAAAACAGAGAGAAGGGCTGGAGCGGTGGCGGTGGTTTTCTCTTCACCGCGGCTCGTGACGTCATGTTCTAGTTCGGTGGTCACCTCACCACCGAAAATCCAGACTATCTATGAGCCTGTAGTCCCCCAGCATATCCTAGTGTTGATTGTATTTTGGTTTCACCTGTGCCCTGTTATCCCTGTCTATTTAAGTCCTGTGTTTGCATTGTGTTCTTGTTGGTTCGTAGACCCATGTGGAGTGAGTCTGTATTTGTGTCTGCACGTCCTATCTGCCTAAGTGACAATATATGCAAGCAAAAGGAGAATGTAGAGTGACTATTATAGGGTTGTCCTGATCCGATCACGTTGATCAGTAGTCAGTGCCATTTTTTTATGATCGGATCGGGAGCAAAAAAACGTGACTAGTATCAATATTATATTATCAATATAATGATATTAGACTGAATGTTGTCTATGATTTTGGATATTGTTAAAAAAATATAAACAAAATCAAATGATCTGAATCCCATAGTGACAAATAAGTATGTAAGTGAAAGGAGAATGTATCCTACGGTATGTGTGTGCGTGCCAGAATGAACAGCCCCTTATACTCTCTCTTCCTTTCTCTCGTTCACTCGCTCTCATTTCCTCTGTCTCTCTCTCTCTCACACACACACACACACACACACACACACACACACACACACACACACACACACACACACACACACAGCTGTCGGTAGATTTGATATATTTATATAAATAGCACATTTAGTTCACAAAAAAAACAGTAAATATTCATACATTTTGTAGAATTGGCCTTCTACTCATTTAGGGTAATTTATTTAAATGTCGTTGCCACTGTAAGATCAGCCAGGTGGGTGTAATAATAATCATAAAAACGCATCAGTAGACATAATTATTTAGACTGTGTGAGTTGTGAGTGCAGGGACGTGCGGATAGCCGTTGGCAGGGCCGGATTAGCACCTTTGAGGGCCACTGCATGCAGGGGACTGAAGTTCCAAGGGCCCCCCTCATGCTCGTGTGCAAACGTTTTGCGGTTTTGTGCGTTTTTTGTATGTATATGTATGAGAATACATACATATGAGGTAACTGGTGGTATTGTCGTGGTATATTATATACCTATCTGTGATATCTCTTATTATAATATATATAACTATACATCTAAGTAGACTTTCTTTTTAAATAATATATATTTTCTTTTGCGGCTTAAGCCTTTTATTGGTTTTTTGAAGGCACAGACAGTAGGCTGACAGGAAACGGGAGAGAGATGGGGGGGAAGACATGTAGTAAAGGCCGTGTCGGGCTCGGGAGTCGAACCCGCGGCACACTGCGACTGGATTACCAGTCGGGTGCCCAGACGGTTACGCCACTGCCTGGGCCCATCTAAGTAGACTTGGTATGAACCATATATTGGAATAGAGAGCGCCTTCTATTATATATGTGTTCTTCTCTCCACTCCTGGTTGGCTTGACCTGTTTTACCTTATCATCAGTGACATCAATGAGGGGCCGGCTCTGGTCGGGCGTCTGATCAACGCCTGCCTCCCTTATTGGCTGCCCCGGTCACGTGCCACCCAGTGGCCAATGGGTGCGCCGTTGCCTATACTCAGTCAGTCTGTGCCTGACAGCTCGCCAGGCAACATCACTATATGGTCTTCCTCCGACCCGCTACTATGTGTGACTAGTTACTGACTGTGAAAACTACCTTATATTGTTCACCCATTCTGTTCCGAAAGCCCTTCGGAATAGGCTTTGTTTTTTTATTGTATTTTCTTTTTGATTAAGAGCCATTTATGGTAAATTATATTTTGATTAAGGTTTATTATAATAAAACCTCACATTTGATCATGGTTTCCTGTTCCTCCTGCCTATGTTGCCTACTCATCTTACCCCTAGACATATGAGTTGTAACATAATTGGGGAACATGAATGAGGAACTAACTTCTAGAAAAGTATATCTGCTGGTTTCTATAGTCAGCTGCATTGCAGTGCACGCGCACACACACACACACGCACACGCACACGCACACACACACACACACACACGCACACGCACACGCACACACACTGAGACAGACAGGCAGGAAAAGAGACACAGAGAGACATAAGGAAATAAAGTTGGGATCAGAATGTCTTTGATCAAAAGGACTCAACTGTTGTTATTTCTGCTGCTTGTAGTCGACAACACCCACCTACTGGATCTCTACAGAAACCCTGGAGATACTGTCAATCTGCCGTGTAACAACATCACACCTGCTCCTGGCTGTCTTTCAACTAAGTGGATTCACAAGGGAAATGAACACGTTTCACAGCATAACATTACCGTGGCTGAAGGTGGCGTGATACAAACAAGTGAACTAAGCTCACTGAAAGAAAACGGAACGAGTTTGGAGTCTTAACTGCTCCCTGACCGTTAAAGATATCAGAGCTGAAGACGCCGGCCTTTATGTCTGTGAACAAGACACGGAAATATATATTTATATACAAATGTTGTGTCAAACCATGTGACTTCCATTGGAAATGCATTGGGGCAAGATGTATCACACCCTTTGTAATACAACACGCATACATCAGTCTGTTGCGAAGGTGTGAGTGAGGCCTTATAGGCTACGATCAGACCTCAATTTAATGGGATTTCTATTTCTGGGACCCCAATTTATATTGTAAAATCAAAAGTTAAAAGTAACACCATCTGTACACTCTCTGAGCTACAGACCCACAAGGGTCCATTTGGCTCCTACAACTATCATTTAGCTGGGGACCCCCTGGAACTCCCTCAGGGACCCCTGGGGGTCCCCGGACCCCACTTTGGGAACCACTGCCATAAGGGATGCAGTATGCTGCCATGCGTCAATGTGAGCGGTCCTCCTCCTTGCACGTAAATAAATAAACATGGCGTCCATTCTGGACGTGTCCCTGAGGTGCACGGCAGTAAATAAACATGGCGTCCATTCTGGACGTGTCCCTGAGGTGCACGGCAGTAAATAAACATGGCGTCCATTCTGGACGTGTCCCTGAGGTGCATGGCAGCTGGACAAGCAGAGCAGCGCTACAGCTCCAGCCTGGTAAGCGGAGCGTTCATCTGGAAAGCTGCGAGTGTGTAAACACACACTAATCTGCCCGCTATAACACCGCCATGACTGCTGCAAAGTGCAAGGCTGACACGGTACAGCTCTGACACACACTGACTGACTCAAACCATGCATGCGTGTGCACGTGCACGCATACCCATGCACGCACACGCAAATAAATAAAAATAACCACAGCCATATGCACGCATGCACAATTTTTGATTTGATCTTTATTCGTCTTGACTTGAACAGACTGAGATTTAAAAAAACATAGCGGTACAGTACCAAAATCTCTGTACTCCGCATATCATCAGCATAAACAGCACAACACATTTCCAGAAAAAGGAGAGAGTTATACATTCTCCGGCCCTGGCGATCAGACTGCCTGTGGAAGGTGGGGATTATGACACTCCACTGCCACTCCGTGTCGCGGCAGTGTTGGTCCATTCGGCAGCCGCCAGTCCAGATGCTACAAACTGCCGATAACAGCGGCGGGCGGCAGTGTACTGTGCATCGACGGTATAAGACACATGTGTGGCTGGTTAAAACTCACCCGTGTCTTCCCTGAGAGGTTATAGGATTTGGGGTATAGGGTGTCGGACTAATGGGAAAACACTGCCGTAAAATGCACTCTCTCTCCCTCACCATTTTTTGCTCAAAGAAGGCGCAGAGAGATGCAAAAGCTTATTGTCTGTCTGTTTGTCTGCACAGCACACAGACATACATGCGCATACATGCACACGCACACGCACACACACACACTTATTCACAAACGTGTGTTTTACATGCCTACGACGTGCGTGTTTGTGTGTCTGTCCAGTACCACATGCACGCATGCACGCACACAGAGACACAGATGATGATGATGATGATGATGATGATGATGGTAATATTACAGCAGATGTGGCTCATTGGGTGTGATGGCTACCGTCCATCCTGGCTGGCTCTCTCTCTCTCTCTCTCTCTCTCTCTCTCCAAGCAGCTCAATTAGGCCTCATTACCTCACACACTGGCCAGCAAGGCCTTCTGGGTAACTGTGATGAAACAGATGGTCATTGTTTTGGACCCCGATCACAAGCAGTAAATAGCGTTTAGCCAGCAATATGTGGAACACATTCATATAGTAACCAGAATGAGCTTTCTTCGACGGGTGCCTGGCATCTCCCTTAGAGATAGGGTGAGAAGTTCAGTCACACGAGAGAGACTCGGAGTAGAGTCGCTGCTTCTTCGCCTGGAAAGGAGCCAGGCTTTGCGGCCTGCGCAGCTCGGCTCGCTCCGGAATGCCCTCCCGTTGGCTCTTAGGAAGTGGAGACAGTGCCCTCTTTAAAACAGCTGTATGTAAAGTGCTTTTCCTAATTCAGTTTTTTTGTTGTTTTTTGTTATTTTTTATGCTTTGTTATTTCTGATGTTGTTGATGTTGTCTAATGATTGCTGTCTTTATAACCTGTCTGTGAAGCACTTTGTAACTATATGTTTGGAAAGGTGCTATATAAATAAAATTCATAGGTGGTTCGGGCATCTGGTTAGGATTCCTCTCGGGCGTTTCCCTAGGGAGGTCCTTGAGGCACGTCCCACTGGGAGGAGACCCCGGGGCAGTCCAAGGTGCAGTTCATGGAGGAAACACATCGACTCACTAAAGTCCCTAATGTTGCTCTGGAAGTCTGGAACACTCTGGTGGAGCTGTTGCCCCCGAGACCCGACTACGGATAAGCGGTTGTAGATGGACATTCATATAGTGATGTTTCTGCAGCAATCAGTGTTGGAAAAAGTACTCAATTGTTTGTAAAAGTATCAATACTGCAACGTAGAACAACTCCGTTACACGTAAAAGTTCGGAATTCTAAATGTACTTGAGTAAAAGTACTAAAATATTGGCATCAAATGTCACGGTCTGCCTCTCCACAGACCGTGTCTCCATTCTCTCGGCCACTCAAGCTACCACCTATACAACTGGACTCATTCTGCCTCATTCTTTGCAGGATAGAAGATAACCATTGTTACTTGTGTGTATTCCTGATCTCAGTTCCTCAGTTTTCCTAGTGATTTCCTAGTGACTATTTGGTGTTTGACCTCCTGCCTGTTTTTGGGCTTTCTGCCTGCCCCTTTGAATGTGTTTGCCTGTTTTGGACTGCATGGTTTTTGAGACCTCTGCCTGCCTGACTTTGATGTAAGCCTTTTCCCTTTTATTGGCCATTATTAAACTTGTTGACTTTACTCTGCCTGCGTTGCCTGCACTTGAGTTCCATTTTGACACACAACGGTCCGTGACAGTGTCTTCTAACCCGAATTAACCCAGCAGAACAACCGCTTTTTCAGAGTAAAGTGGCAGAGTTTGATCGGGTGGTGTTTGAGTTTGGACAAAATCTCTATAGCCAATAATTGGCCTGCTGGTGGCGCTATAACAGGCCGATGTGAAAAGACGTGGACAACTGCATGGTTCTGCTCTTATCTGGCTTCACAGGGAGTGGACCGGTCCAATGGTGCCAGAGATTAGCTGTTAACGGACACACGCACGCACGCACGCACGCATGCACGCACACACACACACACACACACACACACACACACACACACACACACACACACACACACACACACGCACGCACGCACACACACACACACACACACACACCCGGACACACACCGGGACAGACAGGGACATAGACTATAACGAATCAATTAGTTGCACTCTCCACTCCTCCCTGAAGGCTGGTTCATACACCACTGTACAATGAAGTAGTGTTCTGTGTGTGTGTGTGTGTGTGTGTGTGTGTGTGTGTGTGTGTGTGTGTGTGTGTGTGTGTGTGTGTGTGTGTGTGTGTGTGTGTGTGTGTGTGTGTGTGTGTGCTCAGCTGCGTGTCCTGTTGTGTGACGTTTCCACACACCTTTACAACATGTGACTTGTCATATACCTGCTGTAAATGTTCTCGGCCGGGTGGAAACCTCATATGTCAAACGAACTGCATGCTTACTTTTCAGGATTCAAATTTAAAAAACGGCAAAAGTAGCGGATCTGCAAGCTCGACAGGTGGTGCGAGGCGAAAAGTATATATAGCGACTGCTATGTCATTCATTTACTTGAAGGGACACTTCAAACTAGTTTTTTTATGTTGTTTTTGTGGCTTTCGCCTTTATTTTATATTTTTTATAGAGGGACAGACAGGAATGACAGGGAATGGGGCAGAGATGTGAGAGGGGGGGGGGGGGGTTGACAAAGAGTACAATGCCTTTGTACTCTTACTCAAGTACATTTTGAATTTACTTGTAACAGAGGCCTACTAAATGTTAAATGGTGCATTTATATAGCACCGTTATCCAAGGGCACTTTACAAAGATTGTGCATTACATTCATTCACACCCATTGATGGTGGAGGAAAACCATGCAAGGCACCAAACCTGTGCGGGGTTCAGAGTCTTGCTCAAGGACACTTCGACACTAACCCCGAGGGAGCCCATGCTGCCCAGGATCGAACATGGAACCTCACGGTTCCCATCCAGCTGTTCTACCAGCCCTGAGCCACAGGATTAGTACTTTTACTTTAAAGTCTTTACTCAGAGCCTGTATAATAAAACTCTGGCCAATAAATGAGTCTTGAATCCTCCTGAGCCCCTGGACAAAAATGACATCATTTTCAATGTCATTTAGGCCTACTACTTCATGTCATTCTTGGCCAATCTACCCTTTGCATGCGTATGTGTGTGAAAGTATCACTTTGTCCTCACTTAAGGTGCAGAGCTGACATACACAATGTCAAACATAAATGTCAGGAACATTATCATGTTATAATATGATATCTTCTGAAAAATGCCAGGAATGTGGCCCTTTTCTTTGGACTCTCAGAGAGAGAGAGAGAGAGAGAGAGAGAGACCAAGAAAAGACAAGAGAGCCAAAGCGGTTCGCTCCTCCCCCTAGCGGAAGTGGCCACTAGCAGCAGCAGCATACAGCAGACAGCAGAGCCCTGCCAAGCGGCTCAACATTCTGACTACCACATCATTATTCATGCAGTGTAAGATCTGAGCCAGAGGAGCAGTGAAAGTTCCCCTCTCTCTCTCTCTGTCTTTCTGTCTGTGTCTGCCAGTCCAGCAGCCAGCCAGACCCCCCCGGGGGGAAAAACAAACAGGACTATACTATCCCCGAGCCCCGGGCGGGTTCACCAGCGGGGTCCGCTCAACTCTAATCACTCCACGGACGGTCCTCCGGCGCCGGGGGTAGTGTTCGTGTGTCTCCACGGCCGTGGAAGGAGCCAGCCAGCCGGCCACAGCCAACCAGCCGAGGAGGCACGGACGGTTGGTTGGGTTGAGGTTGAGCGGAGTATTCTAGGAGTAGGAGATGCGGCGGAAACAGAAGAGGCTGCTGCAGGTCGCGGGGCTGCTCGCCTTGGCTCTCCTCTTCCTCCCCAACGTGGGTCTGTGGTCTCTGTACAGGGACAGGGTGTTTGACGTGTCGCCGGAGGTCGTGGAGGAGCCGGGCGGTGGAGGTGGAGGTGGAGGTGGAGTTGGAGGCGGCAACAACATTCCTCAGATCCAGGTAGAACTATTATACTTCATTCATAGCAGAGAAAGAGAGACAGTGATTTGTTGCGCCCGAAGTCTCTAAAACATGATTACCGGGTACATTATAGCCTATAATCTGCTCTGCTGCTGTGTCGTGCTCGCCCCAGCCCCCCCAAAATCACTGTTGATTCATTCAACTCAGAGTCTCAGACTCTCTCTCTCTCTCTCTCTCTCTCTGTGTGTGTGTGTGTGTGTGTGTGTGTGTACACGAATGTAAAAAGGCTTGGTTACATTGCACGGCATTGTAGTCTTGTAGATCAGACCCGTAACAATATTAACGTGTTAATAATCATATAATCATATCCTAGTCTTGATCCAGGGTTAGCTAACCTAATACACCCATGGTAGCTATCATTATGGGTGTATTTTATCGAGTCTGACTGACTTTCACTTTCGTAGGCTATCTATGAAAATGTCGATATCAACATCAAGAAGACTAACTATATCGATGCATTTGATCGAGCCCCATGACTTGGATAGATAGTACGAAAGTTAAAGTCACACACTCGATCAAAGAATACACATAGGCTATGCACAATGGTCTTCTTGATCCAATTAAGGCTGGCTGGAGTTATAATAATATGATTGTGTCGTAACGCTGCTGTTTAGTTCATTTGTCTCCTACTGTTTTTCCAAAACACATCATCAGTGGCGACCTATATATGTTGTCCGTTTAATGTCACAAGAAGTAACGTGTATTATTTACTGCTGGCTATGTCTGCAGACTCTGCATATACGCGTTGATGTTGTTTATTATAGCGGAGGTTATGCTCTTAAAGGGTGTTATATAATATTAGCAGATAAAACGGCAGAAGGAAGCCACGTAGCAGAGCCGTCATAGTGCTGAGGAACTTGTAATGGGAACAGAGTCCAGGAAGTTGTCAAAATATGCACGACGGAATCCCCCCCCCCCCCCCCCCCCCCCACACACACACACACAAGGTTGTTATGAAGTCAAATATCCCCCGAGAACAGAATATGTATGTATACAGGTACGCAGTGTGGTTGTTTGTTGTTATTTACTTGTTGTACTAATGTAGACACATGAGTGAATGACAGCTATAATGATTGCACATCAGATATATGCATTGTGTGTGTTGTAGACATGGAGGCAACAGATTGCTGTCCAATGCATGCAATGCTGCCTTCCACTAGGGAGAGAGAGAGAGAGAGAGAATGTAAGTGCATGTGTATCTGTGATGTGTGTATTATGTATACATGCCTACGTGTGCAATTATACATATAGGGTCGGGAGCCTGCGTGTATGGGATGTGTTTAATAATATAGTAGCATGTATGTAAGGCGCTGTGTACTGTGTATTTATCACCAACCCCCTCCCCACACACACACACGGATACAAAGCGATTATTAGGCTATGCATATCCTATTCAGACATTGTGTTGCAGTGTTGCACTGTCTGTCTGTCTGTCTGTCTGTCTGTCTGTCTGTCTGCATATGTTTACTTGTGTGTTTACTATATTGTTGTGAGTCATGCGTTTTGAATAGCCTAACTATTCTCAATAAAAGAGACTTTGTGCTCACTGCTCAACCCCTTAAAACCGGGAAAGCATCTGTCATTTAACATTAAGCTTTATGTAACGTTTTTCCAGAAAGTTATTCAGTATAGTGAAACAGACGCTTGGAGAAAAAAAAATATATTTATTGATTGATCGAATTCTTTATTAACAGGGCCAAGCTCCTATAGGGCCTAGGCTTGTTTCCATTGTGGTCTTCTGTATACTATCTGAATCAGTCAGAATCGGTTAAATAATTCTGAATTATTTAACATACATCTTCTCTTCTGGTGGGTCCCTGGCACAAAGACATGTAAAGAATGGAGTTACGTGGCTGGATACATATAGGACTATCAATTCTGTGGTCCTTGACATGAAAACGTTTGAGAACCAACTGATTTAGACGGTCTTTTGTAGAATTGTCGTCCGGTCTAAAGCAAACGTCACATCACGAGCTACAAGTGAAATGATGACTAACACGAGAGCTTCCCCACGGGGAAGGAATGGCCATTGACACCTTTCCAGTACATTATTACGCTCAGCTCTTGAAACACGGGTTAGTCAATTTCCTGCTCAGCGCTCCTGATAGCTCAGGTTAAGTGGAGGTTAATGAGGATGAGAGACAATTCACAAGAAGCTCCATAACGGCATGGCTGAGAGACGGGGCGAGTCTGCCTGGGCTCATTCACCGAGTTAAAAACACACTCACTGCCAGAGACGGGAAGAGTCTGCTTGGGCTCACTCACAGAGTTAAAAACACACTCACTGCCAGAGACGGGAAGAGTCTGCTTGGGCTCATTCACCGAGTTTACTGAATGACTTGATCTAGTTCAAATGATGATTTCGGGCATGCAGGCCCCAGTTCAAATATGATTATTTTGTAGGGTCACAAAATTTCTCAGGAGCACGTGCTCAGTTTGTGCACACACATGCACCACATTCAAAAGGCAACTTAAATTCACACCTCTAGAACGTTTACAAAGGGTATCACAGAAATGCATGTGACATCATTTTAAACGGCGTCCCACCAGAGATCAAATCACCAATGCAACACTGGTCACAGCCTGAAAAGGTTGAGAACCATTGACCTATAACTGAACGACTGCAAGGCAGGAAGAGACTTGTCTGTCTGCTTGGATCATTCACCGGACCCTCTTGTTTTTACTAACTGGCATATTGATCGTTTTGTCTGGGTTCCTGAATGCGTGACTGATTGACTGACTGGAATGGACTGCCTGCTTAAAACTAGCTAACTGCCTTTCTGAGTCACTTACTGATCATTATTGATTCATGACTGGCTAGCTAGATTATAGATTGATTTACGGCTCACTGTGGTTGGAGTGTTTGCTGAGATTGCGAGGTTAGTGTTCAATCCCGTCTAGGGATGGAGCCCCGAAAATCGGGTCCATTACAAACCCGGTTGGGCATTTATTGAGACCCGAGTATCAATAAGCGTTTGGCTTGTCGTTATCTGTCTGTTATCGAGTGTAGCCGCAGTGGTCATGGGCCACTCGCTATATAATCAGGGGGCCGGGACGCGACAGGTGGTTGCGTGGTTCGTCGGCATTTTGCCGTGGAAGTATGGCGGAAATAAAGAGAATATTATTAAAATATAATATATAATGTGTGTGTGTGTGTGTGTGTGTGTGTGTGTGTGTGTGAGTGTGTGTGTCACACACACTGATTAACCCATTCTGAACGGGAACCCATTTTGGTGTTGTAGCATCATGTTATGCTTTAGCTATTGAAAAATAGCAGATCTACAAGCTCATAGCGCGCCACCGAGTGGCGCGCTACGAGCTTGTAGGTCTGCTATTTTTGAAAAATCGAACAACAACTGACATTTTTTAGAATCTGATCTCAGGTCAGAATGGGTTCATCAGACCAGTGTGTGTCCAGTGGAAACCTCGTTATGAATCTGATCTCAGGTCAGAATGGGTTAATTAATCACATGCAATTTCCTCTGTGTTGTGGTAGCCGTGCAGTCGTGCAGAATCCCAGGTGTAGGAATGAAGTATGAATTCAGAGTTACAGGACGGTGCAAAGATAAATTAAAATAAACATCTCTGTGACTTACACTAAGCAAAGTTTTTGACTTGAGAGCTACTTTCAAAATGACCAAGCCCACCAAAAACATAATACCATTGCTGAAAATGGCTTTGGAATAGCGGGGCGCTGGCATTATATTTAAGACAAATGCACTTGGAATGGGAAAAGGGGAGAAATTAAATATGTAGAGTTTTTTTTTGTATTTCATTTGTAATCTACTGACATTTGTGTGCTGCTGCAACACGCTTGAAAACAAAGTATTGCATTGAGCTGACAGGCCCTTTTTTTTATGTCAGTCAATCAATCAAGTCAACTTAATTCAAGTTGCAGATGCCAAAAATAGTTTTTAGATGCCCAAACTGGCTGTCTGGACCCCCAGGGGGGTCCCCAAATTATTTTGGGGCGGTCCCCAGAAGATTGTCTTAATGTGCAACATTGTTTTCTCACTCAATAGTAGACAAACCATTGAAACCAACATACAGTATGAGTGTATACAGGGTCTGTATCTAGTCTACACATTTCTAAAGTTACAATGTAATGACTTTTTAATACCAAATTGGCCTAATTCTCAAATATTTGGTAAGGAAATAGCCGATCTACATGCTCACTGTGAGGCATATTTTCACAATAATTATCTGTGGGGTGGTCTATACAAATAAGTCTGGCCTTGTGTCCTTATGTCAGAGTTTCTCAAAGTGAAATGAGGTGATGACGTCGGCACATTTGGGCAAGTGTCTATGGCTGAATTTAGCCCAAGGAAGATGTTTTTTTTCATGCAAAACTAATGCTTGCAATGGACTGAATCAGAATCACGAAAAGCCCTATAGTTTGACGTGTCACATACTATAGCATGATATATCTTTGAAACATTTGCCTGCATACAAGTTGTTAATGGTAGTAGTACCCCGACTTTCAGCAGCTGTCACAGAGTTTCCCAAGGGAGTTGCCTTGGAACAAATTGATAGGTGATGATAGTAGAGAATACCGGAGAACTCGCCGGTTTACCAACTCAACGCAGCGAAATGTGGAGAGAAACAAGTCGGAAAAAAACTGTTAAAACGATTACCATAGTAGACACCTTTATGCACACATTTGTGAAGAAATGCTAGTGGTAACTGGTAAGCTTTATTTTTGCAGATTTGCCACACATTTCGCTAACTTTCCCTACCTAAACCTGGTAAAGTGTTTCAGGTCGCATGAGGTCACATGAGCAGAACAATGACAACAGAACAAAGGGACACACCAGAGAAGCGCAGATTAACTTACCGTCTTTCTTTTATTACGGTGCAAAATACAAGTGGGAAAACCTTTTGAAATGTTGTCCCACTTTACCTTGAGCCTTCATATAAACAAGGCATTAAGTTACCTTGAGCCTTCATATAAACAAGGCATTAAGTTACCTTGGTTGTTGTTCCAGTGCCTTATTCCTTTTGGCTGAAGTATGAATTATGTCAGATAAATTCTTTCTCTGCGTTTAAAATGAATCCAGAAACAAGCTCTGGCATTTCCCCTCCCCTCTCTCTAAAGGTTTTGAACATTTTATTCACGTGAAAGATTGTAGATTTATAGTTTATAGGATATTCACATAGCGACCACAATATTTGGCAAAACAATATGCACAGTGTAATTTATTATCAGAATTCTGTAGATTCAGCAACTCTACATCTGATCTCAAACCCTCTTAGATCTCCAAATTCTCCATATATGGATATACGCATGTCAGAACTTGTTCTGATATTCCATTATGTTGAATCCTTCCCTATCCATCCTTCCTCTTTGATGTCTCCCATTTAACTGATACCCGTCCATTTAAACTCTAGACAGGCCTGCCCCAAAGTTATTAATGCAGCTGCCGGCGAAAACAAGAGTTCTCAACAGGTCTGGAAATTAAGTCCCTGCTCTACCTTGGCCCTCCCTCATCAAACCTTGTACACTCAAGACACTGCCACCACTGCCATCCTTAGATCTCCATATATGGAGCTGTCCTGTTCTGACATTCCATATGCTGATCTGACCTCATCAAACCCTGTACACTCAAGACACGCTCCATATATGGCCAGTACAGAATTCATTCCACATGTTGATCTGACCCCCCCATGACAAAGCACCAGCGCTCGCCCAGCAGTCTGTCTGCTGTCACCCAGGCGGATGTGTGCACGTGGCCTCAGGTGTCTTACTGGTCTAGACTAGACTGATTTATTATATTTCTCATTCGTTTAGTTATGTGCCAAATAGGGATGCACCGAAGGGGAAATTCTTGTCCGAAACCGAATATAGGAAACAGTTGGTGGAAAACCGAATATCCGAATATGATTAATATTATATATCTTTTTTGCTACCATTGCTGTCATGGCCGTACCTTAAAGCTACCTGATTTATGGCAAAATAAATGGTTATGGCAAAACTTAACTTAAATAATGAATCACTATTATGGGTCCATAAAACATTTATTCAGCTGTTTTGAATGCATTAATTGCATACCTACATACCACTTACTACGCAAGCTCAACTCCTTTAGAGTGAGCAAGCATATTATGGAAACAGTCTATAAAAACATGATAGAAAGAATCTTGACTTAACATGGCAATGTGGTTTGGCAATCTAAATGTAAAAGGAAGAAGCAAGCTGCAGCGAATAGTAAACCTAGCCTCAAAAATAATTGGGAAGAGACAAAAACAATTAGGCTGTATCTACAAGGAGGTACTTCGTAAAAAAGCTATCAAGATAGCAAACGACCTCCTCTCATCCACTCTGCAGGGAGTTCGAACTACTTCCCTCTGGTAGACGGTACAAAGTACCAAGAGCTAACCGTTACATTTTTAAACATTATTTCATACCAAATGCCATTAAGGCACTAAAAAAATGATACCATGTCTCGCTAGATTTGTTTGTTTTCCAATGTATCTGCCACTGTGTTGTCCTGCACTTTTTTGCCATGAGAAAATGATTGTGTTAAGTGTGGTTGCTGTTGTTGTAACCGTTTGTTTTTTACTGTTTGAGACCGAAGACGAATTTCCACACGTGGACAATAAATGAAACTAACTAACTAACATACACTATTCGGTGATATATTTTCGGCCTATTCGGGCCGAAACCGAATAGGCAGAGAATATTTTCTGCACTGTCACTAGTGCCAAATTTAATGCACAATTTATGTTTCTATTTCGTCTTCTCCTGTGAGAAGAAAAAGACCCAACCTGTTTTCACACCTCAGACCAGTTCTCCCAGATCACCATTGTGTACGGTAGACGTACAGTAGACGTTGGAATGCGTTCTGCCCAGTGGATCCAGCCCACCTCCAGGTCTCTACTCAGTCTCCCACTGAGCATTTGAAGTATTTTAGCGGTCTTTTTTTAGACCAGTTTAAGACAAACGTCTAAAGCTGACTATTGTTGCTCAGTGGGCTCTTTCTCTTCTCTTCTTTTTTTAGCTTGTAAAAAAAAAGAGTTGCATCTTCTGGCTGTCTGAAGGAAGACATTCTCTCCATTCTTCTGGCTGTCTGAAGGAAGACATTCTCTCCATTCGTCTGTGTTCAGAATGAAGTTGTGTAGATAACCCAGAATCAGTGAATCCAGCACTTTAACCGTCAGGGAACATCTACGCACAAACAAAATTGGACGGCTTTTAGGTATTTCTGCTCCAAGACAACCGTTAGTGGTTTCCAGTTTGTGCACCCGGGAGGATTTAAATCCGCCCCGGCGAGTCCTCGGTGACTTCAGATTTATTTCTGCCATGTTGTGCTTTATCTTCGGACGGGTCAGCGTCTAGAGAGTAGAGACGCGTAAACCCAAGGGCAGAGACAGGAGGGACGGCTGTGGGTTTGAACCCACATCCTGATGTTCACAAGCAGCATGTGGTCTGTGCACTAACCTCCAGGAAACATTTCTGAAATTGGCTCGTGGTTCATTTCTAAATACGACCCTGAATACGTTTGAGTGGAAACTCGTGGCTGTTGTTGATGAAGGAATTAAGTCCTGTGAGATTAAGAGCAATTAGAAAATGCACTTGGACTGGACTTACAAGGGCTTTGAACTGCACAGGAGTGCTTCCACTTCTGTGCAGTTTATATTTCACATTATTTGCTAGGCAAAATATGCTGCAGGGCTTTGCAACGATACATTTGTTTACACTGAAACTTCTGACCCTCCTAAACATTAAACATTTAAACTGTTTACTTTAGAGGTTGTGTGTGTGTGTGTGTGTGTGTGTGTGTGTGTGTGTGTGTGTGTGTGTGTGTGTGTGTGTGTGTGTGTGTGTGTGTGTGTGTGTGTGTGTGTGTGTGTGTGTGTGTGTGTGCACGTTTGTGCGTGTTTCTCTCAAAGTGGGAGATGAGTCTCTGTATTGAGTTTTAAGCCTCTGGAAGAGAACAGGACGTCGACTGAAGGTCTAACATTCAGCAGCAGAGACTCTGTGCTTCTCATTACTGACTCACTTCTTACACGAGAGAGAGAGAGAGGGAGAGGTAGAGAGAGCGATGGAGAGAGTGAATGAGGGAGAGATAGAGAGAGCGAGGGAGATAGTGAGAGAGGGAGAGAGTGAATGAGGGAGAGGGAGAGAGTGAATGAGGGAGAGAGAGAGATAGAGAGTGAATGAGGGAGAGGGGGAGAGAGAGTGAGGGAGAGAGAGAGAGTGAATGAGGGAGAGGGAGAGAGAGAGTGAATGAGGGAGAGGGAGAGAGGGAGTGAATGAGGGAGAGGGAGAGAGGGAGTGAATGAGGGAGAGAGAGAGAGAGAGAGAGAGGGAGAGAGAGAGTGAATGAGGGAGAGGGAGAGAGAGAGTGAATGAGGGAGAGAGAGAGAGAGAGAGAGGGAGAGAGAGAGTGAATGAGGGAGAGGGAGAGAGAGAGAGAGAGTGAATGAGGGAAAGAGAGAGAGAGGGATGCCTCAGGAGAGATTAAACAAGGAGTGAAGGGATGAAAGAGGTGTTTGTTCAGTCACACTTTGCGGTGTGAGAGGAGTTTCCTCAAACAAGGAAGACGTTGACTGACTCACTGCTCCGTCACACGCCGACTGAGCGCGTGCAGAACTCACACGCGGACTGAGCCTGTGCAGAACTCACGCGCCAACTGAGCGCGTGCAGAACCCGCACGTTGACTGAGCGCGGGCAGAACTGGCGTGCGGACGGAGCGCGTGCCAGGAGCCCGCTCTGTATGCCTGTCAGGGGCCGGTCTGGGTCAGGGGCCTCCGATCACATCAGATCTGTAGGGCCTATATGAGGGGACAGGTGCAGGAGTCTGTCTGTCTGTCTGTTTTTTGGGGGCTTGTTTCTAGTTTGGGGCTTGTTTCTATAGTTTTCAAGTAGACTTGCTTATTTGGGCTGGTTTTAAACCAGTGGTTCTTAAACAATGTCATGACACAAATAGCCCCAATTTAATTTGTCATTTTTCTGCAGGATATATTATTTGTTCGCTCACTGATTCATTCTTTTGGTTTTGCAAATTTGGTGCTTTTCATTTCTATCTAACTCACACATTTACAATGTCCATATCTGAACGGTGTGCGTGTGTGCGTGCGTGTGTGTGTGTGTGTGTGTGTGTGTGTGTGTGTGTGTGGCTGTGTACGCGTGCTGTCTTGCGCTACAGATCAGGTCTCATATCTTACCGCCTACTTCTCTTTGTTTGGCCGCTCTCCCGGAAACCGCCGAATGCAACAGGAATGATTCAACCAGAACAATAACGGCTGAAAGAGAGAGAGACGGAGAGGAGAGGAAACCACAATATGTCCTTGCTCTATTTGCTGCTCGTATAGGATCTGTAATTAAGGAACCACCATTGATTCCTGAAGACCGAAGGGTTGGCGGTTTTAGCGTTCGTCCCAGCGGTGAGACACTGTATGTCCTGTTGCACGTCGACCAAAGTGACTCAACTGGTTGAATCCAATGGCCCAAACCGCAGGCATCCCAGGTGTATGAAGTATATTATCCCATTCTGACCTGAGATCAGATTCATACGAGGTTTCCACTGGACACACACTGGTCTGATTAACCCATTCTGACCTGAGATCAGATTAAAAAAAAATGTCAGTCGTTCTTCGATTTTTCAAAAAATAGCAGACCTACAAGCTCGTAGCGCGCCACTCGGTGGCACGCTATGAGCTTGTAGATCTGCTATTTTTCAATAGCTAAAGCATAACATGATGCTAACACCCAAAATGGGTTCCCGGTCAGAATGGGTTATCCCATTTAGGCTGATTTTAAGTTTAAGGTTTTCTGAAAACATTTTAAAAAAACGTAATAATGTTGCTTATATAATTCATACAGCACGTCGTCTGTCTCTTGTCGGGGTGGAAACCCACACATTACTTTTTCAGGATTCAAATTCAAAAGCGGCAAAAATAAGCAGATCTACAGTACAAGCTTGAATCGCACCGCTGATTCCAGACCACCAATACAGCATTTACTTTGGTGAAAGAAATGCAAATGCCCCTCCTCTCCTTTCCATGCCATGTCATACCGGAAGGCAGCATTCAGGAGAATTGCTTCTTTTTCTCCTGAACTTGAACACAGTATTTTGCGTTGAACACATTTGTTTAGAAATCCATGTCGTATACACACCGCATCTCCACTAGAGCTGAAGAGTGCTGCGTTGCGCCCCGAAAATAGCTGATCTACAAGCTCTCAGCGCGTCACAGCACGACGCGTTGTGAGCTTGTAGATCTGCAATTTTTGCTATTTTTGTCCAAAAGTGCTCTAACTGTTTCCAGTCTGTTACCTCTGATGTTTTTGTGTGATGCTGTATAGCAGTGGTTTTCAATCGGCTGTTTTCAATTTCAGCATGCAACCAAGTGTAAAACAACTTGTGTCTTTTACTTATGCTGGATCTCTTGTCCACTGTAGTCCCTTCCTAACATTTTAGTCTAGTTTTTATTTGACAAAATTGTCAATATATCTAGTCTTGGGTTTTAGTCATCATATAGCTTATAGCTTTCATTTAGTTTCCATTTAGTTTTCCTCCGTGAAAAAAGGTAGTCGACGAACATCTTTTACGTCATAGTTTTAATATATTCTTTATCCCACGTTTTTTGTAACTCATTTTTCGCCCCTGTGTCAATCATCTAATGTGATCCTGGGCTCTACACACACTCCACCAACCTATAGTCCCCATATGGGGAGAGCAACGGACTTGAACTCATGCTTCCTTCATGCCTGAGTGTCCATGTTGCTCCTTTTCACCTGACAGGGGGGAGTTTCCCTGGTTGGACGTAGCGCGTGGAAGGAACACGTTATTCCAACCAGTTCCCTTTCCCCTCCATCAGGCGCCCCGGCTGGCCAGGGGGAGGCAGTTTAGTGACCAGGATTACTGCATGTTTTCTGTGAGGGTACCTACCTACCCTACGTCATAGTTTTAGTCGACAAAATCGACAGCGGTGCTGAATCCGGCCGCTCCGTGCCGACCGAGACGCTAAACTGGCAACCGTACCCGAACGCTCGGTTTCACATCCCGCATCGTTTGAGCTCTTCCATTCAAGCCCGAGCTTGGGAGTTCAGCCTGTCCGTCCGCAGTGAAGCGAGGGAATAGCAGCGGCATTAGTCTGTAAGTAACACCAGGCAGGCAAAGTCCCACGAGTGTAAGTACAAACACCTCTTGGAATCTCTCTCTGGGGTCCCATTCATAAACACAACAAGAACACTAGAACAGGGAAACCCTCCACAGAGTCCCCCGTGCAGTGTGGGGAGGGGGCGCGTCGCGGCCCAGATATATCCAAGTATCTTTTTTTTTTTTACCATCTGTTCCACCACACTCCCTGCAGTGCTGCTGGGTCTGCTGAAATAACAGCCTTTTTTATTGCGTTATTCATTTATTTATTTATGCGTACAATACAATAAAAGAACTGTACAAAAAGTTAACATTAAAAGAGAAAAATAAGTGTAGGTGAGAAAGGAAACCCATAAAGGGCTTTTACAGTACGTGGTTCTCAACTATAGATAATAAACAATTAGTAAGTTAGACAAAGTAATCGAACATAACGTGTAACAAACCACACATTCATGACCGTCGTGTGTGCAATTGAATGTGTGGGTGTGTGAGTCTACAACAAAGCTATACTTTATACGGTAAATTAGCCTAATGCACTGCTTCCCAAACAGTGGGTCGGGACTCGGGGACCCTTTTGTGGGTCGCAGACACATTATTATTTCAAAACATTTTCCAAAGACAGCCCCAAGAAAAAATCTTATAAATTCCATAAATTACCACCATAGAGGTACCACCATGACGTGCACGGTCATATGCCTGAGGGGGAGATTGATAATCTCCATCAAATTAGCGCTATGAAAACTGATCGCATCGCTCTACAGCCTAGAGGCGCTTGCTGACGATGGGCACATTTTATTAATGGATTAAAAGGCCCGGGCCCTCAAGGTGTTATAAGTGGTGAAAATAGCTCGGCAGATCTACAAGCTCTACAATCTGCAGATCTACAAGCTCATAGCGCGGCACCGAGTGCCGCGCTATGAGCTTGTAGGTCTGCTATTTTTTTGAAAAATCAAAGAACGACTGACATAGAAACATAGCTTTTTTCAGAAAACTGTCAGGATTTAGAAGACATTTTTAGAATCTGATCTCAGGTCAGAATGAGTTAATCAGTTCAAACCGGGAAGCGGGAACACCACCTGTGTCATTTTATTCTAGATATTTTAGCTATATATGTCGTCTTTGTCGGGACACAGAGAGAGAGAGAGAGAGGGAGAGAGAGAGTACTTTTTTCCCTTCAGAAAACAGATGCAGAAGACCTTTGTAGAATGGCCCTCAGGTATACACATGGGTTATATGGATACACTCATGTTATTTCTCACAGTATCTCCTCACAGACGCCTCCTATAATCCTCTCCTCCAAGCAGGAATTAGATACTTATTGGCACGAATGGTGGACCCAGTTGAACTTCCAGGTTCACGTGAGGCTAGCGAGAGAGAGAGAGAGAGAGAGAGAGAGAGGGGAGGTATATGGGAAACACACCAAGGAAGAGACTTGGCATCCTGCCCATGCATGTGAAATTAGTGTCTGCTCCCGTGGTAATAAATCTCCCGCAAATTAATTAAAGGCCAGATCCGGTCTAGAGAGCCCGCCTATACACTAAATAGATGAACACGTACAGTATGCCAATATATATGGCACATGCTTATTATGCAGAATATAATATACGGCATTTGATTTCAGGTGTCAGGCGTCGTGCTATAATAAATAAGTTGATGCAGTAAGTTGTCCGTCTCTGTTCCCTGGAGTGTGCAGTCCCTTCCTTGGAAGGTTTTTTCCCTTTTTTATATATATATATATATATATGTTCATATATATATTTTTTAATTATTATTATTATTTTTGTCTGTCTGGTCTTCCCTCTCCGTCCATTAGGTGAAACCATTTTTTGCCGACTTTCTTAATCCATTTTGGGGCGGGAACCCCTTTCGGTGTTAGCATTATGTTATGCTTTAGCTATTGAAAAAAATAGCAGATCTACAAGCTCATAGCGCACCACCGAGTGGCGCGCTACGAGCTTGTAGGTCTGCTATTTTTTTTAAATCGAAGAACGACTGACATAGAAACATAGCTTTTTTTGGACCCGTTGGCTACAAGCCTGCAACAGACATTTGCATGCACTGTTGAAACCACAGGGGTCACTCCGATCCGGTGAGGCGGAAAGTCTGGAGACGTGAAGTTACTGCAATGTTGGGCTATCTTTTGTTGTTCTATTTTAATTTGTATTTCAAGTCTGAAAGGTAGCAGCAGCATGTTAAATGCATGTAAACAAACAAAAGGAGCACACACCGATAGTGGGTGTAAGTGCTGACCACGGGAGACAACCTTGAACATAGGAAGGAGAGGTCGCACAGCTCGTAGTCACGATGCAAAGAAAAACAAACTAAAAAACGTTTTATTGGCAACAAAATGCCTTCTTCAGGGTGAAATCCATGTAAACAGCCTTAAAGCCATGGAGGGGAAACTCTTGCCTTTCAGACCAGAACATCACCTGCTCGTGTGTTTATTAACAGAATGTTCAACATTTTCATTTTATTTGATCATTGACCTGATGTCAGCTCACGATCCATACAACCTTCCGGACGTGGTCTTGAGGCGGTAACACAGGGCTAGAGGTCAACACGCGGGTCTAGAGGTCAACACGCGGGTCTCTCTGGTGGCTGAGCATGTTGTTGAGAACGTTGGAGTGCAGAGATGTGCTGCTGGCACACTGTAATGATCAACTGTGTTCTACGTATTGGACCCTCGTCTGGTTCTGGTGTGTGACGACCCGGTTGGCATTTCCATGGTTCGGCGGCGGACAGACAGACAGGCCGGCCCGGGAGAAGAGATTAACATGACACGAGACTTGGTCACATTAAAACGTTCACAAGGTTTATTACACTTACAGCAGCATATATAGCTTGGATACTTCATGTCCTAATGACGTCACAGACTAGACATCACAATCACTGCCTGCCAGCAGCGGCCTTCAGCGTGCTCTAACACAGCTCCACAGTATGTTACCATTCAGGCAGGCAGTACACCATACATACAAGTACATTGCACGTATCAGTACCGAGTATCCGAACACAGCACCAACTATCAGAACACTATAATACAACACACACCGGATCAATGGAGCAGGAGAAAGGCTGCTCTGCATGGGAGAATCAGAATAGGGAAAGTTGTTCCGCTGTACATTGTCTGCAATCATATACAGTATGTTCTGCAGTGTGTTATGATGATATCTATATCCATATCTCCTCTATGCTAGTCAGTGTAACCTCTGGTGTGTCTTTGCACCAGGTGCCAAAGCCAACACAGTGTAAAAAAAACAAAACAAACGCTTCCTGATCACGATTTTTTTAAATGCTTATGGCGGAATATTCCGTCATGTGGAATCCAACCGTGAGCTGCTTCTGATGGAATTATCTGTCATTATTATCTGCTTTTTAATGATATAAAATGGGGTCGCTGTAAACCATTTTTGGTTTTGGCTTGGCCATGCATTCTTCAGCGATCCTAGACATTCATGCGCTCTGCTGTTCACTTCTTTGTTTACGGCCCGACTAAACGGTCTCTTCTCTCTATATCTTCGTTGCTCTCCATGGTATTGATCATAAAGGCTCAGATCATAAATGTTCTATGCTCATTTTTGACAATCAGAAATCTCTTTTGGAATATTAACGGTTCTAAAGAGACATCAGACAAGGTAGCGCAAAGTAGTAATGGAATAATTCACCTCCCGGTTGTGGCGGGGGCTTTTCAGTAGGGATGTCCCCATACACTTGTTTCGCTTCCGATACGATAACTCAATTTCTGTGTTAGCCGGCCTGGTACCGAATACCGATCAGTGTCGTGATCTCATGTTGTGTTTATAGCAGACTCCACTCAAATGTGCACAGTTTGGGCAAGTCCTAAGCAAACTCCACATGTCAACCCCTTACCCCTGTGTCGGATCAGTGGTTAGACTGGCATATTCGCCGATACCGATATGACCCGATATGACAGACAAGGGCCGATTGGATACTTTTCCCGATACCGATACAGTGTCTGCCCATCTGTTTGGCACATGGCAGCGCCTTTATTCTGAAAACGTCCCCGGCAGTAAGACGGTTTAAAAAGAAAAAGAAGCTAAACGTGCCCAGGTTCTGAATTGATTCGCTGTTGAAGCCCTCACGCCTGATTGTCCGCTGAGAAACAGGTGTTGTATTAATGTCCTCCCAGCAGCAGCAGCAGCACGGTGAAAGCTCTGCCCCACCGGCTCCATTGATTTTCTCTTTCTTAACCCAGCCGCTCCATTGATGCGTGCAGAAAGAGAGAAACAGCCGAACAGCTCAGCACTGACTGCCTGACCAGTCCACCTCTCTCACACACTGACTGCCTGACCAGTCCACCTCTCTCACACACTGACTGCCTGACCAGTCCACCTCTCTCACACACTGACTGCCTGACCAGTCCACCTCTCACAAGGACATGAGCTGAGATGCAGGGTTGGCATATTATAGCTCCAGTTTGCAGTTTACATCTTGGACTTACTGGTGGCAAAGCCAAATTTATGTGAGATCTCTTCAGGTCCTCTGACAAAGATTTCTCCTGAAGATTGCTGCGACCGGACCGGGCCTTTTGCAGTGGTCGCTCTCACACTGTGGAACGCCCTAACCGATAAGATCTTGTTTAAAACACATTTTTTTAGGTTACATTTGGTCTTGTAATTATTTAATTTTTTATCTGACCTTCTTATCTAGTTTTAACTTGATTGTTTTATATTGTTGTTCACTGTATAGCACTTTGGTAACTTTGTTTTGAAAGGTGGTTTATAAATACATTTTACTTACTTACTAGCGTTGGAACTTAAAGCGCTAGTTCACCCCCGAAATCTTTCGTATCCGGTCTTCTAAATGTACTAGTATTGGCATCGGAATACCAAAAGTATGCATTGTTCACAAGTTTTCAAAGTGCAGAAGGAGACAGACCTGTCTCTCTAAAAAAAGAAAAGAAAAAAAAACTTTTGAAAATAGCAGATCTACAAGCCTGTAAAGCCGGTGCCACTCGTCTGCAACTGGTCCAAATAACGGTCCGGCCGGGATGATTTGTTTATTTTTCACAGTTCTTATTTGAGGCGATCTAAGATGGGGATTACAATACAAATAAAAAGTACATGACCCCGTGGACCGCCCTCTAGCGATATTGACTCCATAGATATCTAGAAAACCTAAACCTTGCCATTCCCCTCGACTTATTTTCTGTTCAGTCTTTCTTTAAGAATCTCTGCTGTGTCCACCTGTCCTGCATGCCTCACTTGATTCTGATTACTCTCGAGTGGTTTTTAGAACACATTTTATTGCACAGCTAAATCCTCTGTTTTAGTTTAACTCTGAAACCCTAAATATGCCCATTTAGTTATACGTCAACTAAACTCAACTGCGTATACAGGGTGGAACCATTAAAACAGAACATATCCACCAACCCCAGAAACTTTGGCATTCTTTTAGATCAGTCTATGCTGTCACCTTCGTAACATTAATTGCCAAACTAAGATCAGTTGTTTCACACCCGGAGTTAGAAACGATAGTATCCATGCATTTGTATCATCACGTCTTGATTTTATTGTAATTCTCTGTTTACCTGTCCGTCTAAAACCGCATTAGATCGCCTGCAACTGGTTCGGAATACAGCCGCTATAGGTTGCCTCCCTACACTGGCTCCCAGTTAATTACAGAATACATTTTAAGACTCTAGTCATTACACAACGAGCCCTCCACGGCCAGGCACCTCCTTATCTCTCTGACCTGCTCCAACCGTATGTGTCCATTATGGGTCACTGAGATCCACATCACAGGCTTTGCTGGTTGTTCCTCAGACAAAACGAAAGGCGATCGAGACTTTGCATGTTTTGCCCCCTATAGGCTATGGAATGAGCTCCCACTCCACCATAAGAACTGTGGATTATTTATGTGGGGCGGCGGTGGCTCAGGGGTAGAGTGCCTGGATGGGAACCGCAAGGTTGCCAGTTCAAACCCGGGCTCCCCCAGAGTTACTGTCGAAGTGTCCTTGAGCAAGACACTGAACCCCTAATTGCTCCCGATGTGCTAGTTGGTGCCTTGCATGGTTTCCGCTGCCATCGGTGTATGAATGGGTGAATGTAATGCACAATCTATGTAAAGCGCCTTGGATAAAGGCGCTATATAAATGCACCATTTACCATTTTATGTGGACATTTTCAAAGGACTGTTGAAAACTCACCTTTTTAAACAGGCCTTTCCATAGCCGGCCTCGTTAAATGTTGATTGCTTTATTTTTTACTCTACTTTTTCTATTTTGTCTTACTTTATTGGTGATTTAGTTCTTGACTATAGTTTTGACTATTGACTTGTTTTAATTTTATTGTTGTTAAAGCACTTTGTGACTGTAATTGTCTGTGAAAGGTGCTCTATAAATTATCTTTACTTACTTACTGCTGTAGCACACAGACCTGTAGGTCACACCTGGTGGTCGGTTCAAATCCCTACAAATGGACCTCAGACATTTTGAGCAATCTCTCTCTCTCTCTCTCTCTCTATCTCTCTCTCTCTCTCTCTCATTTTGTCCTTAATTAACATGCTGTCTACAGTTATAATGTCGTTTTTTGTGTTATTGTTTTCATCAATGTTTGCCTGTTCTCTCTCCCATGGTACCAACATCAATCTTATCCAACAATAACAACATATTCTAATCAGTTTTGGGTCTGCGGTGCTAAATCTCATCAAATGGTGGTCCCGGGCTCAACAGCTGAATAAATAATGGGTCGCCCTTGATATGAAAGGTGTGTGTGTGTGTGTGTGTGTGTGTGTGTGTGTATGTGTGTGTGTGTGCGCATCAGTGCTACATTAGCCCATTCTGACCGGGAACCCGTTTTGGTGTTAGCATCATGTCATGCTTTAGCTATTGAAAAATAGCAGATCTACAAGCTCATAGCGCGCCACCGAGTGGCGCGCTATGAGCTTGTAGGTCTGCTATTTTTGAAAAATCGAAGAAAGACTGACATTTTTAGAATCTGATCTCAGGTCAGAATGGGTTAATCAGACCTAGTGTGTGTCCAGTGGAAACCTCGTATGAATCTGATCTCAGGTCAGAATGGGTTAAGAGAATGCTAATACAGCACTGCTTCTCCCTGAAGGGAGACGCGCGGACTAAAAGAGACGCGCGGACTAAAAGGGAAAGCTTTATTAGCAGTGCTGCTGCTGCCGCGGCTGCTAAATGATTCAAACTGGCTGCTAGCTCCCATTTTAACCCATTCTGACCTGAGATCAGATTCTAAAAATGTCTTGTATACATCCTGACAGTTTTCATTCTGACCTGAGATCAGATTCTAAAAAATGTCTTGTATACATCCTGACAGTTTTCATTCTGACCTGAGATCAGATTCTAAAAATGTCTTGTATACATCCTGACAGTTTTCATTCTGACCTGAGATCACATTCTAAAAAATGTCTTGTATACATCCTGACAGTTTTCATTCTGACCTGAGATCAGATTCTAAAAATGTCTTGTATACATCCTGACAGTTTTCATTCTGACCTGAGATCACATTCTAAAAAATGTCTTGTATACATCCTGACAGTTTTCATTCTGACCTGAGATCAGATTCTAAAAATGTCTTCTATATGTCAGTCGCTCTTCGATTTTTCAAAAATAGCAGACCTACAAGCTCATAGCGCGCCACTCGGTGGCGCGCTATGAGCTTGTAGATCTGCTATTTTTAAATAGATAAAGCACCAATGGGTTCCCGCCCAAAATGGGTTAAAAGCATCAATATTTCAGCTCATTCTGTCCGATGTTGGACACTGATGCGTACATTTGACAAATTCTCTTTCTTTTTCACCCCCCCCCCCCCCACCACTGTGTTGATTTTGACAGCACATTTTGATTCAGTCATACATAGTATTCTTTTTGAATTAAAACTCCATTTAGTTTTAGTCGTATTTCAGTCATCTGAAATGCATTGGTTTTGGTCTAATTTTAGTTGGCTAAATCAGTGGTCTTGAGAGCGTAACGCGGAACCAAATGGACCCGGCTCTCAAATGTTCTCAAGTGCTCTCATGTAGAAGTTAATTTACAAGTGGTCAGTCAACGCATTTAGAGAATATAGAATAATCTTTATTTTGATCAACATGTGCTTGTTCTCTCTCCTAATGGTACCAACATATAATAAATACATCAAAGATGCGAATATAATCCATTTCTAATGGATGAAGCCTTGGCCTCGAAGAGAGGTCAACCTTCTTAGAGTGTTTTAATGTCCTGGACCGGAAGTTGGCAGAATGCACCGGACTCGGGCTGCAGCCCAGTTTTAATGATCTTAAATCCCTTTATTTTAGATTGTTTTTTTTTGTAATAGTACAACATAAACATTTCAGATACTTTAGTTGTCACTATACTATACTTTAAAACAGTTGTCATGTTGCACACACCGCCCTCATTGAAAACAATTCTAGGCCTATTTCAAACTCCAGCTTGTCCCAGTTCAGGCTGCATGAACAGCGCTCGAGCGCTCAGTTTTCAGTTTTCTGCCCCCTCAATGTCCTAACTCTGTCTTACTCTATATGGCTCTGAGCATGTGTGCGCTTTGCCCTCATCTGATTGGACAGTATACAGTGACATGCCCAACTCAACTGTTCTAATTGGACAATATCCCTATAGTATAGACACAGGCAACATACTGTAACACACTAGCAATTCCGCGGGATTGCATCTTTCTAGATTTTATATTTCGTTTTTGCCAGTGAAAAAAGGTATTCGACGGACATTCTGCCATAGTTTTAGTTGACGGAATCGATATTCAACACTCAACACTGTTGTGTCGAACGGGGGGGATTAGTGGGTCAGTTGGTCTGTCAGTGTAGTCTCACGTGGTCAGAAGATGCCGTGTGTGTGTGTGTGTGCGCACGCCGCATGCATTTCTATTATGTCCTTGATCCATACATACTGTATAAACATATAGGAAAGTTTAGATTGGGATAAACTTCTGTCTGTTCCAATTCAAAGGGCTTTATTGGCATGTTCCATGCTGTGTGGTTGGAGCTTACAGCTGCAGACAGCTGTAAGTGCACTGAACCGTGAACCGCTCCTGGTTGGTGTCTCACACGGCTTCCTCCACTCTGTGTGTGTGTGTGTGTGTGTGTGTGTGTGTGTGTGAATGAGAGAATGTATACTGTACAACGCTTTTAATCAAGGCTCTCGTTGGATCAAGGCCATATAGAAATGCGCGCACACACACACACACACACACGCAGACACACACACACACACACACACACACACACACACACACACACACGCAGACACGCACACACACACACACACACGCTTCTGCTTGCTGTTCATCGCCACAGGGACAACGTGTTAATTAAGCATCACTAACACAGGTCAAATAGAGCTATGCTCTCGCTCTCTCTCACCCCCCCTCTCTCTCTCTCTCTCTCTCTCTCTCTCACCCTCTGTCCCTCTCTCTCTCTCTCTCATAATGCATGGACATTATGAATGATGATGATAGCGTACTCACCGTACTGTGTGGGCCAACACACCATAATACAGTGTCTGTGGAGGTCCTACTGTATAGTGTTCAGTGTCTGTGTGCATCTGCATGTGCTCTCTCACAGCGTGGACCAATCCCTAAAGCGTTATTCATAGTCTGGATTTTCGGTGGTGAGGTGACCACCGAACTACAACATGACGTCACGAGCCGCGGTGAAGAGCAAACCACCGCCACCGCTCCAGCCCTTCTCTCTGTTTTTACTCACCACCGTTCAACGTTATTTCAGCTCCGGTGGTCAGCTCACCACCGGAGCGGTGGTCAGCTCACCACCGGAGCGGTGGTCACCTCACCACCGGAGCGGTGGTCACCTCACCACCGGAGCGGTGGTCAGCTCACCACCGGAGCGGTGGTCACCTCACCACCGGAGCGGTGGTCACCTCACCACCGGAGCGGTGGTCACCTCACCACCGGAGCGGTGGTCAGCTCACCGCCGGAGCGGTGGTCACCTCACCGCCGGAGTGGTGGTCACCTCACCACCGAAAATCCAGACTATGAATGAGCCTTTATAGGCACCTGCATGCTCTCTCAGAGAGCGTGGACCAATCCCTGATAAGCCCAACGTCCACTCTCCTTCTTCATTGGCTGCTTTAATTGGTGCGCGCCGGGCTGTCACGAGCTTAATCATTGCCATTAACGGTCTAATTGTGTTTCTGGCGTTGGAACGACGGAACATTTTGAATAGAACATTATTTCCGTTGGCCTTTCAGGCTTCGTAATGACGAGGTGCGCAGGGCAGGTATATGACAGATAACTGCCGATACCAAGACCTTACTAACGTAATGACGAGGTGCGCAGGGCAGATATATGACAGATAACTGCCTATACCAAGACCTTACTGGCATTTATTTTAACCCATTCTGACCTGGCACCCATTTTGGTGTTAACATCATGTTATGCTTTAGCTATTGAAAAATAGCAGATCTACAAGCTCATAGCGCGCCACCGAGTGGCGCGCTACGAGCTTGTAGGTCTGCTATTTTTGAAAAATCGAAGAACGACTGACATTTTTAGAATCTGATCTCGGGTCAGAATGGGTTCATCAGACCAGTGTGTGTCCAGTGGAAACCTCGTATGAATCTGATCTCAGGTCAGAATGGGTTAATATTATGGTATAAGTGTCGCAGTGTTTTATAGATCAGTTATTTCTGCTTTTTTAAATGTATTAACATCTTTCAACATGCAATTATGCGATTATTGCCGTTAGGACAAAATGCAGCAGTTTGCGACCCTTTCAGCCTCCCCTCAACATGTTTGCCTCTTTCTTATATCATTTGACAATTTGGCCAATGTCTGATACCTTTTTTGAGTCTAGTTTTAGTTTTTTTGGTCACTGTTGAAGCTCTTCTCTTCTCTTCTCTTCTCTTCTCTTCTCTTCTCTTCTCTTCTCTTCTCTTCTCTTCTCTTCTCTTCTCTTCTCTTCTCTTCTCTTCTCTTCTCTTAAATTGTCACTGGTCATCTGGGGACTGGGCCGAGGAATTGCACGGCCAAAATGCCCCCCCCCCCCCCCCCCCCCATCATCCAGTGACTTTTAGATGGAGTGTAAATTGGTGCACGCGGACACACACACACGCACGCACGCACACACGAGCCTGCCTCCAGTGCTGCCAGTGATTCATACATCTCGTTCACGTTGTACTGTATTGTTTTGTAAATCGATCACAGTTCCATTTGTGCCATAGAGTAGGTTTCTGCTGGGCTCGGCATTCTGCTGTTATTGTGGATGCTGATGGAGCTGTTGTACTGTGTCTGATAATCCACTGTTACCAGCCGGAGTTGCAAACAAACAAACATTATTTTAGCAGGTGACAAAAGCCTGGCAAGAAGTCAAAGACATAAGGCTGCTCAGTGTGGAGAAGGTTATGTGCGGTCGGTGTGTGATGGGCCAGTGTAGTGCAGTGGTTTTTACACCCTTTTCACATAAAGGACCTTAACCCCTTCTGACCTGAGATCAGATTCTAAAAATGTCTGTTTGAAAATGACAGTTTTCTGAAAAAGCTATGTTTCTATGTCAGTCAGTTCTTCGATTTTTCAAAAATAGCAGATCTACAAGCTCATAGCGCGCCACTCGGTGGCGCGCTATGAGCTTGTAGATCTGCTATTTTTAAATGGCTATAAAGCATAACGTAATGCTAACACCAAAAGGGGTTCCCGGCCTAAAATGGGTCAAGGTCCATTATTTATTTGGCAGTGATGTAAACAGGTTTTCAATGTCATGAGTCCCGGGATGCAGGGATGGTCTTTTAGAAATGAGTCCCAGGGACATTTTATGAGTCCCACTTCAACCACGTTAGGAGTCATATTTTTACAATCCCATTTAAATATAATTTCATATGGTTATAATGTGGTTATATTCATGTAGAAAACAGAAGAAGAGATGATTGTTATAACTAAAGCTAGCAAAATAAACTAGAATAAAAAACAGTACAGTAGTACTGTAGTGCATCCCATTAATGCAGATGTCGTTGTTTTATTGCGTCCCTTAACTATAAACTGCGTCTTGGGATGCACAATGCTTGTTGGATAATATTTTGTCCACAATTGTATTTATGTGGTTTGGTACCATAGGAGAGATAGCGTTGATTCAAATGACAATTCTTCTAACATATTCTTGTGTAGACTTCTTGTACATTATTGTGTTTCACAATCATTTTACACTTGAGAGCATAATATTGAACCAAATGGACCCGGTCCAATAGCAGATCAACAAGCTCACAACACGTGTTGTAAGCTTGTTGATCTGCTATTTCTGTAAAAAAAAACGAAAAAGGAAAATGTATGGACATTTTTCAACATGGAAACATAATTTGCGATGATCTTAAATAATTGATATTAGGCGTTTATGTAATAAGCGTGACAGGCATACTTTTATGTCCATGTAGATCCCTGATGTCGCCGAGTCACTCATCCTGCTCAATGTCGACTCGCTGAGTCACTGGTGGTGAATGACATGTGTGCGTGTGACCTTTAAATGGCGTGTGTGTGTGACAGGGTTTGAAGTGTGTGTGTGTGTGTGTGTGTGTGTGTGTGTGTGTGTGTGTGTGTGTGTGTGTGTGTGTGCGTGTGTGTGCGTGTGCGTGTATCCTTGGAGTGGCATGAACCTTTGATTCTAGCTTAGAAGAAGCCTTTATGACCGAAGACTACAAAACCGAACAACCCCCCCCCCCGCCCTCCTCTTGCACTATCATGATCATTTTTGCACCTTTCTAAACTAAATTTGCTGTATATATGGAACATACTGTAGCCTCAATTGCTCCTTCTTAAACTAAACTTTGTGGTATATGGAACATTATATGGAACATTACCTACTGTGAAACTGTTCACAAAAGTGTACCTAACTTTGCTGCAGGGAAAACATGCACATGTTACTATTATCTTTACACTTTGATTGCTCTTTCTTGCATTCTTTATTCTTATTTGCTGTGCTTTCTGTGGTTTTTGTTGTTTTTGCATGTTATACTATCTATGCCGCTGCATTGGATTTGGAAGCCAAAACAAACATACGTGTTACTCGTATGTACCTGACCTGTACACATGATGTAACAGTAAAGTGCGACCGTGAACCTTGGAAGTCGTTAAGCTAAGCTAGGTTTTTATTATTGTAGGTGCAATCTACTGTTGTGTTTATCTTTTGCAGCCTAGGACTGGCTTCCAATAAAATAAAATAAACGGCTCGCAAAGTTCTGTGCAATCTCTTCTACTATCGGTAAAAGCCAAACACGAAGGCGAAGACACTGTACCTCTTAAGGGTGTGTGGGGTATTTGTCCAAGATTAGCCGACTGCATTTTGTACAGCACGTGTAAATATTTGTGTACCGTATCTCTTATGTGGACATTAGGGTGTGTGATATTAAATGTGAGCTTAGTTTACCATAATCACATAAAACACATAAAACACATTTATTAATTAGTATAACATATTAGGCCAAACTCTAAAACTAAATACATCGACTATCGACTACGAGATTGGTAGTCGACGAAGACTCATTCCGATCGATTATTGCACTATTTGACTAATGGAGGTCAGCCTATAGTGGACTTACAGTAAATACATGATTTAAATGTGTGTTTTCCAGGACTTGAACCGCGTGCTGAAAGAAGAGCAGGTTGGTCTGGACGGAGCCAGGAGGAAAGACTGGCACGACTACGAAGCAATCAGGAGAGACGCTGCGCGCTCTGGTAGGTCGACCAAAACTGCGAACGGACCAATCGCATCGCATGAGTGGGGGGGTGGGGTGGGGGGGGGGGGGGGGGCTGGGGGCTGGGGGGTAATGTAATTAGAGTTTGGGATCCGGAACCGTCTGAGAGTTACAGACCTGCAAGGGTCTTGGTTTTGCATGGATGAAAATAGAACCCTTGGGGCCCTGTTCTCCTCACTGCCTTACCCCTTATCCCTAAACTTGAAAATAGCCAATCTACAAAGCTCACAACGTGTCGATGTAGATCGGCTAGTTGAAACACTTAAAGCGTTTTTCAAAATAGTAAAAAAAAAAAGGCAAAGAAGTTTTGGGATAAGGGGGTATACCTGTAGGCAGTGACGAAGATATACAGGCTGAGTTATATGTGTGTGTACACACAGCAGCCATACGCCATGCTTTCAACTTATCTCACTGTATTATGCAAGGAGACCGCTGGTTCAAAGTGGAATATTCCACTGACAATGAGACAATGCATGTGCACGCACGCACAGTCGGACACGTGCATGCACGCTCACGCACGCACGCACGCACACACGCACATGCACGCTCACACACACGCATACTCTCCTGCACCCTCTCTGAAGTCATCAGTTTAAATGTTTGCGAAGGTCATTATATTCTGTTCCAACATAAACAGAAACACAATTAATTATAGTTTCAAACCCTGCGACACTTTGCACAACCTAATGAAGTGTAATGAAATCATACAAGTAGAAGCAGAAGGCCACTTCAGACTCCACTATTATAGTTTATAGTACACTGGGTATCTGCACATTACGTGTTATGCGGCTGCCTTATTTGTACATTTATATATAATTCTTCTCCCTTTATTGCGTTACAGCTGAGGCTTCTTAATGTTAACTTGGTTTTATATTAATGTTATTGTGATGTTTTTTTCAGAGCAGTGGTTTAATTTCAACCCTTTTCATACCAAGGCCCATTATTGATTCTGCATTTGAGCCACGGACTAAAGACTACAGAATTTTGTTATCGTCGGATCAGATTTTGTACACAATTCCATGCTGTATTGATGTTGGAGAGACAGGAGAGATGACAGGCAAACGTTGATCAAAAGGACAATTCTTCTACAGTACATTCTCTAATGGTGTAGTGTCAGACTTCTTGTAAATTAAGTACCCTCTATTGTGCTGAATATACGTTTTTTCCCAATGGAAATATCCTAAAAAACGGGGTCGTATTATTAGTCGGGGACTAGACAATTTGATTTGACATTCAATGTTCTTTTCCCACAAATGAGTTTTGAAAAATGGGGCTCGTCTTTGTGTGTGTGTGTGTGTGTGTGTGTGTGTGTGTGTGTGTGTGTGTGTGTGTGTGTGTGTGTGTGTGTGTGTGTGTGTGTGTGTGTGTGTGTGTGTGTGTGTGTGTGTGTGTGTGTGTGTGTGTGTGTGTGTGTGTGTGTGTGTGTGTGTGTGTGTGTGTGTGTGTGTGTGTGTGTGTGTGTGTGTGTGCGCGCGTGCGAGAAAGAGAGGTTACTAATATGGATGTTATTGTTACCCAGATTGCTAAAAATCTGCCTTTGGTGGGATATAATTGTCCTTGTGTTTGGGAGTCTGGACCATGTTCACAAACTTGTGCTCGGGGGCCCGCCGTCCTTGGGAAGATTGCAAAAATCAATGCAAAAAAAGTTGGCTAAATACGGGTCTGTCTCAGCTAAACACTAAACACAAAAACATTCTGGGTGACTGAAACTAAATTAAAACCATTCAAGAGACTAAAATAGAAATTTGCTGCCAAAAACAACAATGGGTTGAACCGTAATGTAACCGTCTTCTGATCAGTGTTTGGATCTAATGTATTGATCCAAATACAACATATTTAACCCATTCTGGGTGGAACCCCTTTTTGGTGTTTCAAGCATTATGTTATACTTTAGCTATTGGAAAATAGGTCTGTTATTTTTGAAAAATCGTGAAAATGTTGCACAAATCTGAATATATATATTCTTTCAGAGTGAGCGTTTTTAACTCAAATCTTTGCTTCTGGGAGGGGGGTCCCTGGAACAACATATTTTCAGATGGAGGTCGTCGGCCAATTACATATTTTTTGGGGTCCTTCACATGACAATGTTTGAGAAACACTGACATACTGTAGAAACAGGTTTTTCAGAAAAACTTTCATGTTTTAGAAGACATTTGTAGAATCGAACTCAGGTCTAAATGGGTTAATATATGTCTGTGTGTGTGTGTGTGTGTGTGTGTGTGTGTGTGTGTGTGTGTGTGTGTGTGTGTGTGTGTGTGTGTGTGTGTGTGTGTGTGTGTGTGTGTGTGTGTGTGTGTGTGTGTGTGTGTGTGTGTGTGTGTAACAGGTAATGGTGAGCAGGGCAAGGCGTTTCCCCTCAGCGAGGCTGACCGGGTGGACGCAGCCTACAGGGAGAATGGATTCAACATCTACGTCAGCGACAGGATCTCCCTCAACCGCTCTGTGCCCGACATCAGGCACCCAAAGTGAGTCTCCCGTGTGTGTGTGTGTGTGTGTGTGTGTGTGTGTGTGTGTGTGTGACCCACCCGTGGACAGAAAAAAACAAATGTTACTTTGACACTCGATTTGCCACACGATAATTATGCCATTCACTTCATGCATGCGCATGTACCCTATACTTCTTACTAGTAGTAGGGAGGGGCTTCGGCCCAATCAGAGGCAGGCGGGGGTGGGCGCTGTGAATTAGCCATTAACTGGTTAAGGACATAAAACGTCCCTGAACGTCATAAGGATTGGAACCGAGAGGTGCCTTCGACGTGTGTGGCCGTCCTAGCGCACCCTCAAAGATACGGGGCGAGATAAGAATATTCAGAATTTTTCCTATTTTATTTTTTGGCATTTCGCTTTTCGCTTGCCGTATGCTAACGCTCTGTGCAATTATTAGCTTGTCATTGACTCCCATGTTAGCGCGGCGGAAAGAATGACTCGTATCTGCTAATCCAGGGCGCTCTCCGTGTTGATGAAAGGATCGATATGCTGGCGCTTCATTTCTGCTCCTCATCCGTCTCTCCCGCAAAATATGAACGCTTTTTGGAGCGTATATAAATATATTAAGATGATCGGGAATTGTGAGGTCACTTTGTAAAGTCAACTTTTTTAGGAAAGTGTTTCCGGTTCATGGCTTTCAGAGTAAAAGCGATCAGACAACTCTGGCACCCCGGAGCTTCTATTTTGATGCACTTCCGGCACTGATTGTGTTAAAGCACAACAACCACCACCACCTCTTTAAGTAGTGCCTCTTGACCGCCACTTCCAGACACTCTTCTATTCAGAAACGTGACGTATATCCTACTATAAATGTGCCACGTCTCTGCGTGCGTGCGTGCGTACAGTACGTGTGTGTGTGCGTGTACGGTTGTAATGCACGTAACTCGAGAACCGTTTGACCCACCGACTTCACATTCGACACACGCGTTCCACACCCCCCCCCAACAGGGAGTGTACAGTGCCAGGTATCGAGTCGGTCGGACACACGGTTCTCCAGAACCACCACAAAAGGCTCTGGTCAGGCTCTGCCAGTGGGCCTAATGAGGCCAACTCCTTTCACCTGGGCCAGGCTCTGCCAGTGGGCCGAATTGATTGCCAAGTACACTTTTCAGTTTGCAGATGCAGTTGCATCGTTCCCAAGTAGGCCGGTGGCCGACTGCGACGGGCACGTACAGGTCTAGTTCTTTTGCATGGAGGGAGGATGCCCTCCTCGGCACTGTGTTTGTCATAGATGCTTGTCTTAATGGGATCCGATCAGTGTTTGAACACCACGCTATGCGCCGTCGTCAGAGACGTGCATTAGTACAGTGCATACACGGCAGGCTCAAAGCTGTTAATAATTGATGGCAACATTATTCTCTTATCTGGAGTGCCTCTCTGTCTTATCGGAGCACAGCACATAATGAACCTTCCACCTCACATTAACAGCTTTATTTAACAGCCAACACCTAAGGGGAGAAAACAAGGGAAAGAGAGTCCCGTGCATGGGACACTGGCACTGACGGATTGATTGATTGATTGATTGATTGATACATGCATGTTTGGCATTCAATGTGTTAACCCATTCAGACTGTACGAGGTGTGGGCGGGAACGTCATAACTCATCCAATCGCATTTTCATTGACATAAAACAAGAGAAAAATATTCTGTTTATTTTTCTCACAGTTTTCTGTAAAAAAACATAATGTTTCTATATCAGTGTTTCAAAACAGACATTTTCATGTCAAGGACCCCCAGACATACATGTAATTTGGCCCGTCGACCCCCCATCTGAAAATATCTTGTTCCAAGGACAAAGATTTGAGTTAAAAACGTTCGCTCCGAAATAGCAGATAGCAGATCTATGAGCTTGTAGATCTGCTATTTTTCAATAGCTAAAGTATAACATAATGCTAAAACACCAAAAAGGGGCACGGTGGCACAGTTGGTAGTGCTGTCGCCTCACAGCTAGAAGGTCCTTGGTTCGATTCCCACTCGGGACGCTGTGGGCGCTGGCGGCGTGTTTCCTCCTCCGCGTCATCAGTGCCCATACCCGAAGGCGGGGTTGGCGAATGGGCCTTTCTGTGTGGAGTTTGCATGTTCTCCCCGTGTCCCCTAGGGTAGGTACCCTCACAAAAAACATGCAGTAATCCTGGTCTCTAAACTACCTCCCCCTGGCCAGCCGGGGCGCCTGATGGAGGGGAAAGGAACTGGTTGGAATAACGTTTTCCTTCCACGCGCTACGTCCAACCAGGGAAACTCCCCCCTGTCAGGTGTAAAGGAGAAACTTGGATACTCAGGCATGAAGGAAGCATGAGTTCAAGTCCGTTGCTCTCCCCTTGTCCCCCATATATGGGGACTAGGTTGATGGAGGGTGTGTAGAGCCCAGGATCACATTAGATGATTGACACAGGGGTAAAAAATGGTTTACAAAATCGTGGGATAAAAAATATATGAAAAAAAAACTAAAAGGGGTTCCAGACTCCCCGTCCTGAATGGATTAATCTTAACAGCCACAGGTCTTATCAAAGTGCTCTCTGTACCTGCATGGTGTCAGGAGGCGGCAGGAGACAGGCTCTGTTATCCCATTTAGACCATTTAGCCTTCTAAATCCTGGCAGTTTTCTGTTTTTATATCAGTGGTTCTCAAACACTTTCATGTCAAGGACCCCCAAAAATGTATGTAATTGGCCGCCGACCCCCATCTGTTCGCTCATATTCAAAGATTTGCACCGCATTTTTACGATTTTTCTAAAAATAGCAGATCTACAAGCTCGTAGCTACGTAGATCTGCTATTTTTCAATGGCTAAAGTACCAAAAGGGGTTATTGAACCATACCAGTCATGCGTCAGAGTCCGTCCTGAGGAGACCGAGTTGGTGACTGAATCCCAACGGAATACATTCTCTCTCTGTAATACGTTTTCTCTATTGATACAGATTAGTTTGGGAGCTGAGGGGGAGGTGGAAATTATAATAATAATAGTCATAATACAGCTTTTGTCCCCACACGTCTCATATTTGTCATTGACAATGCAAGGAGAAATTAGGTCATATTATGTCCGTCAAATACGACGTAAATTTGTGGCAACACAAACATTAAATGCCGTTGACAATGAAGGGTGAATTTACGTCATATGTAGACGAGCAAATTGGCGAACCAATCACATGAATTCAGTTGTTCATGAGATGATGTAGGATGATGTATAACGATAAGAGCTCCACCCACTTCACACATGTTTGGATGTACTTTACATTCTTGCAAATCTTGCAAATCTTCAAAGTCCTACAGGGTTTAAAGACATGGCAAGGAAATAAAACTAAACTGTTACCTGGGGGACAGGTACTATAGGCAGAACTAGGAGTCAAATAAAAAACCACCGGTTGGTAAAACAGGGAAAACACAAACACGGCCCATACATAATGAATAGAGCGCTTTGTTCAAAGTTAAGGCTTTCAGTCTGTGGTGTTTTTAGGTGAGTAATGTGTTTCTATCGATCCATATTTGTTTGGAAGCTGAGAGAGAGAGAGAGGTGGTGTGTAGGACTATAGGGAGACACAGGAGAGAAGACTGGCCCAATTCACTATGGATTTCTGCCATCATTGCTTGTGCGAGCAGAGCGCAAACTACTGTCCTCGGCTGCGTCTGTCGGTGACTGCCTCGGCCAATCAGGGATTGTGCATTGTGTATTGTTGGTGGCGTCGCTCGGGCCAATCGGAGCGCAAGTTGGGAGCTTGCGGCGTATGTCGGCCAATTGGATTGGCTCCGTATGTTGGCGGCTATAGCCCCTCCTATATACAGGTTTAATGTTTGTTTTTAGTTTTAGTTTAGTTGTTTTAAAAATGCCATTAACACCCCGAGCGCGGCATAAACGGAGTTCTCCGTCCTATCAAATAGTAAACGCCCAGCGCTCAGGACGGAGATTAACAATAAAGATAATTTTAATGTTTGTTTTGTCACCGTTTGTTTTACATCATCATGAGCAGCCCTCACTTAGTCACTTCACAGGGTTCTTTTGTAATAATATACAATCTTACCGTAGCTCACAACAACGTATCTCTCTGGTCATGCCGGATAGACCAGTCTGCCGGTCTATCTGTGGTATTTGGTTTCAAGAGGGTGGATAGAGAACATACTGTAGCTTGAAAGGCGCCAAGCAATTTCCCCTGAACCTTTTCATATTTTATAATAATAACCTGGGCCTTAATATTCTGTTTCTGTCGATCACTGCTCCTCGTGCCTCTCTTCTTGTTACATCCCTCCTTTGAAGTCTGTCTGTCTGTCTCTCTCTCTCTCTCTCTCTCTCTCTCTCTCTCTCTCTCTCTCTCTCTCTCTCTCTCTCTCTCTCTCTCTCTCTCTCTCTCTCTCTCTCTCCGTCTCCACTTTTCACCTTTTTTGCTAAATCTAAAGCCAGACACGGATCAATCTAATCCCAAATCAATGGGCTGCAGTATATAGCTGCCATCCTCCTTTAACCCATTCAGGCCTGACGTCGACATTAAAAAAAATCTAAATCATGAC
Source organism: Protomyctophum bolini (assembly GCF_963924005.1). Classification (NCBI taxonomy): domain Eukaryota; kingdom Metazoa; phylum Chordata; class Actinopteri; order Myctophiformes; family Myctophidae; genus Protomyctophum; species Protomyctophum bolini. Next base: position 38,027,520 of record NC_137874.1, on the reverse strand, counting down.
AATTTTCTGAAAGATTTGAGGCACATTTTAACGATTTCTCAAAAATAGCAGACCTACAAGCTCGTAGGGCGCCACTCGGTGGCGCGCTATGAGCTTGTAGATCTGCTATTTTTCAATAGCTAAAGTATATAACAGAATGCTTGAAACACCAAAAGGGGTTAAAGCGATCCACCACCAGGACTGGTTGTCGCTGGAAGTGAGGATTAAGAAGCTGACAGGTTGAATACCTGACGGCAAAGTCGTTTGGTACTATAACTAACGGACCAACAACATGTCATTCACCATATAATATACTGACACAGCTGCACTGCACTGTGGTGGACCGTGACAGATGGAGGAGATTAGTCTAATTAGGTCATTAACACATTTAGTACCGGAACTGCATCAAAATAAAGGCGCTGCTTGCGCCAGAGTAATCGCCAGAGTAGTGATCGCTTCTATTTTGAAAGCCATGAACCGGAAATACTTTCTTAAAAAAGTTGACTGACAAAGTGCCATCACAATCTCCGATCATCTTAATATATTTATATACGCTCCAAAAAGAGTTCATATTTTGCGGGAGAGACGGATGAGGAGCAGAAACGCAGCGCCAGCATATCGATCCATTCATCACCACGGAGAGCGCCCTGGATCAGGAGATACGAGTCATTCTTTCCGCCGCGCTAACATGGGGGTCAATGACAAGCTAATAGTTTCACAGAGCGTTAGCATACGGCAAGCGAAAAGCGAAATGCCAAAAAAAAAAAAGTAATTATTCTGAATATTATTATCTCGCCCCGCGTCGTTTGGACGTCGCTAGGACGTCCACAGACGTCTAAGGCACCTCTCGGTTCCAATCCTTATGACGTTTCAGGACGTATTATGTACAAAATGTGTTAAGGCCTGGAACGCACCTGTGTCGTCTCATAGCTTTTAACCACTTATTTAACCCTTATTGTAAACTTTAGCTGTTTGAAAAATAGCAGATCTATACAGGCTCATATAGCACCGAGTGCAGCTCATATAGCACCGAGTGCCGCGCTATACGAGCTTGTAGATCTGTGTTACCTTTTTTCCACAATATTTTGATTTAGTCTTATAGTCTTAGTGTTTTAAATAACACACACCATTTAGTCTTAGTCCTATTTAGACTTCTGAAAAACCTTAGTCGACTTAGTCTTTAGTCTTCGTCGACAAAATGAACACTGCTGGGGTGTCCCTGGAACAACATATTTTCAGATGGGGGTCAGCAGCAGCCAATTACATACACATTTTTGGGTTTCTTGACATTAAATAGCTTGAGAACCACTGATATAGAAACATATATATTATTTTTTTTCGTAGACATTTAGGTGTAGAATCTGGTCTCAGGTCTCAATGGGTTAACCCATTCTTACGAGCTTGTAGGTCTGCTATTTTTGAAAAATCGAAGAACGACTGACATTTTTAGAATCTGATCTCAGGTCAGAATGGGTTCATCAGACCAGTGTGTGTCCAGTGGAAACCTCGTATGAATCTGATCTCAGGTCAGAATGGGTTAAAGACGAGGCTACTGGACGAGGCATATTGTGCACATCTTCCAATCACTTCCAAACAGACTCGACTCGGCTTGAGGAGCTGCTCGCATTCCGCCTCTCTTTGATTAAGTGACACAGCTGTTTGGAATCAATCCTCTCTGCCATCCTAGTTCTACACAGTCTACGCACCGCATCGATCCGACTGCCCACAGTAGACGACACGCGCACAGTCGCACACACACTCGCACACACTCCCACTTGTTTGTGGTTTTGTTGTGTTCAATACAGTGTCTGAATGATGGCACATTTTGGGCGGGGACATTCTGAGCCATTTAGAGATTGTGGAATAGCTGTCTGGCTACAGTATATATTATACGCGACACTATCCTGACAGCAGCGTTTAGTTTACAACAGTGGTTCTCTAGGTGGGGTCCGGGGACCCCCAGGGGTCGCTGTTCTTCCAGCTGGTTTACACTGTGTCTGTCGCTGTGCTTCCAGCTGGTTTAACACTGTGTCTGTCGCTGTGCTTCCAGCTGGTTTACACTGTGTCTGTCGCTGTGCTTCCACCTGGTTTACACTGTGTCTGTCGCTGTGCTTCCAGCTGGTTTAACACCGTGTCTGTCGCTGTGCTTCCAGCTGGTTTTACACTGTGTCTGTCGCTGTGCTTCCACCTGGTTTAACACTGTGTCTGTCGCTGTGCTTCCAGCTGGTTTTACACTGTGTCTGTCGCTGTGCTTCCACCTGGTTTAACACTGTGTCTGTCGCTGTGCTTCCAGCTGGTTTAACACTGTGTCTGTCGTTGTGCTTCCACCTGGTTTACACTGTGTCTGTCGCTGTGCTTCCAGCTGGTTTACACTGTGTCTGTCGCTGTGCTTCCAGCTGGTTTAACACTGTGTCTGTCGCTGTGCTTCCAGCTGGTTTACACTGTCTGTCGCTGTGCTTCCAGCTGGTTTACACTGTGTCTGTCGCTGTGCTTCCACCTGGTTTACACTGTGTCTGTCGCTGTGCTTCCAGCTGGTTTAACACTGTGTCTGTCGCTGTGCTTCCAGCTGGTTTACACTGTCTGTCGCTGTGCTTCCAGCTGGTTTAACACTGTGTCTGTCGCTGTGCTTCCAGCTGGTTTAACACTGTGTCTGTCGCTGTGCTTCCAGCTGGTTTAACACTGTGTCTGTCGCTGTGCTTCCAGCTGGTTTACACTGTCTGTCGCTGTGCTTCCAGCTGGTTTAACACTGTGTCTGTCGTTGTGCTTCCAGCTGGTTTACACTGTCTGTCGTTGTGCTTCCAGCTGGTTTAACACTGTGTCTGTCGCTGTGCTTCCAGCTGGTTTAACACTGTGTCTGTCGCTGTGCTTCCACCTGGTTTACACTGTGTCTGTCGCTGTGCTTCCAGCTGGTTTAACACTGTGTCTGTCGCTGTGCTTCCAGCTGGTTTAACACTTTGTCTGTCGTTGTGCTTCCTGCTGGTTTAACACTGTGTCTGTCGCTGTGCTTCCAGCTGGTTTAACACTGTGTCTGTCGCTGTGCTTCCAGCTGGTTTACACTGTGTCTGTCGCTGTGCTTCCAGCTGGTTTACACTGTGTCTGTCGCTGTGCTTCCAGCTGGTTTAACACTGTGTCTGTCGCTGTGCTTCCAGCTGGTTTACACTGTGTCTGTCGCTGTGCTTCCAGCTGGTTTACACTGTGTCTGTCGCTGTGCTGCCTTCCAGCTGGTTTACACTGTGTCTGTCGCTGTGCTGCCTTCCAGCTGGTTTTACACTGTGTCTGTCGCTGTGCTTCCAGCTGGTTTACACTGTGTCTGTCGCTGTGCTTCCACCTGGTTTAACACTGTGTCTGTCGCTGTGCTTCCAGCTGGTTTAACACTGTGTCTGTCGCTGTGCTTCCAGCTGGTTTAACACTGTGTCTGTCGCTGTGCTTCCAGCTGGTTTTACACTGTGTCTGTCGCTGTGCTTCCACCTGGTTTAACACTGTGTCTGTCGCTGTGCTTCCAGCTGGTTTAACACTGTGTCTGTCGCTGTGCTTCCAGCTGGTTTTACACTGTGTCTGTCGCTGTGCTTCCACCTGGTTTAACACTGTGTCTGTCGCTGTGCTTCCAGCTGGTTTAACACTGTGTCTGTCGCTGTGCTTCCAGCTGCAAACAGAAGCTGTACTCGGAGCGTCTCCCCAACAGCAGCGTCATCATCCCCTTCCACAACGAGGGCTGGTCGTCTCTGCTGAGGACGGTCCACAGTGTGCTGAACCGCTCACCCCCCGACCTCCTCCACGAGCTCATCCTGGTGGACGACTTCAGTGATAAAGGTACGCACGCACACACACACACACACACACACACACACACACACACACACACACACACACGTACATATGTGTACACACGTCTCGCACAGCAGACTGGATATCTTATCCGATTGTGACTGAGGCCTTTATTTCAATGTGTGTGTGTGTGTGTGTGTGTGTGCGTGCGTGCCTAGCCCGTGCTAACGCTAGCATCTTGTTATATTCATAATCATGTGCATGTTGTTTTGATTTGCGCTCGGCCGCCAAGTGTAAAGTTGAGTCATTGCTGAGACAATAGCCTGGAATTGAGAATGGGAGAATTAGTGCCTGGTGTACTTTCAGTAAGAATGCATGAAATGCAGGTTCCCAAACTTTTTCATGTCAAGGACCCCCAAATTGACACAAAATGATCCTGCGGACCCCCATTTGAAAAGTTATGCCAGGGACCCCCATTAGAGAACATTTTTACGGCTCTAGCAGTGATTCTGAACCCGTTTAATTTCAAGGACCCCCAGTTTAACATGCTTATTAGTCTACGGACCCCCATTTAATGGCATTTCTATCTCTGGGACCCCATACAGGTAAATCTGGGGGTCCTCAACGTGAAAAAGGTTGAGCACCACTCTGACGGGATTGGAAACAAGTTTTCCAAATCCTTAAAGATTTCTGAAAAACCTATTTTTATCTTTTTTGATTGGGCCTCAGGTCTAAATGGGTTAATGATCATAATGTCCCGGGTTGTAGTTTCAACACTGAAAATACTATGAATGCTCGAATCATTATTAATTTCCCATCGACTCTGGTCTATAGTTGACTACAATGTTTTATTAAACACAAAAAGAACAAAGAGATGAAAGAACATACAGCACCCCTTTTATTTTATTTATCTGTACTTATTTATTTATTTTTCAATTCAAAGAAGTCAGAGGAAAGTCATGGCTTGTTTTATTTATTTATTTATTTTTCCAGTCAAACCTTTTCTGTTGGTTGTTGTTGTGATCTCTCCCGATGCCTTCAGTGTGAAGAGAAAGAAAAAGTATCAACCCGTTCTGACCTGAGATCAGATTAAAAAAATGTCTTCTAGATCCTGACAGTTTTCTGAAAAAGCTATGTTTCTATGTCAGTCGTTCTTCGATTTTTCAAAAATAGCAGACCTACAAGCTCGTAGCGCGCCACTCGGTGGCGCGCTACGAGCTTGTAGATCTGTTATTTTTCAATAGCTAAAGCATGACATAATGCTAACACCAAAAGGGGTTTCCCTCGCCCAAAATGGGATAAGGAATATAGGTTTTCATACAGGAGAAACTGAATGAATGAAGCAGTGAGTGTGTTACCTGTCTGCCCCTGTTTTAGCCTCGGAAACACAGACGTTTTTATTTCCAGGAAAGAAAAGAAAAATCACACCCGTGTGAACTGAGTGGTGCAACTCCCTCCCACCTCTCTCTCTCTCTCTCTCTCTCTCTCTCTCTCTCTCTCATTAGCAGGCAACAGAGCAGTGCTCTCTCTCTCTCTCTCTCTCTGTTTCTGGCGCCCCCTACTGGTACTAATAGTCATATACTGGTGCTCATTAACGTCACATACATAGGGTGTACACATACATACGGACATTGCTGGTTGTAGGAGTGGTCACACCACTGAAAAAAACAAGTCTGGGGAAAAATCCCATTCAATTGTGGCATACGGTAGCGTGAAACGGTTCTCTCTCTATCTGCTAATTACTGATGGTCTGCAGCCTTATTCAATTGACACACACACACACACACACACACACACACACACACACACACACACACACACACACACACACACACACACATGCGTGTCTCTCTCTCCGTCTCTCTAATTAATTAAGCTCATCTGCTGCAGGTGCCGTCTTGTTTCTGCCAGCGGATCTTGCCGGGAGCTGCCTATGCTCCTCTCCCTCTCCCTCTCCCTCTCCCTCTCCCTCTCCCTCTCCCTCTCCTCTCCTGTATCAGACCGTGTAATTTCTACCTGTTGTCAAATGACTCACTCAGTCTCCTCTCCTCTCTTCTCTTCTCTTCTCTTCTCTTCTCTTCTCCTCCTCCTCTCCTCTCCTCTCTAATGTGCCATGCAGTCTATGGTCCAGACAGTGTAATTTCCACCTGCTTTCAAATGTCACATTATCTCCAGGTGCATTCTAATCATATCATATATGGCTGTATTTTAATCAATCATATATATATATATATATATATATATATCTTTGTGGTAAGTTAAGGCTTTGAGCTGAACTCTCCCTCACACCAGCCATCATGAGCCTAGCTGTTCCCCATTGGCATCGGTGGCTTATGTTCTGCTCAATAGTATGACTGACATCAAGCATGACTGGATTACACCACTGGGTTTATACTGGCAACCCAACCTTCACCTGCAACGTTCAGGATGTCACCAGGTGTGATGTGACGATCGACACGAGTCACTCCTCTCTTGGGAGCCGAGCGCTTCAGCAACGTTTCACAACTAATGCCTTTTATGTGTTGTACGGATTATCCATTCCGGTTTGCAGTCAGTCAGTGGCTCTCTTGGTTTGCAGCCAATCAGTGGCTCAGTTGCGTAACAGGAGAATGTGCGGGGGAACTAGCATCTGCTTGTTGTTATTGTGTAAATGAGGAGGTGATTTGAACGGTAGAGCTCGCACATGTAATTAAAGGTGTAGGGAAACGGAAATGGTGGGCATTGTATTTTGACGTTTCAGACGGTTTCAACTTAAACACCGCTCTGAAGTTTCTGAACCAATCAGAGCGTCGCATCCCTTCAGGCGATGGGACGGCAGCTAGGGACGGTAGCTATGCTATACGCAGGGCATGGTGTGTGTGTGTTTGTTTACAAGTCAGATAGTTGGCCAGCTGTACCAGTTTACTGTTATGTGGCTTATTTCTACCCTATAATGTTTTCAGATACATATTTTAGCGTGACGATTAAGTTGAAACGGAGTAATGCACTGTCTCGATGTCATTCTGAATCGGAATTTCTGTAATCAGTAGCAGCTGTGTTGGACAGGGTTTGACGGATGTGCAGATATGAGGAATTAAACGGGTGAGCTTCATTTTTATTGGCTTTTATCGATGTGTGTCTTTTATGTAAGTATGCCCATATGATGACCACGGATATGGTCTAAAAGTGTGAAAAACATATTTTTCATTTCACTACGCCTTTAAATGCGCGGAAGACTTCCACTCACCAAGGAGGAGACGACCTAACGGTGCAAAGGTAGTCGACGAAATCAACACTGATTAACGGCTCAATGCTAAATCCCAGGTTACCTCACGTTTTAAAATGAATGAATGCCTCTAAAGACTATTAAATAGAACATCGTCACACTAGCTTTTAGCGGGCGGTCGCTAGCTGGTTTTCAAGGACCGGAAACGGACGAGTATTCCAAGCCCAATAGAACGAGAGTCTATGGTGGTGATAGCAACAGCGCCTGGGGGTTATAGTGGCCATGAGTGAGTTAAACAGGTAGAAGTGACTGCTGTGTATTCTGGTCAGACTATTTTTCTGCAGACCTGGGAGCTAAACTAATGTACCTTAAAATTCTTATCTTGTTGAAACACATTTTCCTGCACATGGCGGTTCAGAGATACAGCTGCCATTGGGGGGGTGGGGGGGGGGAGGTGAAACGAGCAGTGAGAAATAGTGACTCATAGTGACCTGTGTTATTCTTGGAGGGTGTACTGTACGATGTCACGTGTAGCGAGAAAACGTTACTTCATTAGACACCCTGGAGTCGTTTTTATGTGCAATGGTGTATAGAGCACCGAAGTCCTGACGTAACTGGCTCATCCCGACGATTCCCCTGGTTCGCGGAAGTAATTTCTCTATGGAGAATAACATGGGGTGATCTTAATATCGTCTACTATAAGCGTTGTGGTCCAAAAATAAACAAGCTGTCTCGGCGTTATTGTTAGGGAGGTGTCTCTGTATCGTTTGCAACAGTCAGTCACTCATATTATCATACAGTCTGCTTCTAGCGAAAATCTAACTAATTCAGCAGCAGTAACATTAGCGTTTTCTCTCAGTCAGTTGATTCTTCATATCCATATATGGATCACCACCCATCACCACCCACCAGGCAAACCAGGCATACTTGAACTGGTGGGCGTGTCCACATAAAAGCATATGATTTTAACAGATACTGTACACTTTTTGGAAAAAGGTTCTTCCTCCTTATATTATAATAATACCTGATGATCATGTTTTAGGGTGGACAAAAATCGTGGCACTCCATCTGTAAGGATGTCAAAGCAGCCGGCATCGCCTGTCATTGAGCGTGACATGATTATGTCAAAGCAGCCGGCATCGCCTGTCATTGAACGTGACATGATTATGTCAAAGCAGCCGGCATCGCCTGTCATTGAACGTGACATGATTATGTCAAAGCAGCCGGCATCGCCTGTCATTGGAACGTGACACCTGTTTGGTCCCACTATCTCCGTTTGTCATCATGTCGCCACGGTAACCTGAAGTCTCTGTGGACGGACGGCCTGTCTGATGACTCGTCAATCATAACCGTCATGTCAGATGACCCGTCGTCATGGATGTAGAGGTTTTATATTGACGAGCTGTCACTCTTCTTAATGACACGCGTGTGGCATGGCAGGAACTCAACTCACAGCTGTCATGTGTCATGCAGGCACATGTGCACACGCAGACATCAAATTGGGCTTCAGCCCCTGCCCTTAAACCCGTCTGTAAAACAACTGCCAATGCCCCCCTTTCCACGCCATACCCAAAGGGAGCATTCGGGAGAATTGCCTTATTGTGTGTGCGTGTGCGCGTGCGCACGTGCAGCCTGATCCTGACAAAATGAGGCATGAAAGCCATGATTTACATAATTTGTAGTAGTATGTGCTGCTGTGCTGCTGAATTAATTTCGAACCTGAACTGAACTATTAACTATTAACTATTATAATTGCCCTAACCCTCCTGAAGCTGCACACAGCATTTCGCGTTGGACGAATTTGGAGCGCACGCAACCAAACAATAAAATGACATGCCTTTCAGTTCTACTGGATCTCTTCTACCGTAGTCCCTTCCTAACATTTTAGTCTATAGGTTTAGTGTTGAGGGAATTCTCTAAACTCTCGTAACGTAACTTTGGTCCATTCTTTATTTATTTCTCCACTTTATTAATACCAATTGGCATTGCATTTTATATAATTCTAATCGTTGATTAGTCACCTTTACAACGAGGTGTAGTTTGTAAGGATCGGGCGATCGTGGAATGAGCAACACAGCTAAACATGTGGGTTGTGCCTCCAGAAAAGTGGTTGCTTAGTGGATTGGATGATTGCACTCTCCCACAGTAACAAGGAAAAAAACCCACATATTGGTCATTTTCCGAATCAGAATCATTTTATTTGTCATTTTCCTATGTACTTGCATACAAAAGAACATGAAATATCGTTTCCCCTCAGTTATTGGCAGTGCAACATAAAACATAGAGCCTATTTAAAAACACAAGCTAAAAACTAAAACCAAACATGGACAAACATTTAAAAAGAGCCCCAGTATGTATGATGACGTGCAATTTAACACTTTATTAATTTGATACTCAGTGTTGGAGAACTCTGTAGCGTCTGGAAGATCCATACGCAGCCACAACACCTGGTTGGTATCAGGTATGGGACAGTATCTCTCTCACAGGCAAGACAGAACTTGTCATCATTGAAGGCAATCTCAATGCGTTGAGATATCGGGATGAGATTCTGGAAACAGTTGGCGATCCCATATTTTCAGAATCTGTGACCTAACGCCATCCTCCAGGATGATGAAAGAGATAAACCTTCCAAGGAATGAATTTATTAGCACGACGCGTTTCGCCGTGAGCTTCGTTACTTGACGAAGCTCACGGCGAAACGAGTCGTGCTAATAAATAACTTTGATGCAGTAAGTTGTCTCTGTTCCCTGGAGTGTGCGGTCCCTTCCTTGGAACGTTTTTCTCTTTTTTATATATATATATATATATATATATATATATATATATAAAATGACCAGAGGCTCAGAGAACAGCTGGTGTGATCATTTACAACAACTCTCTCACTTAATCTCTCTCTCTCACTCTCACTCTCTCTCTCTCTCGCTGTAATCCCCTTTTCCCTGTGTGTGTGTGTGTGTGTGTGTGTGTGTGTGTGTGTGTGTGTGTGTGTGTGTGTGTGTGTGTGTACGTGTGTACGTGTGTACGTGCGTGTGTTGGTCAGGGCATGGGGGTTGCATTAATCCCAACACACACACACACACACACACACACACACACACACACACACACACACACACACACACACACAAATGTTTGGCAGTTAAAAACGGTAGGCTATAACACACATAGGACAATGGACCCAACTAAGACACACGGGTATGAGTGAATCTGTACGTAGTCTATACTATAACACACATAGGACAATAGAGGCACACGGGTACGAGTGAATCTGTAGTCTATGCTATAACACACATAGGACAATGGACCCAACACAGGCACACGGGTACGAGTGAATCTGTAGTCTATGCTATAACACACATAGGACAATGGACCCAACACAGGCACACGGGTACGAGTGAATCTGTAGTCAAGTGACAGTCCAGTAAGAACAGGGATCTCAGGAGTTCATCTCGGCACAATTAGTATGAATAACTTAAGCTCATTTTTCAGATGTGCTGACGGAGCGTTCCACTGAGTAGTGGCTGCGTAATATAATTAATTCCTGCCCTTGAGCGTCCTAAACCTTGGGCGGGGGGGGGGGGGCGGGGGGGGACTTTTTGAATCCTATTCTTATAATTATGTGGAAAATGACACGGTCGCTTGAAAGCATACGTTACCCATCGTTGTTTTTAAATGCCTGTATAGTATGTTCTGCACCTCTATAGGGTACAGAAGTCACTACCCCTGGGTCACTGCGTATATGGTTGTACTGGAAACCCCATAACGGAAACTTAAGGCCAAACCTCACCAATACAACTATAGTCGCAACTTGCAACCAAACAGTTCTTAAGGCCAGTCCACACCAATGCAACTCCTTGCAACTGGCAGTAGTTGCATTAGTGTGTACCGGCCTTTAGATTGCATCATATATAAGAACTGTGTTCCAAAAATAAACAAACCAACCTGGTTTGATGACGTTTGTGTTTGGAGGGAAAAAAACAACCTCTTGGGTTAAATTAGTATTTTTGAGGAGCGTTAGCTCTCCTATATACAGTACAATGTTTGTTTTAAAAACGTCATTGACAATGAAGGGAAAATGTACGTCATCTTGTCCCTAACACAAACATTAAATGCCATTAACAATAAAGATAATTTAATGTTTCTTTTGACACCGTTTGATTTACATCATCATTACATCACCTAATCTGGTAAGATGATAAGAGCGCCCCTCACACGGGTGTGTTCTTTTACTGTCAGAGAGAGAGAGAGAGAGAGAGAGACACACAGGTGCAGGTTTATCCTCAGAGATTGACTGTGTGACTCTGGAACCGTTCCATTTAGTTCTTCATCACTTCATTGTGCCTCCTCTCTTCTCCTCTCCTCCTTATGTATCCTCCTCCATCATTCATCTCCTTCTCTCTCTCTCTCTCTCTCTCTCTCTCTCTCTCTCTCTCTCTTCCACCACACATCAAACTGGTTGCCTTCATCATTTCACAGTGTGAGTGTTAAACCTCACAGCACCTCCCTAATACATCTCTAGCCACCTCACTCACTGACTGTGTGTGTGTGTGTGTGTGTGTGTGTGTGTGTGTGTGTGTGTGTGTGTGTGTGTGTGTGTGTGTGTGTGTGTGTGTGTGTGTGTGTGTGTGTGTGTGTGTGTGTGTGTGTGTGTGTGTGTGTGTGTGTGTGTGCGTGCGTGCGGCAATATTACTTTTAAATGGCATTTCCAGAAAAGCAGCTTCAAATCTTTCCCAGCTTGCTTCGGGGGAGCAGGGAGTTCAGTGGGTCACTGGAATATTTAATTGGAGTCATAAATGTTCAGCTGCAATCGTTGGCACCGTGTGCGTGTGTGTGTGTGTGTGTGTGCGCGCACAGCCTGATCCTGACAAAATGAGGCATAAAAGCCATGTTTTACATATTTGTAGTAGTATTTGAAATGTGCTGCTGCTGAATTAATTTCAAACCTGAACTGAACTATTTCATTTGACCACGGGGGGTTCCACAGGGATCTATAATAGATATGCTTTTTCCCCCCCTTTTTTCTCAACACCTTGATGTCTTTGCCGAAAATGGCCACTCTACAGTAACCTGACGCTGCCAGATGGGGGCGGTATTGGGCATGTTCCCCAACACAGCTTCCATCTGGGATCTCTCAGGGAGTTCAGCTAACACCAATCCGTTCCGTACCGAACCAATCAGCGTGAGCTAAGTGCGCGATATGTGCGAAACCGGATGTGAAGCTATATAGACACGTCAATATGATTGGTTGTGTTTGCACGCCCACACGGTGATAGACAGACGGTCCCATCCAATCATCTACCAAGTATCTTGAAAAAAAGGAACAGCCCCGTCATCGAATTTGCTTCCGCGATCCCAGATCCCAATAAGCTGTGAAAAAATTTGTGTTGCAAGCTTCTTGGATCTGGCAGCGTCAGGTTAACTCTACAGGGCAAGTGTGTAAATCGTCTATTTTCCACCTGAATAGAGCGTCGCAGGCCCGCCCCCCTTTCAGAACGACGAGTGGCCCAGGAAATGATTCTCCATTCATTTTCTCCATAGGCTTTTCAAAAAGTATTTATTCAAAGACGGTTACGCCGCGGACAAAGCCAACTCGGATCGTGACAAGTCATGACGACAAACACAATATTTTGTGCCGATCAAATAATTTGAAAGGACCACCACACGCGTTCACTTTAACACTTTTTGTTCCCAAAACGTCCACAGGCGTCCTAGGAATTACCGCATGTAGTGCGGTAATTGTCTGTGTCTGTGGACGTCTTGGTAAAAAAACAAAAACATTTAGTTTTTAGTTTTTTCTTTAAAAATGTCAAAAAGTGGGTCTAAAAGTGGGCACCCTGGGTCGCTATTTTGAAAGAATGAAAGGGCACATAATGTGTTAAGAGTCAGAGTTTGCCCGCCCACCCCACACACACTCGCTACACAGTGCACACACTCGAGTATCATTGGCACAAGCACACACTGTTTTGTACTTTTCTACTCAAGTACATTTTTAATTCCGGACTTTTACATAGTTCTACGTTTTACTTGGCCCATTCTGGACGGGAACCTCTGTTGTTGTTTTTAAGCATTATGTTTTACTTTAGCTATTGGACAATAGCAGATCTACAAGCTTGTAGCGCGGCACCGAGTGCCGCGCTACAAGATCATAGATCTGCTATTTTTGAAATGTTCGTTATAAATATATATTCTTTCAGAGCGGACGTTTTTAAATCAAATCTTTGCTTCTGGAGGGTCCCTGGAACAACATATTTTCAGATGGGTGTCGGAGGCCGAAACTAACATATAACTGTTGGGGTCCTTGACATGAAATATTGAGAACCACTGATATAGAAACATGAGGTTTTTCAGAAAATTTTCGTGATTTAGAAGGAATTTTTAAATGTCGATGTCAGGCCTAAATGGGTTCGGTACTTTCTCTTTCCCACCACTGGTCCTGTACGTTAGGCTGCACACCCACCTGGGCCGACCGGTGGTGTGGACGTGATGTCACCGCCCCGGTCGGCCAATCATCTGGCTGCGCTCCACAGCCCTAACAAAGACGGATGTGTTTCGTGTGGACATGGACCTCTTCTTCTCTCATTAGAGTGATTTATCGTCTCTCTCTCTCCGCTCTCGGGAAGCCAGACGAGTCCAATATCTAATTTATCCAGGTCTAATTAACTCGCTCGTAATTAAACGCCGTATAACCCACCACCCACCCCCCCCCCCCTCTCCAGTCTCCTATGCTCACCTGCGTTGCAAAGTGTTCAGTGTTTAACCCATTTAGACCTGAGGACGATTCTACAAAATGTCTTCTGAAAAACCTCATGTTTTCTGTCAGTGCTTCTCAAAATATTCCACGTCAAGACCACCTAGAATTATTATATGTATTTGGCCGCCGACCCCCATCTGAAAATATGTTGTTCCAGGAACCCCCCCCCCCCCCCCCCCAGAAGCAAATACTTCGAGTTAAAAATGTTCGCTCTGTAAGAATATATATTCAAAGATTTGCACACGAGACTTTTCAAAAAAATTGCAGATCTACAAGCTCGTAGCTATGAGCTTGTAGATCTGCTATTTTTTTTCAATAGCTAAAGTATAACACAAGTTATAAACACCAAAAAGGGGGTTTCCCGGCCCAGAATGGGTTAACCCATTCTGACCGGGAACCCGTTTCGGTGTCAGCATCATGTCGTGCTTTAGCTATTGAAAAATAGCAGATCTACAAGCTCATAGCGCGCCACCGAGTGGCGCGCTACGAGCTTGTAGGTCTGCTATTTTTGAAAAATCGAAGAACGACTGTGACATTTTTAGAATCTGATCTCGGGTCAGAATGGGTTAATCAGACCAGTGTGTGTCCGGTGGAAACCTCGTATGAATCTGATCTCAGGTCAGAATGGGTTAATGTTGCCAGGTGGCCCGTCGTTAGTGAGGTGATGTAAGGAGCTCGCCCTCTTCCCGGGTGCAGCGGGTGAACTGACGGGCGGATGAATGAGTGTCCCTCCGTGCGGTTCCTCTCTCTCTAATGGCGTGATTTATTAGTGCCGTCCGACAGCGACCTTACGGTGCTTGTCTCAATGTTAACCCATTCTGACCTGAGATCAAATTCATACGAGGTTTCCACTGGACACACACTGGTCTGATTAACCCCATTCTGACCTGAGATCAGATTCTAAAAATGTCAGTCGTTTTTTAGATTTTTCAAAAATAGCAGATCTACAAGCTCGTAGCGCGCCACTCGGTGGCGCGCTATGAGCTTGTAGATCTGCTATTTTTCAATAGCTAAAGCATAACATGATGCTAGCACCAAAACGGGTTCCCGGTCAGAATGGGTTAAGCTGTTACAGGACAAAGAGCTCCGTCCTAAGAACATTCATTAAATAGACGGAGGTGACTGAACTGTATCTGTAACTTGTGCCGAGCGTGGAGAATTAATCAGAGAGAGAGAGAGAGAGAGAGAGAGGAGAGAGGGAGAGGGAGACAGAGAGAGATCTTCTGAGCCAGCAGGAATCCATGAATGGGATGGCAGAGATGATGAGGCTTCGGTGTGTATTTATGCAAAAATGATTGACCTTGGCTTCGATGTTAATGATCATTAGTTGCGTTCATAATCATACAGTCGTGAAGTCAATGTCAAAATGTCAATGCCGTGCAGGGTCGTCATCCGGCACGGAGAACATGCCCTTTGAAATATTTGCATTGAGCGTTTCAATATTGTGTCGATGATAACTAACGTCGACTTCCGCTTTATATTTTACTCTAGTGATGGCTCTTCCGTTGCTCCAGACAAGACTGCCTCTTGTTCACTCTCATTAAACACGGAGCCGGTTGAACCTGAAGCCCCTTCAGTCTCATTCATTGTGCTTGACCTTAATGTGTCAACTGGAACAAAAGAAGGCTGTCTGGAGGTTTTTTTTTTCACGCAGCGCTGCTCAAACAATCGTCTTTCCAGGTCTGGTTCAAAGAGCACGCATGCCCACGACGTTGTTATATTTCACTGCTGACAGGCAAAGCTCACATTTGGTCCCTTTTGGGTTCCTATACATAGCCCAAAAACTCAAACAAAGGGGCATAAAGTCTGTCCACTGTTATTGAAGAGAATCAGGCTAAAGGCTTCACTATGGGTATGAAAGCTGCGTTGCATTATTCTGTCAAAAAATCTGAATCACTTCATTAGCATATCGGCTACACCGGTAGATGTGATAATGTGAAATGTTTAGAAAGGTTTGGTGAAATGTGTTTTGTGCTAGCGCACACGTTTTCATGAAGATACATTAGAATAAGGTGAGAGAGAGCAAGTGGAGGAGAACTTCCAATGGTGGAAAATAACATGTCAAGGAGAGACAAAAGGCAAAGATATCTGCATGTACAAATAGCTTAAATCAGCAGGTACCATATGCACAAGATATTAGACATTCTCTCCTCTCCTCTCCTCTCCTCTCCTCTCCTATACACACTGGTGGTCCAGACTATAGGGAATAGTCCAGCTGCTGTCAGATGACTCGGTATCATCTCCAGATGCATTTTAATCTTCCTATATTTAAAATGTGGTGAATTAAGGCTTTGAGCTGACTCCAATCTCATGTTAATTAGCAGCAGATGGCTTCTGTATGTTCATTCGGCAGTTGACAGATTATGTGTTTTGTCAGTTAACAGATACAGACAATTAAATGCACGGCACGCAAGTATATAACAAAGGAAAAAGGAAAAACTCAATTAAAAACACTCGGACACATCAGTCCCGATGCTATGTAGAGCAGCACTATAATTGCATTGTATGTAGTCATAGCACGTCATCATATGTATAGCATAGTACAGTGTATAGTTTCATTATATAGATATTCCACTGTTACGTTCTTAGCTTAAGCATGTTTCATGATAAATGTTTTTTATGTGATGTATTCCCATGCTTTTTTGTTCTTGCTTAATGTAAATCGCTCTGAATTAAGAGCGTCTGCTAAATGCCTAAATTGTAAATTGATGCGGTACCACAACATCTGTCAAGTGGTCCCGAGAGCGCATCCGGGACCATAGTGTGAATGCCCCTTTAGATGTGGGCGGCGGTGCCTCAGGGGTATAGAGTGGCTGGATGGTAACCGCAAGGTCGCCAGTTCGAACCCGGGTTCCCCCAGAGTTAGTGTCCTTGAGCAAGACACTGAACCCCTAATTTGCTCCTGATGTGCTGGTTGGTGCCTTGCATGGTTTCCGCCGCCATCGGTGTATGAATGTGTGTGTGAATGGGGGAATTTAATGCACAATCTATGTAAGGCGCCTTGGATAAAGGCGCTATATAAATGCACCATTTACCATTTAGATAGGAATGCCAATGTGCCTCACGTCGGGCACAACCTTCTTAAATGAGTACGTGCCACCATTGACTACAGGGCTGTGGTCGCCAGTGCCAACGGAATGCACGAAAATGGCCTTGAAGAAGGCCCCCGTGAACCGTGAACCATTTTTCAAGCCGCAGTGGCTCGAAAATGGTTCACGGTTCACAGGGTCTGTGGCTCAGGAGGTAGAGCAGGTCGTCCAATGATCCGTGGGTCGGCGGTTCGACTCCTCCTGTCCACACGTCGAAGTGTCCTTGGGGCAAGACACTGAACCCTACATTGCCTCCAGTGAGTCGGTCGGTGTGAGCTCGCCACCGTTGGTGTGTGAATGTGGGAAGTGAGGACGCTGGCGTCGACTTGTTTGGCCGCTTCACCTCATAAATGTATGAATGAATGGACCGTTGTAACGCGCTTTGAGCACTTGGAAAAGCGCTACCAATTTATGCCATTCATTACCGTGTGTCCTCTGCACTAGTGTCAGAAGTGCCAATATATATTCTAACCGCGAGGTTGCGTTAATTTATTTTAATTGAGCTCCTAACATCGTTGCTCTCACCTCATGTCACCTCAACCCTGGGCCACAATTCAGAGAAAGAAACGCTAGTAAAGTTTGGACAGAGCTTTTGGATGTCGATGGAGTCCCACCGCGGAAGCAAACCTTTTTCTGGCCTTAAGCCCATACATCCAAACAGAAGAGTCCTATATGAATGCATTCTACGACCTTAAAGGGATAGTTCAGATTTGTTTTAACTTGCTTTCCATTAATATAGTGGTTGCAACTGTAATAATTCATTGCCAGAGTCCCGTGGTGGGAGTTCTGCTCTGGTTTTGGTGAAATATTAAGTAGTTCCGGTCATTTTGTGGGGGCCCCATATCACCATATCACCATATACGCCCCAAATAGTTCCATGTGATAAAGCGGTCAAAGTTGAACAAAAGTTGCGCTAATATTTTAGAAATAGGTCAACAATACAAATTACGTTACTTTTGTGAATTAATATATTCTTTCAAAGTGAATGGGTCTAAAATGGGTTAAGTGAACGCGGATGGTGGCACTGGGAACTTCATGAATGCTAACTGCTAGCCGACAGAGAAAGTATTAACCCATTCTGACCTGAGATCAGATTCATACGAGGTTTCCACTGGACACACACTAGTCTGATTAACCCCATTCTGACCCGAGATCAGATTCTAAAAAATGTCAGTCGTTCTTCGATTTTTCAAAAATAGCAGACCTACAAGCTCATAGCGCGCCACTCGGTGGCGCGCTACGAGCTTGTAGATCTGCTGTTTTTCAATAGCTAAAAGCATAACATGATGCTGACACCAAAACGGGTTCCCGGTCAGAATGGGTTAAAATAGGTCTCTCTCAAGGCTCATACATAGTCTGGATTTTCGGTGGTTAGGTGAACTACACCGAACTACAACATGACGTCACGAGCCGCGGTGAAGAGCAAACCACCGCCAACCGCTCCAGCCCTTCTCTCTGTTTTTACTCACCACCGCTCAACGTTATTTCAGCTCCGGTGGTCACCTCACCACCGGAGCGGTGGTCACCTCACCACCGAAAATCCAGACTATGAATAGGCCTTCACTCTCTCTCTCTCTCTCTGATCCTTTTTGTCTCCGCCAGGCCGATAAAAACAGTTTTTTTTTCATTCCTCCTACATATTTTTATTTTTATTTTAGATGTTTTAATCGGCACACAGCATCACCATTGGTATTATGATCAGCACGGATCTGTCCCATTTTCCATATTCCATCCCGATCGTCTAAGATTGGCTTCCAAAATTCAATCTCAAATCATGAACTAATCTGGTGGTTCTAATCTGCTAGGAAGATTTGAATGATTCATATACTTTTTTTTTTTTTTTTTTTATAATAAAAACTAAAACCAGACCCAGTAATGTTCATAAAGGGATAAAGGGATAGAGGGGTTTATCTGCAGAGAGGTGGTTCATGGTCATAAGCCCCTGTAGGAGAACTGCTGATAATGCCATGCATTTATGCATGTATTTATTTATGAGCGCTGTGAGGAACAGTTGTATTCATGCTCTCTTTGGTTGATTCACACTCTCTTGGTGTCACTAACTCACTCACTCACTCACTCACCCACTCACTCACTCACTCACTCACTCACTCACTCACTCACTCACTCACTGTTTAATTGTTGTTTTGCTGTGGTTTTGTCTCACTAATAAGTGAGTTTTGTCTCACTAAGTGAGTTTTGTCTCACTAAGTGAGACAAAATGCTTTTCATATTAAAAACTATGCTATGATGATTAAATCTAAGACTAAATGTATCAACACTTTTGTCACAAATAAACTATAGTGGAGAAGAGATGCAGTAGAACTAAAAGACAAGTAATTTTGCATTTGGTTGGTCTAAAAGCTCTCACAACGCGTCGCAACGCTATTTACAGCATGCAACATTATGCTGCCATTAAGGCACCGCCACAATACAAGTACAAAATACATTACAGTACAGTACAGTAGGTTTGTTAGCAGCTGTTAGAAGCAACTAGCTTGTATTTAGGAATCTCCAGATGTGTGTGTGTGTGTGTGTGTGTGTGTGTGTGTGTGTGTGTGTGTGTGTGTACTCTAGTATTTCCTTTTATCTTTCTATCTGTGTCTCTCATGCTGTATAAACATACATTGTACTGACCTCGATTCTACACAAAACTTTTGCTCTGAAAGAATATATATTCAAAGATTCGCGGCCAACATTTTCAAGGTTTTTCAAAACCACCGAGTGGCGCGCTACGAGCTTGTATAGGTCTGCTATTTTTGAAAAATCGACTGACATAGAAACGTACAGTAGCTTTTATAGAAGACATCTGATCTCAGGTCAAAATGGGTTAATATGACAGTATATGCAATGTGGCCGTCTGGGGTGAGTGTGGAACTATAGTGGCCCTCTCCATCTTCAACGTTTCCCACCCCTCTGCGCTACACAGATGCGTTCCCCGCTTTTAGTGGGTCAAGCGCCCGGCGGTATAGAGAACCAGGTCGAGGTTACAGATTATTGGCAGAGGCAGACAAGTAGCTCAGTAATGAGAACAGCTGGGCCGGTTCAGGCGGAGGCCAGGATTTACTGCCGGGCGTTCTGGAGGACATACCAAGCAGCAAACACCTGGCTGGCACACCTGTTCTGCATCACCATATAAGCACCTTACTGCGCCATGGTCATTATGAGCTGACTTCACCTTCCTTCTCTGGGGGGGTGTGAAGGCTCATACATAGTCTGGATTTTCGGTGGTTATGTGACCACTGACCACCAAGCTACAACATGACGTCACGAGCCGCGGTGAAGAGCAATTACCACCGCCACCGCTCCAGCCCTTCTCTCTGTTTTCAGCTCCGGTGGTCATACTCGCCACCGGAGCGGTGGTCACCTCACCACCGAAAATCCAGACTATGAATCGGCCTTTAGGGTGTAGCGGCATAGGAGGCCTTAGCTATATATCAAGTTTCAATTGAAACGGGCCTCCGGGATCTGATGTTGGGGATGCCGTATACATGATACAACACGGGGCCGCACGCACGCACACACACACACACACACACACACACACACACACGCACACGCACACGCACACACATAGACACAGCCGTATAGACTACTTTTAGAAGATGATGAAAGGAAATGGAAATCTGCACACTGCATGAATGCTCCCAATAGCGTATTGACTCGGCATCGACGTCTTTCTTGTCTTCATCAGTCAACGTGCTGACCTTTATCAACACTCGTACGTCAAGAGATTAAGCAGGGGGAACATCGTGTCTGTATAGAGCAGCAGCCCAGATACGCAAAGCATTGGTTGTCCGCGGGCCCCCGGGTGTCCTTGGGGGCCCCCGGGTGTCCTTGGGGTGGTCCCCAGCAAAATGTGTTAAGATAGCATCTTAATCATTTTAACCGCTTAAGGTGAGACACCCCAGGTGAAATCATGATTTTTCATTTTTTTTTTTTTTTGCTATTTTGCTTCCTAAACATGTTTTCTTTCAAACTAAAGCAAAATACACATTAAAAATACAGATTTAGATGTTTAGTTGGATAGTTTATTTTAGCCAATGACAGCTCGTTTTTCGGGGTGAAAAGCCACCATCTCTATTTTCATGATTGGTTGTTGGTACAAAGGAAGTGACCATATTTGGATCAGACCACAGTCAGCTTGAGGTCCAGACCTTTCCAATGATATATGCCATTATATGTTGTTGCCAAGGTTTGGATGAGATATTTTGTCTCAAAATAGTGGCTTCAAATAAAACGTTTTGGAATTTTACAATACAAATCTTTAAAGGCCGTTTTCTCAAAATGAGTTTTCCTCATACTTGGGACAAAGAATCTCCACTTCAGTTGAACTCACATACACCAAACTTTCCAGTCTTATTCCTAACTATATTCCGCAGACATTTACACATGGATTTGTTGATATATCATTCACAGCCTGATTTACATCACATTTTATACCAAAAAAATGCCGAAAATTGGGTTTTTTATGCCTGTTGACACTATTTTCTGATTTGTGGAGTGATAATTAGAGATATCAAAAATCCCATGTGTAATTTTCTTTGTCTCTAATGTGTCAACAAAATGAAATGATAATTTTGAACCTGGCTTTATCCGATCTTCAGATTTATCGTCCCGAAATGTATGCAAATTAGCGCATATAATGCCTAATTTGCATATTTAAACATATAATTTCAGAAAACTTGTAATACAAAAAATCTTAGTTTTAATATAAGTAATCAACTGGAGAAGTTTCATTGTGATAGCTATTATTTAACTTTTTTTCCCTATTCACCTGGGGTGTCTCGCCTTAAATAGCTGCTATTTTTGACATTGACATTATGTGATATTTTTATGATAACGTGAAATCTTCCCTGGCACGAAACACTATCAGATAGATGGGGGGGGGGGGGTCTTAGAATCTATTATATAATTATAACCTTTATATATATATAGTATATAAATAAAACGATGGACAAAAGAAACACATGAACCAAAAATAAATCCTAACAGTATCTGCAGAGGTGGTAAGTAAATCCACTCTGCGGGGGTCCTTTTTCTTTGACAACCCCGGGCCGTGGCACCACCCCAAGGACACCCGGGGGGTGTACTGTGTTAAGATAGCATCTTAATCATTTTAACCGCTTAAATAGCTGCTATTTTTACATGACATTATGTGATGTTTTTACGATAACTTGCGTGAAATCTTTGCTTCTGGGGGGTTCCCTTGTACAAAACAGATAGATGGGGTGGGGGGGGGGGGGGTCCTTCTTCTTTTTCTGTCCATCTTTAGTCAGCCCACACTGAGCGAACCACAGATCCTCATCGGATCCTCCAGCTTCCTCTGCCCTGTCTGTCCATCTTTAGTCAGCCCACACTGAGCGAAGCACAGATCCTCATCGGATCCTCCAGCTTCCTCTGCCTTGCCTGTCCATCTTTAGTCAGCCCACACTGAGAGAACCACAGATCCTCATCGGATCCTCCAGCTTCCTCTGCCTTGCCTGTCCATCTTTAGTCAGCCCACACTGAGCGAACCACAGATCCTCATCGGATCCTCCAGCTTCCTCTGCCTTGCCTGTCCATCTTTAGTCAGCCCACACTGAGCGAACCACAGCGCTGCTGTTAACGGTTGTTTAGTTTGACACAACCCTGGCCTGCATCTGTGTTGCACACTCTTTGCATCATCACAATGATTCCGACACAAAGGCCATCAATCAGCTCATTAACCTGCATGCCAAAGGGCCTTGCAAGGTAATAAAACATGTTAATTGCCAAGAAGAGGAAGAAAGTGTGGCTCGGCGGCCTATTGCATAAACATGTTGGGGTCCTTGACAGGAAATATTGAGCACCACTGATATAGAAACATGAGGTATTTCAGAAAAAACGTCATGATAGAAGACATTTCTTTTTTTTTTATGTCAACGTCATGGCCCTTAATGTGTTAAAGTAATGTACCGTTTGCCTCACAGAGCACCTGAAGACGTCCCTGGAGGAGTACATGGTCAGACTGCCCAAGGTCCGAATCCTCCGGACCAAGAAGAGGGAGGGGCTTATCCGAACCCGCCTGCTGGGAGCCGCGGCCGCCAGGGGTGATGTCATCACCTTCCTGGACTCGCACTGTGAGGCCAACGTCAACTGGCTGCCTCCGCTGCTGGGTAACACGCACGCACGTTTTATCTTACGTTTTATCTTTCAGACGGGGGTCGGCGGCCAAATACATGGGGGTCCTTGACATGAAAATGTTTAAGACGACAGGTTTTTCAGAATCAGCCTCGGGTGGGTCCAAATGGGTTAATACGAAACGTCTCAGTCAAGGACTCAGTCAAGTTATTATGAAGAAGCTCCTTGACCCAAAACATTTAGCTATTAAATTAAATCTTTATTGAGCAATTGGAGACAGTGTGCAGACACTATAATGCTCCGTTTCCTGTCTGCCAGTGGAGCAGAAATGAAAGGAATGTAAATGAACGGAAGGTTTGGATTCATTGATTCAATCCGTCAATTGTAGTTCAAGGGTTAAGATGGCCCCATGTTATTCTCCATAGAGAAATGACTTCCGTGAACCAGGGGATGAGCGAGTGATGTCAGGACTTCGGCGCTCTATACCCCGGAAGTCATGCTGGAACGCCTACTGAGTGGAGAGATACTACGTTCTGGCCTTGACAGCCCATACATCTGATTGCATTAAAGTGATTAAACAACGTTAAACTCACTTTGCCAGTCACGTTGCAACTCTATTAGAAAGAAAATTGGGCCGTTTCCTTACTTCCTTACATTTGTCTTACCAGCTGATACTAATGAAGGTTCTGTTCCATTGGGGTACTGATATTGTTGCATGTTGGCTCACTGGAAACACTCTGCTACACTAGTGGGTCTCAAAGTGTGGTCCAGGGACCCTCATGATGGGGTTCCAAATGGCCCCTTACAAGTTTGCAACCATTTGGTTCCACTATCAGACTTATGGCAGTCCTTGAAATCAAAAAGGTTTGAGACATAGATATCAAAACCTAGATGCGTCATTTTGGCCTCTGCATTTCATTGGAGCGACCTATCTACGTCTATCTATGGTTTGAGAACCACTGTGCTGCACTAAATAGAACAGATAGCCTCAATTAGTATCATTGGTAACACCCGTGAAGGTAGTAATTCCAATATGGCTGCCCTGATCATGCACACAGAGCCCATTGAGACAGAGACGAGGGGAACAGTGACAAGCTGCACACGTCCTGCAATCACACCTCGTCTCTCTCTCTCTCTCTCTCTCTCTCTCTCCCTCAGACCGCATCGCCCAGAACAGGAAGTCCATCGTGTGTCCGATGATCGACGTGATCGACCACGACAACTTTGGCTACGAGACGCAGGCGGGCGACGCCATGCGAGGAGCGTTCGACTGGGAGATGTACTACAAACGCATCCCCATCCCCCCCGAGCTGCAGAAACAGGACCCCAGCGAACCCTTTGAGTGAGTCCAGTGGAGAGTACAGTCTCTGGAGCCAGACTGGTGCCTCACACAATCTTTCTTTCTTTCTTTCTTTCTTTGGAACACCATACAATAAAAGTAAAGTGTGTTGGAAAAGGAGCAGGAAGAAGCTAATGCTTATAAATAATGTCCTATACCCCTTCATAACAGTTTTATATTAACACAAAATCTGAAGAGGGGGAAAAAAACCCAAATAGAAGCATCACATTCACACATAGTGTACATTAATATTTAAACACTCCACACTTCACAATGCGCACCCTCACAAACCTTTCCATCAGCATTAACACACACTGTGTGTGTGTGTGTGTGTGTGTGTGGTGTGCGGCGTGCGTGCGTGCGTTCGTGCACAGTGTTTTGTATTTTGTTTTTGTGTGCTACTAAACATTTTTGCTTCATCAGCGGGGTGAGGGGTGCTGCTGATGCATTTCAGCAGCTGTCTGACTGTCTGTCTGTCTGTCTGTCTGTCTGTCTGTCTGTCTGTCTGTCTGTCTGTCTGTCTGTCTGTCTGTCTGTCTGTCTGTCTGTCTGTCTCACAGCCTGTCTGTCTGTCTCACAGCCTGTCTGTCTGCCTGTCTGTCTGTCTGTCTCACAGCCTGTCTGTCTGCCTGTCTTGCAGTTTATAGCAAAGTGTTTGTTGTCTGGCTGTCTGTCTGACTCCTGGTAGGACCTGCTTGTTTTAGGTCAGGATAACCTCTAGTACCTGATGTGTTTTCAGTGAGTTTGTTGTCTGGGCAGTATTTGCTGAGTCATACTCCTGCTGCTCTAGACGTGTGTATGTTGTCTGGACAGTATTTGCTGAGTCATACTCCTGCTGCCCTAGACATGTATATGTTGTCTGGACAGTATTTGCTGAGTCATACTCCTGCTGCCCTAGACGTGTATATGTTGTCTGGACAGTATTTGCTGAGTCATACTCCTGCTGCCCTAGACGTGTGTATATTGTCTGGACAGTATTTGCTGAGTCATACCCGTGCATGCGTTTCTTAGGGTTACCAACCGTCCTGTAAAAAAAAACGTGATGGTTCCGTTTCTGTTCATTAAAAGACACGTCCCGTGATGGACTGATGCCGGACCGGGACTTTGTTCCGTATTCTAAGGTCGGAGAATAAATATGATTGACGGGTGTGATTTTTTTAATAATAATCAATATGTTATTTGGATGACCCTAAGGATCATCTTGAACGATTACTATTGCAATTTCTTTTGAGTCACGCTTAGATTGACTGGCCGTGTGTGCACGTGCGTGTGTGTGTGTGCATGCAAGCGTGTGAATAGGTCAGGACAGTGTTCATTGGCGGACATTAATCCTCACCTGGAACACAGATTTGCACTCAGTGGGACCATCTGGATGAGAGAGAGAGAGAGAGAGAGAGAGAGGGAGAGAGAGACCCAATAGCATGACATCACACCCTCTTTATGTACAGAGTGAAGTTAATCAGTTCTCCCTCAGCCCTGAACCGACCTTGACACCAGTTACTGTGAGGCAGGCAGGCAGGCAGGCAGACAGACAGACAGACAGGCAGGCAGACAGACAGACAGACAGACAGACAGACAGACAGACAGACAGGCAGGCAGACAGGCAGGCAGGCAGGCAGACAGACAGACAGACAGACAGACAGACAGACAGACAGACAGACAGACAGACAGACAGACAGACAGACAGAGCAATGTGATCATGAACAGCAGTGATCGCTATTGTTTGAGAACAAAAAACAGTTTAATCAAATGTAACAAAAGGTCCTTTTGTTCTCACTAATTACTCCTATACCCCCCTATCCCAGAACTCATGGCATTTGAATGGAGTGTAAGGTTAGGGGGGGAAAAGGCTCCTTTTGTTTGGGCAGGAAACGCTCATTCTGACTGTAATGAGGTACGGTATATAGGAAGACATTGTTGTTGCGCCATCTAAAATATTATCCCTGCAAAAGACAAATGTTTCAATTTAAAGTTAAACGTGTACAATTCAGGCATTTAGCAGACCTTCTCTAACTCAGCGTTTCCCCAAACAGTGGATGGAGACCCATAATATGTGGCTCGTGGGTCACAAGTAAATGTAGCTTTACCTTTTCTTCATTTTCAACAACTTGAAATGAAAAATAGTCCACCGGAGCTATGCTAAACAACAACAACAAGTAATAGAATATTAAAACAGCAGCAGCAGCGGTGACCTGGGAGACACGGGCGCAGCCATTGCCCCTCATTGAATATGTATTGCGACTCAATTTCCCATCATCCCTAGGAAGCCAGTGTGACTGATTTTTCTCCAAAAAGTTGTGACGTATCCTACTATCCTACTGTGTCTGACGTGATGTGTATCTCTTAAAAGTGATCAAAAACAGCGAATTAAACAATTAAAACAAAAGTGGGGAATGTGGTGATCAGCAGGTGCATGACCATGACATATATAGCATCTTGCCCATAATCAGAACACACTAATCTGGTCCACATTAATGCACTTATTTTTTCATTATTATCATTATTTGGACTCGACATGACATTAGAAGACGGGGGGGGGGGGGGGGGTGTTCTTGGCTCACATGGTGTTGGCTGTTGGTTTCCTTTTGAATTGATTTTTTTTGTCTGCCTTATTGCATGCGTGCGTGCGTGCGTGCGGTACGTGCCTGCGTGCGTGTGTGCGTGCATGCCTGCGCTTGTGTGTGTGTCTATTGTGCTGGTGGAAGTCTATTGTGTGTTTGTCTCTGTCAGCCAGGACTCGGAATGCTGCTCCTGGTTTAATTGGTTCTGGCCTGTTGACACACACAC
Organism: Protomyctophum bolini; assembly: GCF_963924005.1. NCBI lineage: Eukaryota > Metazoa > Chordata > Actinopteri > Myctophiformes > Myctophidae > Protomyctophum > Protomyctophum bolini. The sequence continues at coordinate 38,000,506 of NC_137874.1, read as the reverse complement.
ACACACACACACACACACACACACACACACACACACACACACACACACACACACACACACACACACTGTTATTATAGCCTGGCATATAGCTTGCTGCTTAGCAACAATTGTAAAATATATATATTTTTGTGAACAGAAATGACAAACAGATGACAGGTTCCTTTTCTCTGCATTCTGAAATTGCAGCTCCTCGCTGTACAGTATATCGCATGTGAAGATTGATGAATGGTAGACTATAGTATTACAGACAGACAGACAGGCAGGCAGGCAGGCAGGCAGGCAGGCAGGCAGACAGACAGACAGACTATGGCAGCATCACTGACAAAGCTGCAAATAGGAAGTGATTTTCTGAACACTGTTTTTAACTTCCCTTTCTGTGTGTGTGTGTGTGTGTGTGTGTGTGTGTGTGTGTGTGTGTGTGTGTGTGTGTGCGTGTGCGTGTGTGTCTGCGTGTGTGTCTGCGTGTGTGCGCGTGCGTGCGTGTGTGTGTGTGTGTCCTCCAGGTCTCCGGTCATGGCAGGCGGGCTCTTCGCTGTGGACAGGAAGTGGTTTTGGGAGCTGGGAGGATATGACACGGGTCTGGAGATCTGGGGAGGAGAACAGTACGAGATCTCCTTTAAGGTCAGACAATAAACACATCTTTACTGCTAATATCACTGTACTTATACATACTGTAAACAAGCCATCTGATTGGTTGAAACAGCCTTCTAGCCATGCTGCAAACGAGCATCATTAGAAAGAAGAAAATAAAGGCAGGAGACAACACTATTTGTTTTGTTTTTCTTTTGTTCTTATAAATTATTTGATCGGCCCAAAACATTGTGTTCATTGTCATGATTTGTCATGATCCGAGTTGGCTTTGTCCGCGGCGTAACCGTCTTTAAATAATACTTAATCCTATGGGAGAAATGCATTGCATTTCATTTCCTGGGCCACTCGTCGTTCTGAAAGGGGGAGGGACTGCTTCGCTCTATAGCAGTGCTGTAAATGGTAAACGGTGCATTCATACAGCGCCTTTTATCCAAGGCGCTTTACATTCACACACACATTCATACACCGATTGCGGCGGAAGCCATGCAAGGTATACCAACCAGCTCATCAGGAGCAATTTGCGTTTCAGTGTCTTTGCCCAAGGACACTTCAACATGTAGACAGGAGGAGGATCCGGGATTCGAACCGCCGACCCGCCGATCATTGGACGACCTGCTCTAGCTCCTGAGCCACAGTCGGCCCTGACATTCACTATAGATGCTGTGTCACACTGACTGTGATAGCTGATATATACCGTTTACTGTTTCAACTCTACCGGTGTTGCCGTTTGTGTTTGGTCTGTTTGCCGTCAGAAATGGTGTCCAACAGGGCATCTGTCTCAAGGCCAGGGTGGTTCTTATCCATGACTGGTACTGGTTGTTGTTTAAAGGGCTTTATATGTTAAACTGTCAAAGATTTCATAATAGTATTATCATAGCCATGACATCGTGTTGAAAATATAACTTTTCTATGCAGATCGTGTAGTTTTTTCATGCCAAATTTCAAATGAGCACGCACGCATGCACGCACGCACGCACACACACACACACACACACACACACACACACACACACACACACACACACACACACACACACACACACACACACACACACACACACACACCCCAAATCCATTTAACTATACATAACTCTTAAGACTCTCAGAGTAAGGTGATGCACATCGATCACACTCACAAAACACTGATTAGATTAGATGGGATTGGATTAGATTATATTAGAGAAGATCAGATCGATACGCACGTCACTATAAATGATTCTGTAAAACACAGTGATTATGCTAATTGTACATTAACTCGTTCCCCTGCGCTGTCCTCTACTGAACCTCTCTCTCTCACTCTCTCTCTCTCTCTCTCTCTCTCTCTCTCTCTCTCTCTCTCGACTCTCTCGACAGTACGATCCATTTATCTTTCTATCTCTGTGTCTCTCATAGAAACATTAAATTGTACTGGATCAGCATCTAGTGAACCTCTCCCTCTCTCTCTCTCTCTCTCTCTCTCTCTGTCTCTCTCTCTCTCTGTTACATTATGTAATGTTAAGAGCCTGCTAGGGAACACAGTATAGCATGCAGAAGGCTGTCTGCTGGTCTGTCACTCTTACATAGTCAGAGGGGGCTTATTGTCTGTATCAGCCGAGACTGCAGGTACCTATCCCCGTGTGCTAGACCCCTGAGAGATGGATTGCCAGCCACACCTACCATCAGCTCCCAGTACTTACAGCACCTACCATCAGCTCCCAGTACTTACAGCACCTACCATCAGCTCCCAGTACTTACAGCACCTACCATCAGCTCCCAGTACTTACAACACCTACCATCAGCTCCCAGTACTTACAACACCTACCATCAGGTCCCGTTTGTACACATTTTGTACAAATGGAACCAAACGGACCCGTTTGGTTCCATTTCTACACTTATCAGAGTTACCGACCTGTAAGCGTCCATTTTGGTTCCTAACTAGATATATCATTTAGCTGGGGCGGGACCCCCTGGAACTCCCTCAAGGACCGCTGGGGGTCCCCGGACCCCCCTTTGGGAAACCACTGCTATAGGGAACGGAGAAGAGCGGTCTCTCCTCTTCGTCCTCTCATTCTGCTATAGGGAACGGAGAAGAGCGGTCTCTCCTCTTCGTCCTCTCATTCTGCTATAGGGAACGGAGAAGAGCGGTCTCTCCTCTTCGTCCTCTCATTCTGCTCGGGAGGAACGCTGTCACAATAATTCAATTGTGGTTTTAACCCATTTAGACCGGAGGCCCATTCTAAAGAAAAACAAAAGAAAGTCTTCTACAGTTTTCTGAAAAAAGCCTATGTTTCTATGTCCGCGGTGCTCAGCCCTTTTCATGTTCAAGGACCCCCAGAATTACCTGTATTTGGCCGCCGAGCCCCATCTGAAAATATGTCGTCTCAGGGCCCCCATCCCCCCCACCGCCCCTCCCTCACCAGTTAGCAAAGATTCGAGTTAAAAAACGTTCGCTCTGAAAGAATATATATATTCAAAGATTTGCGCCACATTTCCACGATTTCTTAAAAAAATAAGCAGATCTACAAACTATTTTTTCCAACAGCGGAAGTTTCAAATAATGGGTCAACGTGGTTATAAAGCTATACAGTCGACAAGGCGCCGGGCTCCGTCCGGTCTAAGCGGGTTAACCCATTCTGACCTGAGATCAGATTCATACGAGGTTTCCACTGGACAACACACTGGTCTGATTAACCCATTCTGACCTGAGATCAGATTCTAAAAAAATGATTTTTCGATTTTTCAAAAATAGCAGACCTACAAGCTCGTAGCGCGCCACTTGGTGGCGCGCTATGAGCTTGTAGATCTGCTATTTTTAAATAGCTAAAGTATAACATGATGCTATAACACCACAATGGGTTCCCGTTCAGAGCGGGTTAAAGAGTCGAGGCCTGTGCCGTCTCACTTCATTAGTCACAAAGGGCACAGCTGTGTAATTACATTAGACTGGATTCACATCCCGCCGTGGAGGCCTCATGACAACCTGCCGGGACTTTAACCCATTCTGACCTGAGATCAGATTCATACGAGGTTTTTTCCACTGGACAACACACTGGTCTGATTATAACCCATTCTGACCTGAGATCAGATTCTAAAAAAAACGTCAGTCGTTCTTCGATTTTTCAAAAATAGCAGACCTACAAGCTCGTAGCGCGCCACCGAGCTTGTAGATCTGCTATTTTTCAATGGCTAAAGCACGACATGATGCTATAACACCACAATGGGTTCCCGTTCAGAACGGGTTAAAATATGCTGCTGACCCGTCTGGAAAGCATTGGGCCGTTCAACGGAGACCGCTCGCTCTTTGAACGGCTGTAAGGAAGTGAACTGTGGAGTTAAAGTTAACGTGTTTTACTGCCAGCATTCATTCATTCGGTCTGCAGTCCCTTTCCCTGTCGCTTTACACAGATCAGGGCAGGTTGCAGGATAGGTACAGTTATAGCGCCACCATGAGGCTGATTTGAAGATTTTCAACACACACACACACACACACACACACACACACACACACACACATACGGATGGACGGGGACACACACACATACACACACGGACACACACGGATGAACGGACAGACACGGACGGACACACACACGCACAGACGGACGGACACACACACACACCCACACACACACACGGACGGACGGACGGACGGACGGACACATACACACACGGACACACGGACAGACAGTTTTTTTCAAAACTAACATTTTATAATGGTATATATAATATATATGTATAATGGTGGTCCGGTTGGGACTGAACCGATGCCCAAATATGTAGTCAGTCGTCACAGATGAGATAGATATGGCATAGGATGAGTGGTGTAATAAACTGGACACAGTCGTGAAGACTTTTTTTTCCTCTTTTTTTGGTCAGTCTATGAATGAATTAGTAATGCAAATGAATGGTCTAGCTGGAGGAGACTAGACCGCCCCCTGCTCATTCTATCACATCGCTGAGCAGTGGGGAGCCTGCTGTCTGTCTGTCTGTCACTGTGAAGCCATTACACAACAACAACACCTTGGATAAGATATTCAAACCTTTTATGTTTGTTGCCAATCGCATTAGTCAGTCAGTCTGTCTGTCTGTCTGTCTGTCTGTCTGTCTGTCTGTCTGTCTGTCTGTCTGTCTGTCTGTCTGTCTGTCTGTCTGTCTGTCTGTCTGTCTGTCTGTCTGTCTGTCTGTCTGTCTGTCTGTGTGTGTGTGTGTGTGTGTGTGTGTGTGCGTGCGCGGCTGTGCACATGGCTGTTAATGGTATAGACAAGGTACTGTATACTAGAGAGAGAGAGAGGGGGTAGGACTCATGCGAGCGAGCGAGCACACACACACACACACACACACACACAGGAACACGGCAATATGATTGTTTGTGCACATCATGTTACATTGACTCTCTCTCTCTCTCTCTCTCTATGTCTCTCTCTATGTCTCTCTCTCCAGGTGTGGATGTGTGGTGGTAGGATGGAGGACATCCCTTGCTCCAGGGTGGGTCACATCTACAGGAAGTACGTTCCATATAAGGTCCCTGGTGGAGTCAGCCTGGCACGGGTGAGTCTCAACACTGTGTGTGTGTCTATGTGACTAGGGGGTGAGTCTCAACACTGTGTGTGTCTGTCTGTTACCAGGGGGGTGAGTCTCAACACTGTGTGTGTGTGTCTATGTGACTAGGGGGTGAGTCTCAACACTGTGTGTGTGTCTATGTGACTAGGGGGTGAGTCTCAACACTGTGTGTGTGTCTATGTGACTAGGGGGTGAGTCTCAACACTGTGTGTGTGTCTATGTGACTAGGGGGTGAGTCTCAACACTGTGTGTGTGTCTATGTGACTAGGGGGTGAGTCTCAACACTGTGTGTGTCTGTCTGTTACCAGGGGGGTGAGTCTCAACACTGTGTGACATATTGATGGTCTATACTAAATGGTGCATTTATATAGCGCCTTTATCCAAGGCGCTTTACATAGATTGCCACGCACGCACGCATAAACAGACACACACACACACACATTCACACACCGTTGGTGGAGAAAAACCATGCAAGGCACCAACCTGCACATCGGGAGCAATTAGGGGTTCTGAGTCTAGCTCAAGGACACTAACTCGACACGAACTCGACACAGAGCTTGGGATGGAGCTGGGAACCTTGCAATTCCCATCCGTCCGCTCCACCGGTCTCTCTACCCCCTGAGCCACTGGATGCCATTCCCATACTGTCTGAAGGCCAATGCACAGTCCTCTCTACCCCCTGAGCCACTGCCACTCCCATACTGTCTGAAGGCCAATGCATAGTCCTCTCTACCCCCTGAGCCACTGCCACTCCCATACTGTCTGAAGGCCAATGCATAGTCCTCTCTACCCCCTGAGCCACTGCCACTCCCATACTGTCTGAAGGCCAATGCATAGTCCTTGAGAGAAAATACCCTACTTCGTTAAGGACATCTGTATAGGTGCCCGGGTTCGGAGGGCTCTGAGACCGCTTTTCCCCCGAAGCTCGGAATGACAGCAATTTGTAGTTATGTCACCACCTCTCTTTGCGAAGAAATGTCTGGACGCCAGAAGGAGTATGCATTGTGCTTATAAGTCTACTGTAGACACTCTTATTACACTCCTTTAGGCGAAGGAGTGTTTTTTTTTTGTGCAAAACTAGTGCTTGCTATGGATTCAGAATCATGAAAACATATCACATGCAACTTAAAGTATAATGAAATTTGGAAAATGTTGCCTTATATTGGTTGTTCAATGGTATACCCCAACTTTCAGCAGCTGTCACAAGGTTTCCCAAGGGAGTTGGGTTGGAACAAATGTATATGTGACAAATGTATGAACATATCTGTGAAGAAAGCTAGTGATAAGCATTTTCTTTTGCAGATTTGCCACACATTTCGCTAGTTTTCCCTTATTAAAGCTCCACAATGCGTTGTGACTCGCAATGTGACACATTGTGAGCTTGTAGTTTTTTCAAAATATTTGTATATGATAACTTGATTAAAAAAGATGAGTACTTTTACTTTTGGTACTTTAAGTACATTTTGATTCCAATACTTTTGTATACTTTCACTCAAGTACATTTTTAATTCCGGACTTTTACTTGTAACAGAGTATTTCTATATTGCAGTAATACTTTTACTTAACAAACAAAAAAAAGTGAGTACTTTTTCCACCACTGCTGCTTTGAAATATGAGCTGGGATTATTTAGTTTTGTGCATCTTCCAACACTTACATTCTGAATGAGAAATGTTTTAACCTTCTAAGTAAGACATGTGCAGTGTGGGGCAAAGCTGTTCAATTTATGGAGGCGTCAGCCTCAAACGTGGCTCGCTCTGAACTCTGATGAATGTAGCATTGAGTTCGTGTTTGTCCTCCTTATTCTTTCATTACTCATTTTTATACCACGATTTTTGCAACCCATTTGTTCACTGTAATCCTGGGCGCTACACTTCCTCTGCCAACCTGGGGGGGGCAGCGGACTGACCTCATGCTACCTTCTATGCATGAGGAGTCCAAGCTGCTTCTTTTCACCTGACGGCGGGGACCACCGGGCTCCGTCGCGTGCGTCAAAAAATACGAACCGGGGCAATTTTAATGCAGTCACGCAACGCAACGCAACGCGGGCAGTGGAGCCACCCTTCATTCATTAAAAAGGGAACATTCCCTGACGGTGACGGAGACGCGGCGCTGACGCGCCCGGTGGAGCTCCGGTGTCACAGGGGGGAGTTTCCCCGGCCGGACGTAGCGCCTGGAAGGAACACGTTATTCCAACCAGTTCCTTTCCCCTCCATCAGGCGCCTCGGCTGGCCAGGGGGAGGCAGTTCAGAGACCAGGATTACTGCATGTTTTTGTGAGGGTACCTACCCTAGGACAGGGGTTCCCAAACTTTTTTGGACCAGGTACCCCTTTTGGGGTAGATATTTTTCCAGGTACCCCCTCATCCTCGCAACACGGATAACAAATAAATGTATACGTCTAAATGTCTAAATGATGTATAGGCCGGATCTGTAGTGTAGGTAGATCTCGAGGAAAGCACGGAATGTGTTAAAATGAAATAGTTTCTTTCTTCTAACACTGCCCCAATTACATGATACACTTGTGAAATTGTCAAAATATTATAAGACATTATAACAGCTGCCTCCAGTTCAGAACACGGCCCAGATTATCGTTAATAATTGAGTAACAAGACAATCAATTAGTTATACAACTCATAAATAAGGTATACAAAAGAAAACCTACATGCCACTGTGGGTTTGAAGATTTAACTGCTTAAAGCCTACGTACGGCATTGAAAATAGCTCTGAGCTTCATAAATATCTACTGTATGTTATCCTCCAGGCTTCTAACTCTAACTCCTACCAGTTCTGAACTCTCTGGAAACGCGTCCGCAGCTGTTGCAAAACACTACGCTCATATATATTTACCCTTCACTTTAGTCGGCAAGTGCAGATTATTAATGAATCACGTTGATTCGTTGTGACGCACATCTTCCAGTTTGTTTTTGGTCTGGAGCCAATAAGCCGCAAGAGAATGGAAAAGGGCTCGCAACTCACTTTTAATGCACCAAGCCTTTATTGATCAATAAAGTTTGGAACATTAACAGTGAGTTGCGAGCCCTTTCTTTACTAAATGAATGTGTGCACGCACGCACGCACGCGCTCACAGAGAGAGAGAGAGAAGGAGAGACAAACTAGCTTCATATTCAGTTCAGTGTGACTTATTGTGTCTTATTTTCATGCTCAGCATCCATCTTTCAGTCCTTGGAGGAGGTGGTGACACATCCATCCTGACTGACCGTCACAACATGTCAATCACTTTGATCAGCCCTGTCACAGCATGTCAATCACTTTGATCAGCCCTGTCACAACATGGCAATCACTTTGATCAGCCCTGTCACAACATGTCAATCACTTTGATCAGCCCTGTCACAACACGGCAATCACTTTGATCAGCCCTGTCACAGCATGTCAATCACTTTGATCAGCCCTGTCACAACATGTCAATCACTTTGATCAGCCCTGTCACAACATGTCAATCATTTTGATCAGCCCTGTCACAACATGTCGATCAGTTTGATCAGCCCTGTCACAACATGTCAATCATTTTGATCAGCCCTGTCACAACATGTCAATCAGTTTGATCAGCCCTGTCACAAGATGTCGATCAGTTTGATCAGCCCTGTCACCACAGATCAATCAGTTTGATCAGCCCTGTCACCACAGATCAATCAGTTTGATATTGGTGTCAAACGTGATCCATTCAGCAGTGCATCACGATTCGCCCTGCAGCGATGCAATGCAGCAATGTGACATACGGTAATTGATTGTCGATAATACACCTCTACAGTTTGATCAGTTGTGTCACCAACACAGATCAATGGATTTGATCAGCCGTGTCGCCGCAGATCAGCCGGTCAATACTAATACTATTAAACACAATAACTGCCAGGTATAATTAATGGATTTAACCTTCCGCCACTGCCAGTGTTTTTCAGTGAAGTCCCTGATTTTGAAGACCCACAGCATCCCAGATGTGAACCAGGTGGAAAAAATAAATACAGACGATGTTTTTTAGTTTTTTGTTTTTTTTTACCCAGAAAATAAATGGTGTAACCGCGATCGTCTGTGCTTTAGTTATGGGCTGTGGAGCTTGTTTTGACAAACAACAACAACAACAAAAAATCTACAAGTTCAGAGCTTGTAGATCTGCTATTTTTGAAAAATCATAGAAAACATAGCTTTTTCAGAAAACTGTCAGGACATTTTTAGAATCGGATCTCAGGTCAAAATGGGTTAAACAAGTGGTCGACCAGTAAAGATGACTAGAAGTGAATGCCCTACTATAAGTCTACTATAAGCCAATGCCAATGTTGTTGGCATGCTGGTTACCTGGCAACTTCTAACACCAGCAGTCATTACACAATGTCAGGTGAAAATCATATTTTATTATTGGCCTGTACTTATCATCTTCCTCTGGCAGGTAATCTTCTCTCCTCATATTATTCTCAGCTTTTTCAATAATAACTCCCATCATGTTGTACACAAAGCCCTGTTGCCATGGCAACCCAGACTCCAAGCTAACCCATTCTGACCTGAGATCAGATTCTAAAAATGTCTTCTACATCCTGACAGTTTTCTGAAAAAGCTATGTTTCTATGTCAGTCGTAATTTGATTTAAAAAAAAATAGCAGACCTACAAGCTCGTAGCGCGCCACTGAGTGGCGCGCTACGAGCTTGTAGATCTGCTATTTTTCAATAGCTAGAGCATAGCATGATGCTAACACTAAAAGGGGTTCCCGCCCAAAATGGGCTAATGCAATCGATGCCGTGAGAAACGCGGTCGCCATGGTCACACACACAGTGAGAATCATCAAGTTCAACTTTCTTTTCTTTTTTTTTTTTACGAAACATTTCAAGAGAAGAAGGCGTTCTACCTCCACAACTAAACTGGGGCATAAGATTCACTGCTAAGTGTGTACGGAAAAATAATTCGCCAACGAAAACGGAATAAAAACGAAATAAGAACTAAGCTATGGTGACAAAATATGCTGACAATTTTGTCAACCATTTAAAACTAGACTAAAATGTTAAGGGAGGGACTAGTGGAGAAAGATATCCAGTAGAACTAAAAGACAAGTCATTTAATGCGTGGTTGCATGCTGAAAATAGCTGATCTATACAAGCATACAACGTGTCGCGCTGTGGTGATATTTTCCCTCATGTGAAAAAGTGGTGTATAGAGAGTGGGATTGGATCCCATGTTATTGCGAGTGGAAGTCTTAACACTGAGTGTCAATGAAGTGGAAACCGAGCTACACTTCCTAACCATCTGTCCATTGTACCAAGACATCAGAGACACATACTTCCCACAGATTACAACCACACACGGAGGTTTTGAAAACATGACCAATGACAAAAAACTCCCATATCTGCTGGGCGAAGTACAACAATGTGCAGCAAGATTTGTGTGTTGCTGTGATAGGAGAAGGATATCAAAAGGAACACAACCACCCTAAAGACTAATCATTGTGTATATCCCTGCACTATACCTGCATAGAGTGATCTTGGTACATAGAATTTGATCTATTGAAGATACTGACCTTCAAATGTACATCATTCTTGTTTGGTTTTGATTGTATTGCTGTATTGTTGCATTGTTCTTTCTGCTTTGGAAATGTAAACGTATGTTTTCTCATGCCAATAAAGCCCTTTCAATTGAATTGAATTGAGTGTATAGCATTTATGCCACCCACAGATTCAATGGACGTTTTCTTCATCTTTTTCTCCATCTTTGTTTTACCTCCAGAACCTGAAGCGCGTGGCCGAGGTGTGGATGGACGAGTACGCCGAGTACATCTACCAGCGGCGGCCCGAGTACCGCCACCTGTCGGCGGGGGACATGACGGCGCAGAAGGAGCTCCGCAGCAGCCTCAACTGTAAGAGCTTCAAGTGGTTCATGAGCCACGTGGCCTGGGACCTGCCCAAGCACTACCCCCCTGTGGAGCCGGCCGCCGCCGCCTGGGGAGAGGTATGGATGGATCTGCATTAAAACTATTTGTACGAACTGGTTGGAATAACGTGTTCCTTCCACGCGCTACGTCCAACCAGGGAAACTCCCCCCTGTCAGGTGTAAAGGAGCAACTTGGACACTCAGGCATGAAGGAAGCATGAGTTCAAGTCCGTTGCTCTCCCCAGGTTGGCGGAGGGTGTGTAGAGCCCAGGATCACAGTAGATGATTGGCACAGGGGTGAAAAATGGGTTACAAAATCGTGGGATAAAAAATATATTAAAAAAATAAATATATATATATATATATATATATATTTTTTTTTTTAACAATTTGTACACTCTTTTGAAGAAAATAGTTGAAAATAATTCGTTTTAACGTACGATGCTACAAATATTGTGTGTGTGTGTGTGTGTGTGTGTGTGTGTGTGTGTGTGTGTGTGTGTGTGTGTGTGTGTGTGTGTGTGTGTGTGTGTGTGTGTGTGTGTGTGTGTGTGTGTGTGTGTGTGTGTGTGTGTGCGTGCGTTGCAGCTCCGTAACGTGGGCAACGGCATGTGTCTGGAGAGTAAACACTTTGTGTCTGGGAGTCCCATCCGTCTGGAGAGCTGTCTGAAGGCTCGTGGGGAGGTGGGCTGGAGTCATGGACAGGTGAGTGGGTTGCATTGGAAGGAAGCATGAGGTCAGTCCGTTGCTCTCTCCAGGTTGGCAGAGGAATGGGTTACAAAATCGTGGGATAAAAAATTAAGGGGAAAAAGAAAGTTAATTAATGGTGCATCTCCAGGGCATCTTTACGCATTCTAAAGTACATTTACATTCACCCTACACCGGCGGCAGAGTAAACCATGCAAGGCAGCAGACTGCTCATCAGGAGCACTTTCAGTGTCTTGCTCAAGGACACTTCGACACTAGAGTAGAGACCATGTAGAAACCATGCAAGGCAACAACCTGCTCAAGGACACTTTGACACTACTAGTCCATTTAGAAACCATGCAAGGCAACAACCTGCTCAAGGACACTTCGACACTACTAGTCCATTTAGAAACCATGCAAGGCAACAACCTGCTCAAGGACACTTTGACACTACTAGTCCATTTAGAAACCATGCAAGGCAACAACCTGCTCAAGGACACTTCGACACTAGCAGGGCCGTAGCTGACCATTTGGTTGCCCTACTCGTAGGATATTTGTGCTGCCCCCCCTCCCGACGAGAGCGCTGCTATTCCTCATGCAGATCGGCTATTTTCGCAGTTTGCTAGGACGCACACACGGCCGCCCGTTATTACGCGGCCGTGAGCCGCGGATAATTTTGTTATTTTGAGGGTCGGCTCGCAGTGCGTATTGCGTGTATAGGTAGCGACGGCACTGGACACTAGAGTAGAGACCATGTAGAAAACATGCAAGGCAACAACCTGCTCAAGGACACTTCGACACTACAGTAACCATTCTTAACCATGTAATGATGTGGCCAACCTTTACTCGTTTTTTTCATTATTCTTTAGCATTTCAACCCATTCAGGACGGGAACCCCTTTTGGTGTTTCAAGCATTATGTTATACTTTAGCTATTGAAAAATAGTGAAAATGTGGCGTACATCTTTGAATATTTTTTCAGAGCGAACGTTTTTAACTCAAATCTTTGCTTCTGGCAGGTCCCTGGAACAACATATTTTCAGATGGGGGTCGGTGGCCAAATACATATAATTTCTGGGGTACTTGACATGAATTATTGAGCACCACTGATACAGAAACATATAGGTATTTCAGAAAACTGTCTGGATTTAGAAGACATGTTTTAAATTTCGACGTCAGGCTGAAATGGGTTAATGACTGTGGAGAAAATATAAACTCGCACAGAATCTCAAAAAATAAACCCATTAGCGTCAAAGGAGCTGTTAGCCTGGTAGCTGGAGCACCCCTGAGCTTCCCTCCCGCATGACTGTGGTTTTGTCACGTAGTCACACTGTACAGTCACAGGCATTCAAATGCTACAGTAATATGGTGGCTCTTAATATTTTATAAAGGTTGCAGTACAGTAGCCTTTCTTTCGCACTTGTCTACAATGAAGTACCCAGTGTTTGTGGGGCGCTAAGGAAGTTATAAGAAGTATTCTCTCCTGTGTACGGTTCTGTAAGTTTACGTGAGTTTACAGACCGGATGGAACCATGGACACTAGTGATGGGAGATTAATCAGCAAACACTTCAGTATCGGCCGATTTCCGTTGTTTTTAGATGAAACGGCATCGCTTTGATTAATCAATCAGACCGATTAATGAATCGGTCCGATTAATCGGTCTGTCTTTACAGATAAACAGGACCAAAGTAACAGCTCGAACAGATCTACAAGCTCACGATATTAAATATATAGGTATTAAAATTAAATCTGACTTGCCTAAGCCTGCAGTGCAGACACCCTGTTACATTTTCAATACCGAATGAGATCATAATCCACATCTGTGATATCGGTTATCGGCCATAACAGCAATTAACTATATCGGATATCGATATCGGCCAAAATGTCTCATCGGCACATCCCTATTGGACACACATAATGTGTTTCCTCTTAGTGTAATACTGTAGTTCCTCCTCCCTGCGTGGATTAATTTCATTACACACACACACACACACACACACACACACACACACACACACACACATCACACACACACACACACACACACACACACACACACACACACACACACACACATCCTGTCGTTGAGCTGCGGTGTGTTTGTTCCAGACGTCGTCGTCCCAACGTGTTTCAGCAGAGCAGTGACTGTGGTGTTCAGTTGAAGTCTTACTTTGCTCCCCCTCTTTTGTCTGGCGGTTCCAAACAGTGTCGTTGTGCTTTGACAGTTTAATTAGTGTCATGGGATGATGTGTGCCGCAGTTTAATCTCCATTCCTGTTGGAAAACGGTAGCTGTAAATCAACCACAGAGCTCTCTATCTGGCGGGCAGCCTGGTCACGACTGCTGTTATTATTTTTGTCTCCCTGCGTAGGTGCCTGGTCCGGGTTAGCAGATTTCAGAGAGACATGAGGAAAAAATGAGACTAGTTGACAAAGGAGGCTTACATTAATAAGCAAGTGCGTTTATCCCATTGTGATCTGGAACACATCTGCGCCTGTAACCTTGGCTTTTAGTTTTAACCACTTTAACCGTTATTTGAAACTTTAGCTATTGGAAAAACAGCAGATATAGAAGCTCAAAGTGTCATTGCAGCGCTATACGAGCTTGTGTATCTGCTATTTAAAAAAAAGAATGATAATAATCTTTGAATAAGTTACATATTGTTTCATAGTGAAAATTTGGAAATCTTTGCTTCTGGGGGTCCCTGGAACTGGATCTTTTCAAATGGGGGTCCGCGGCCAAATGCATACATCATTTTGGAGGTCCTTTTTTGATAAAGAAACATAGGTTTGTTTCTTTTTCTTCAGAAAACTGACAGGATTTCGAAGACATTGGTAGAATCTCAGGTCTTAAAAGGGTATATTATATTATATTAAGAGATGTTGCCGCTCCACAGAGGTGAAATGTGCAACATGTAGGATTGCTGTTAATGTGTGGGCACCGGGCACAGTCAGTTTATACCCCCCCCCCTACGTTCTATGCCCTGTACAGTATATCATGAATGTTTAATCTAATGTAATAATGTTACACGCCTTACATGAATGTTTAATTGTGAGCAGGGGGGGGCGTTCTGGAGGTGGTCGTGCCGTGGAGCCGGTGTTGATTTAGTCGACTAAAACTATAACTATATCTCCCTCCTTCTCATGCAAGTTAATTGACATTATATAAAGTCACAACTTTGGTTTTTATTAATTTCCTTAAAAACGTATATATTTTTTAAATTTCCTGAAAAAAAATGTCTCCGGACAGTAGAGAGACCTGCTGTGAGCAGGGCCGGATTTACCACTGTGTTGGGGTGGGCTGCAGCCCAGGGCCCCCCAAAGCTCCTATATTCAGCTATAGTGTAGATTCTGTCTTAACACAAACATTAAATTTCTATTGACAGTGAATGGAGATTTTACGTCCTATGTGGACGACGAGAAAATTGTGCAACTGTGTGCCTGCCAATCTTTGACTATATATTCTTTCCCAGCGAACGCTTTT